>NC_134475.1:60727013-60984513 GCF_964194025.1 Convolutriloba macropyga | reverse complement strand
AAAGGAAGTCAAATTGCCGTATGTGTACAAAAATTAGCTTTCATAGACCGAAAAGTTACCGTTTTCTCAGTTCGCTATGAAATTAGAGTGAAAAAAATAAAGTGATCAAAATCGCCACTCCATTTTGACTTCAAAAATTGCGAAAATTGCAATAAAGAAGCTCCTGGCTCACACATCTGAGTAATAAATGTCTATTAATGGCGTATTGAAATCAATAAATTTAGAGACTTATCTGATTTTTGTATCCATTAATACAGCTCTATTGCCTATTTATTATTATTATACCTACGTTTGTATAATAATGACTATTGTATTACTACCTTTTCCCATTTCTTATTGATGGGTTCGCTCGGCTTATTGGCTTTGTTTCTGTCCGCTCATTAATTACTTGATGGCATTTTGCAAACAGGGAATGTTTTTCTGACATAGTTTATTTTTAGGTACTTTCGAGGACTGGAGAAATCGATACTCAAATATTAACAATGAAACGCTTGATGACTTTGTCGATATTTCCGTCCCTATGAATCTGAACAGCTCAAATTCAACCAATACAACTTTCGCGTCAACAATTTCTGTTCCACGGAGAGACAAAAACAGGGAGCTGTTCCAGACCATAATGTCCTCAGAAAGTACTTTTTATGGCAAAACTCGGTGTGAGCTGAATGAAGAGTTGTCATTGGCCAGTTGCACGAACCAAATGAACCAATTACAATGCGATGCCACAACAAAACGTTTTGCGGCCGAGCATAAATGTTCCCGTAAGTATAATGATTAAAGTTTACGACAACGATTTTAAGATTTTTTTTTTCACTTTTAACAATTAATTTAAAAATATATAACCAAACTTACTTGTAATAAACAGGTATTCCTTGAACAGATTTTTTAAAAGTTTAATAATTTTTTAAGTTTTTTTATAAACGGCGCATTTATTTATAAATATCATTTCAAACAGCAAAAATCAATTCAAAACATTGAAATTTTTTTGAATGTTTGGAGAACGTTCCTATAGTTCAATATGTTTAGAAGTTTTTGTGGTCTTATCTTCAATTCTCCACAAATTCTTTCAACTTTCAGGGAACTTTGCGGCGATAAAAGTGACTCGTCCAAAATGTCCTTACCTAAAATGCAGAACATGCTATAATCTCTTGATGAACAGTGGCGACGCTTACTGGCTCGAAGACTATCTGGGATGGAGGCACAATTTTTCAGCCGAAAATGACCCAGATTACGACCCATCCCTGAATGAAGCCGTTACACTAGAAAATGTTTGCGGCGCCGAAAATCAAGGTGAGTATTTTTAAACAGGCAGAAAAAAAAACAAAATTTTGTGTTCAACTACAAAAGACGTTTATCCAAAAGCTCTATAATTGTTGAGAAATTGAAATTTTTACATCTATTGTTGCTTGCTTCTGTTGATCTTTACTGATTCAAAGTAAAAATTTAAGTTAAAAAGTTGTAAAAAGAGCACAAGCAGGCGGGAACGTAAGCCCTTGTCGTACGATGTGCGGGTACTATTAGCTCTCAACTTTTTGTGACGAAAGGCATTATATATGCGGTGGAATTTTAGCAGTTTAAGTTAGTCAGGCTACACAATTGAAGCAGCTGGGGAACGTAATTTTGCTATTTTTGAGTAGAACTTACTGTTCTGAGAATTGATTTTTAGTTTTTTTTAGCAGTCAAAATTTTTTGCGGCTTATTGACTTTTAAGGAAGGCGTTGCAATGCATTTTTTTGTGAGCCAAAAGCAGAAATTATCATTCCCTTTTACTCTCTCGCTTTTGGGCTCGCTCAATCAGAGTCTATAATTATTGTACATTGTTCACCTACGCGCGCGTGCTGATTGCGGGTGCGTGCGGTCAATAATCTAGACCAAAAGTGGACGGGTCTGCAATGTCGGTTTCCCATTTCACTCACGCAATCAAACGGGGATTAGGGCTCCAGTAATAACCACCAGAATTGAAATCAGTTTTATTATACTTACCTCATTATCGGTGAGCTATGGAACAATTCATATCTGCCTACTCTTTAATGCGGTCACCCATTTGAACCGAGTTTAAGTTTTTTCCAGCTCAAAATTATTTTAATTACTTTACTGACAGGTTTCTAATTAAAATAAATAGTCCATTAGTTCAATTTAGCGTCCCTTTCCTGTTGCTAAATTTCATCAATCGTCAAATGCTTCTTCTTGTTTTCAGTCAACACTGAATCAGCTTGTTCAACTCCCCTCCCATTGGGTGATACGAGAAGAATCAATTAGTAAATCAAGTCCCCTTCTTTTTGAGTGACATAATATTTTAGCTCCAAAATGTATTCTATCTTTCTGCAAGATTATCGACCAATTTGTTCGACTTGCATATATATCCTAGGTGAGTTATTATGAATGTTTGCGCAAACCCCTCTTGTTGGGCGGCAATTGAACATCGGTAATTGTTCAAGAAATGAAAGCGCCATCTTCGAATTGGAGAGATTGCCATTTGTTTCTCATTCCTCTAATACAAAGGTTTCATGCTCTCAGGATTGCAAAACGAAGTCATGTTCTCACCATCTCATAATTGTGGCATAAGGCTTTTCCATATTCACGTCAATCTATCTGCTACTTTTGGAAGTAAAATTGTGCTTTCCCCGGCAATCATGCAATCAGCGCTGTACACAATGGAAGAAGACGAGATATGCTTCTCCTGAAAAGCTTCAAAATAAGTCTTTCGCTTCTCATCAGCGCGGCTCTTATACGTCTAACGGTTTCTCTTGCAGTTCGATTTTGCCTCAGTGTCATTGACACAGATGTCAATCGAGGCAGTTACTTGAAGGCCCTTTTTTCACTGACTGTTTGATCTGCTCTTGGAGCAAGCTTTCTCGATGAATGCTCTTTGATGAGCAATTTTTGTAAATTAGAGCAATGCCATGCTAGCTCATTCCTCTAACACATCTTTTTTCATCATGCCCATGTGCAATCAGGCCACTTTCTCAGATGAGCGCGCGTTGAACATTATTGAAATGATGACGATATTTATCACATTTTGTGGGGAGACATAGCTTCCCACAAACCTAGCTTTTGTTTACCTAGCGGACATAGCTTTTAACCATCGTGTGAAAAAAACTTGTTTTGGACAGACACAAAAATATCTCTTACAGAAATTTTGTGCTGTAATCAAACATGAATTTCAAGCTCTGCAATTTATCTCCATCTGCTTTTTCTCAGTTATAGCTAACTGCTCTCACAAATCAAGGTATAGTTGACTTCGTTCTCCTTTTTTGCCTGAAGTTTTGCATGTTCCTATGATTTTCATCCTCAGCGTTTGGCTCAATTGCATTCACAATTATATTCCCAATCAAATTTTCTAATTTGCTCGAAATATCAAATGGTTCTTTAGCTTTGTAAGTGTGTTCCGTTTTTTCCTACCACTGTGTTTTTGTGATAGGCTGAATTTCATACTCGTTTGGTGATGCAAGTTATTAACAATTATTAATGGTAGAAATGCGCTTCGTTTTGTGTCCTCTAATGCTTCGCATCCCGGAGCAACTTTTATCTGAGTATTCGTTTCCGCTTGGATTGATTTTGTATAAGCTGAAAAAGCTTCATGAGGGGAGTAATCAATGGGTTAAACATAACCGGATTTTTCTTTTGATAGTTCATAACTTTCTGTTTTTTTATAATATACTTAACTTATATTGCTGCCGATATAACTCTCTAAGCAGCTTTTTCCGGTAACAAATTTTAAACCGAAGTTTTCAAAACTTCGTTGACTTCCGTAAAGTGATTATGGTTGACAATCAGGTACTGCTGGGGTCTATGTAATAGCCAAACTGTGGTCCAGTTTCGTTTTTTTCCATGCCAACCTTTTTAATCCAACCTAGCGTAAGCGTCGGTGTCATCTGAGTAGAAATTTTGAATGTTTTTGCTCATTACGGTACTTTTTAGTCAGCGGCATCAAGGCAAATCAATGAAATAACATGGAAAATGTTTCCCTTTAAATTTTTTCTCTTCTGTACATATTAATATTTGTTGATGTGCACCAGCTCAGGTTTCTGTTTGCACCTGCTTTATAAAATCGTGAAGGCTCGTGACCAGTGCTTTTGGCATTTAGAGGACCAGCATTGTGTCTGATTTAATTGAAAGCATTTCTTGCGTGAACAAACATCAGGCTAAAACCATTTTGTGACCTCTTTAAGAAAGCCCTCCTGCTAACTTTTCAGTACCCAATGTTTGAGCTAAATCGTCTGTGACATCAGCTGGTTTTTCATTTTAACGTCTCAATATCTCTTCTCTGACTGTACTCCTGGATTTTGTCCAAAGCAACGAGTCGACATCAGAGAAGTGCCCTAATCTTGCGCACAACTTCATGTGAAAGAAACTTTCTCATCTGTGAAAGTAACTTTCTCAACTGTGAAAGTAAATCTTTGAGTTGTCAATCATAAGAAACCTGTCCTATTATGTGCACCTGACCAATGATTGGCATTTGATCCTGATGATTTTGAGCTATCAAAGTCTTTTTAAGACTGTTTTTGATTACGCTTTTGTTAGCATTCGTTTTCTCTGCCGGCAGCGGCTTCATTAAATTGAACCTTTCTTTATGAAGAGGTGAGGGCTTCTATCAAGTTTAGAGGATTGAGCACTTTGACTGAACCTTTTGTCTACAGTAAATCTTGTTTCCTCCTTTATGTTTTCCTCTCTCACCAGTTTTTTAAAAGATTGTATAATATCTTCTGCGGCAACTTCGTTTCTGCTAAATGTTTTGTCGGAGGGTAGGGTAAATCATCTGAGTGGTTGAATTACTGAGGGGAAATTGTTGCTGATCAGTCTTACAACCTTTTTTTAAAAGTTACCCTAACATCCTTTGACTGCCTTATGTTTATGGCTTTATGCAGAATTAATGCTGGGACTACTTTAAGGGTTTTGATGCATTACACTCTAAAAATCTCTCGTGTGAAATCACACAATTTTTTATCGTGTGATGAAAAATCACACGATTTTTCGTGTGAAAAATGCGTCTCGTGTGATTTCACACGAGAAAAGTTTCCTCGTGTGATGAAAAATTACACGATTTTTCATGTGAATGAATGTATGAGGAAATGAAGCAATTTTTATAGAAAATTCAGATTTTTCCTCGTCCTAATTTTCTTTAGAGCAGACGGCTGATCTATCCATGATAGTTTAATGCTACATTGGGGTCTTTTTAGTGATTAAAACCAAAGATAATACTTTAAATTGAAAAAGTTGGGTATAAAGTGCATTTTTTTCTTTGTTTTGTCATTTAAGAAGAGAATCTGGTGATTTCAATGTAGTATACGTGAAATCAATGGTGATTTCAATGGTCTAAACACCCAACAAAAAGAGCCAATTAAAAAGAGTTTAAAAATTCAATGATAATGTGTTCAATGTAGATGTAGCGCACTCGAGAGTTATATGTTCAAAAAGTTTCTTGAACAGTGCAACCTCTGTGGGTCTTTTACTCATCCAAATTTCTTTTAGAACACAAGAATGTTCTGTCAATTGTATTCTCATGCTATTTCGGGCTTTTTTTAAGTGATTAAGATAGAACTTTAAAATGAAAAAACTGGGGTAAAGTGGGCCACCTAAAACATCCTCTCATAAAAAAGGTTTTTATCTTCATGTGTTGACTGTAGGTTGTCAGTCAAACTGAAACTTAGCAGTTAATGGCCTTTGAGCCTTATATTTATGAATAACTCTGACCGGAGCCACGACCTGACGTTTTTATTTGATAAAGAGGAATCACTTCTTTCTGTTTTGACTATAGTAATTATTTTTGAGTTTCATAACCGGAAAAGCAAGGAAAAAGTTCTTTTAGCGTTTTGAATTGCTTCTCCTAAGTGAATTCACACAAATGTACGGATAAAATGAATAAAATTTTTCCTTGACAAGTTTTTGATAGAATTTTTAAGGAGAACCTGCTGAAACATATTGAACTACAACACAGAATGAAAAGCCGAAATAGCCACAGCAGCAAATGTTGCTCTAAGATGACTTTCAACGGCTAACTCTTTAGCTGTGATTCATAACGAGCTGCCATTCTTGATTTGGTTATCTTCTAACCCTTTTTCAAGGCATAGTTGTAGAGAAAACACAATGAATCGCTAAAAGTGGGGTAAAGTGGGCCACCTAAAACATCCTCTCAGAAAAACTGTTTTTATCTTCATGTGTTGACTGTAGGTTGTCAGTCAAACTGAAAATTAGCAGTTAATGGCCTTTGAGCCTTATATTTATCAATAACTCTGACCGGAGCCACGACCTGACGTTTTTATTTGATAAAGAGGAATCACTTCTTTCTGTTTTGACTCTAGTAATTATTTTTGAGTTTCATAACCGGAAAAGCAAGGAAAAAGTTCTTTTAGCGTTTTGAATTGCTTCTCCTAAGTGAATTCACACAAATGTACGGATAATTGAATAAAATTTTTTCTTGACAAGTTTTTGATAGAATTTTTAAGGAGAACCTGCTAAAACATATTGAACTACAACACAGACTGAAAAGCCGAAAGAGCCACATCAGCAAATGTTGCTCTAAGATGACTTACAACGGCTAAGTCTTTAGCTGTGATTCATAACGAGCTGCCATTCTTGATTTGGTTATCTTTTAACCCTTTTTCAAGGCATAGTTGTAGAGAAAACACAATGAATCGCAAAAAGTGGGGTAAAGTGGGCCACCTAAAACATCCTCTCACAAAAACTGTTTTTATCTTCATGTGTTGACTGTAGGTTGTCAGTCAAACTATAAATTAGGAGTTAATGGGCTTTGGAGATTATATTTATGAATAACACCGATCGGAGCCACGACCTGAAGTTTTTATTTGATAAAGAGAAATCACTTCGTTCTGTTTTGACAATAGTATTTATTCTTGAGTTTCATAACCGCACAAGCAAGGAAAAAGTTCTTCTAGCGTTTTGACTTGCTTCTCCTAAGTCAATTCACACAAATGTACGGATAAAATGAATAAAATTTTTTCTTGACAAGTTTTTGACGGAATTTTTACGGAGAACCTGCTAAAACATATTGAACTACAACACAGACTGAAAAGCCGAAAGAGCCACATCAGCAAATGTTGCTCTAAGATGACTTACAACGGCTAAGTCTTTAGCTGTGATTCATAACGAGCTGCCATTCTTGATTTGGTCATTTTTTAACACTTTTTCAAGGAATAGTTGTAGAGAAAACACAATGAATCGCAAAAAGTGGGGTAAAGTGGGCCACCTAAAACATCCTCTCACAAAAACTGTTTTTATCTTCATGTGTTGACTGTAGGTTGTCAGTCAAACTATAAATTAGGAGTTAATGGGCTTTGGAGATTATATTTATGAATAACACCGATCGGAGCCACGACCTGAAGTTTTTATTTGATAAAGAGAAATCACTTCGTTCTGTTTTGACAATAGTATTTATTCTTGAGTTTCATAACCGCACAAGCAAGGGAAAAGTTCTTCTAGCGTTTTGACTTGCTTCTCCTAAGTGAATTCGCACAAATGTACAAATGAATTGAATGAAAGCTTTTTTGACATGTTTTTGATAGAATTTTTAAGGAGAACCTGCTAAAACATATTGAACTACACCCCAGACTGAAAAGCCGAAATAGCCACATCAGCAAATGTTGCTCTAAGATGACTTACAACGGCCAACTCTTTAGTTGTGATTCATAACGAGCTGCCTTTCTTGATTTGGTTATCTTTTAACCCTTTTTCAAGGCATAGTTGTAGAGAAAACACAATGAATCGCAAAAAGTGGGGTAAAGTGGGCCACCTAAAACATCCTCTCACAAAAACTGTTTTTATATTCATGTGTTGACTGTAGGTTGTCAGTCAAACTATAAATTAGCAGTTAATGGGCTTTGATCCTTATATTTATGAATAACACCGATCGGAGCCACGACCTGAAGTTTTTATTTGATAAAGAGGAATCACTTCTTTCTGTTTTGACAATAGTATTTATTTTTGAGTTTCATAACCGGAAAAGCAAGGAAAAAGTTCTTCTAGCGTTTTGACTTGCTTCTCCTAAGTGAGTTCACACAAATGTACGGATAAATTGATTGAAATCTTTTTTGACAAGTTTTTGACAGAATTTTTATGGAGAACCAGCTAAAACATATTGAACTACAACCCAGACTGAAAAGACGAAATAGCCACATCAGCAAATGTTGCTCTAAGATGACTTACAACGGCTAACTGTTTAGTTGCGATTCATAACGAGCTGCCATTCTTGAATTGGTCATCTTTTAACCCTTTTTCAAGGCATAGTTGTAGAGAAAACACAATGAATCGCAAAAAGTGGGGTAAAGTGGGCCACCTAAAAGATCCTCTCACAAAAACTGTTTTTATCCTTATGTATTGACTGTATTTTGTCAGTCAAGCTGGATATTAGCAGTTAATGGCCTTTGAGCCCTATAATTATGAAAAACTCTGACAGGAGCCACGACCTGAAGTTTTTATTTGATAAAGAGGAATCACTTCTTTCTGTTTTGACAATAGTATTTATTTTTGAGTTTCATAACCGGAAAAGCAAGTAAAAAGTTCTTCTAGCGTTTTGACTTGCTTCTCCTAGGTGATTTCACACAAATGTCGAGTTAAACTGAATGAAATCTTTTTTTGACAAGTTTTTGACAGATTTTTTACGGAGAACCTGCTAAAACATATTGAACTACAACCAAGACTGAAAAGCCGAAATAGCCACATCAGCAAATGTTGCTCTAAGATGACTTACAACGGCTAAGTCTTTAGCTGTGATTCATAACGAGCTGCCATTCTTGAATTGGTCATCTTTTAACCCCTTTTCAAGGCATAGTTGTAGAGAAAACACAATGAATCGCAAAAAGTGGGGTAAAGTGGGCCACCTAAAAGATCCTCTCACAAAAACTGTTTTTAACCTTATGTATTGACTGTAGTTTGTCAGTCAAGCTGAATATTAGCAGTTAATGGCCTTTGAGCCTTATATGAAGTTTTTATTTGATAAAGAGGAATCACTTCTTTCTGTTTTGACAATAGTATTTATTTTTGAGTTTCATAACCGAAAAAAAGCAAGGAAAAAGTTCTTCTAGCGTTTTGACTTGCTTCACCTAGGTGAATTCACACAAATGGAGAGATAAATTGAATAAAGTCTTTTTTTGACAAGTTTTTGACAGAATTTTTACGGAGAACCTGCTAAAACATATTGAACTACAACCCAGACTGAAAAGCCGAAATAGCCACATCAGCAAATGTTGCTCTAAGATGACTTACAACGGTGAAGTCTTTAGCTGTAATTCATAACGAGCCGTCTTTCTTGATTTGGTTATCTTTTAACCCTTTTTCAAGGCATAGTTGTAGAGAAAACACAATGAATCGCAAAAAGTGGCGTAAAGTGGGCCACCTAAAAGATCCTCTCACAAAAACTGTTTTTATCTTTATGTGTTGACTGTAGTTTGTCAGTCAAGCTGAATATTAGCAGTTAATGGCCTTTGAGACTTATATTTATGAATAACTCTGACCGGAGCCAGGACCTGACGTTTTTATTTGATTAAGAGGAATCACTTCTTTCTGTTTTGACTATAGTATTTATTTTTGAGTTTCATAACCGGAAAAGCAAGGAAAAAGTTCTTATAGCGTTTTGACTTGCTTCTCCTAAGTGAATTCACACAAATGTACGGATAAAATGAATAAAATTTTTTCTTGACAAGTTTTTGACGGAATTTTTACGGAGAACCTGCTAAAACATATTGAACTACAACCCAGACTTAAAAGCCGAAATAGCCACATCAGCAAATGTTGCTCTAAGATGACTTACAACGGCGAAGTCTTTAGCTGTAATTCATAACGAGCTGCCATTCTTGATTTGGTCATCTTTTAACACTTTTTCAAGGAATAGTTGTAGAGAAAACACAATGAATCGCAAAAAGTGGGGTAAAGTGGGCCACCTAAAAGATCCTCTCACAAAAACTGTTTTTATCTTTATGTGTTGACTGTAGTTTGTCAGTCAAGCTGAATATTAGCAGTTAATGGCCTTTGAGACTTATATTTATGAATAACTCTGACCGGAGCCAGGACCTGACGTTTTTATTTGATTAAGAGGAATCACTTCTTTCTGTTTTGACTATAGTATTTATTTTTGAGTTTCATAACCGGAAAAGCAAGGAAAAAGTTCTTATAGCGTTTTGACTTGCTTCTCCTAAGTGAATTCACACAAATGTACGGATAAAATGAATAAAATTTTTTCTTGACAAGTTTTTGACGGAATTTTTACGGAGAACCTGCTAAAACATATTGAACTACAACCCAGACTGAAAAGCCGAAATAGCCACATCAGCAAATGTTGCTCTAAGATGACTTACAACGGCGAAGTCTTTAGCTGTAATTCATAACGAGCTGCCATTCTTGATTTGGTCATCTTTTAACACTTTTTCAAGGAATAGTTGTAGAGAAAACACAATGAATCGCAAAAAGTGGGGTAAAGTGGGCCACCTAAAAGATCCTCTCTCAAAAACTGTTTTTATCACTATGTGTTGACTGTAGGTTGTCAGGCAAGCTGATTATAAGCAGTGAATGGACTATTGTAGAATAGTTTTAGATCAGTTTCATAGTCAATCATCTAAATGAGTTTTCGGACTCTTTTGAGCTGCTGACTTTTTTTTAATCAAAAATACACAAAAGACACTGGTCTTTATGAGGAGGCTGATATTTTCCCCTTTCCTGACAGAAGTTTTTGGTGTCTAACAATAGTCAGTGGATCAAGTAGGTGGTGGAAAACGTCTTGGAAGTGCTTTTTGAAACCGTTTTGCTTGTTTTTACGACAACTCTGACTTCAGTCAAACCAATAAACTTTGGATAAGTTTCGGTTCTTTGCTGATTACTCAAACATTACTTTAGGGATTTGAACGCTTATAGGCGCGTTTTGTTGCGACTAACCCAGTCGTGATTTCCATTTGCAGTTGATAATCTGATTTGCCTTGCAAAAAAGTTATTAGAGCTCAAAATTGCAATTTTTCGTAATTGAACAAGTTGTGATGCAAAGGTGACAGTTTCTTCAATGTACTGGTTTAATATCCATGCATATTGCGTTATTTGATCGTGTTTGAAGGCCATGAACCTATTTGATGCGTCCAGAAACACTCGGCAAGTGATGTTTCAAGCCATTTTGCGCGTTTTCATCAAGAACTCGGGTTTAGCTTATAACGAAAAAATGGGGTTCATTTAAGTGCTTTGCTGATTTCTCAAAAACTAAAGTACCAAAAAAAACGGGCATGGGCGCGTTTTGTTGCTACTGAACTATTCTTGATTGCTGTATTCGGTTGTCTTTCTGAATCATTAACCGCAAAAGGTTATTCATTTCCAAACTTTGAGAAAATTTGCAATTTTTGGTCAATTTGGGTCATTTTTGGTTATTTTCAAATTTCTCATTCAATTTTTGACCCAAACGAGTGATTATTGGCCAAATCTGTTGCTATTAAGACGTTATTCACTTGAATGACTGATCACTGTCCTGGAAATTTTCTTTAGAACTGTTATTCAATGATGAAAGCGGATAAACGAATCTCTTCTCAAACTTTATGGCTGAGTGGTGTTTTGCGCAATTGAACAAGTCTTTCGGCGTGCGTTTTAGGTTTTCTAGACACTATTTAGGTTGTTGAAGCTAAATATGTCAAACAATGGGATTAATTCAACTATTTTTCTTTTTTCACGATTTCATCAAATTTCTGTGGATGTTGTTTTATGTCAAAACACACAAAACATCATAACCTTCATGGTGAGGTGGGAAATTTTTTCCCACCTCACCATGAAGGTTTGCCGTGACCTAGAACGTGGAAGTGGACCAGAATTACACCCACAAATACGCCGGGAACGCTTTTTCACGTTGTTTTACGTCGGATCCGGAGATCTTGGGCTTCGATTTTAGCCCATAAAATGGGGTACAGAACAGTATTTTGTTAATATCTCCTAAAGTACTGGACCAAATTAAACGGGAGTGGTCGCATTTTGTTAGCACTGAACCCCTCTTGCTTGCAGTATTTGGTTGGTTTCCCAAATCGGCCTAATCAAAAAGTTATTAATGTTCAAAGTTGAAATAGGCCGAATTTTCGGGCTATTCTGGGTGACCCAAATTTCGGTACAACAAAACGCTTGATTTACCCAACAAGTGTTAGTGTTTTAGAATCCTCAGTTAGTGGGGAGTATGCCCATATATATTTTCCATAGCGTTTTACGGAATTGAGATGGTCAAATTTGGCTCTGAAGCTAGGTCACCATGCTTTTTTGGTGATTTGGTACCGTACCTTATAATTGCTATAACTCCTCGAAGAATGTACCGATTGGGCTCATTTTTTAATATGATGCGTATCTCAAGCAGTGCTACCAACTGTACTAAGGGGGTTCATTTTTGTTCCGCCGTTTTAGAGAAATTGTCCAGTAAACTTGACCTCAGTTTTAGCCCCAGAAGCGGTTGACACCATCCGGCACCACTTTTGAACCTTTGAATTTTGCCACTTCGGGTGACAAAATTAGTGTTCTGAACAGCCCGTCTAATGTAGATTCCGAATATGTATACTTTGTATAGCGTTTTCAGAGGTTTAGGTGTTCAATTTTAGCTCTGCAGTCAGGTCACCTCGCTTTTTGGTCATTTGGTACGGTACCTTATAATTGCTATAACTCCTCGAAGAGTGTACCGATTGGGTTCATTTTTTAATATGATGCGTATCTCAAGCAGTGCTACAAACTGTACTAAGGGCGTTTATTTTGGTTCAGCCGTTTTAGAGAAATTGGCCAGTAAACTTGCCCTTGATTTTAGCCCCAGAAGCGGTTGACACCCCGTTGACACCATTGACACGTACCTTGAAACTTTGAACTATGTTACAAATCTTAGTGTTTTAGAATCCCCAGTTAGTGGGGATTCTCGCCATATATATTTTGTATGCAATTTTTTGTAGTCCAGATGGTCAATTTTAGCGTTACATGGGCAGTACCTGTCCTATTTGCTCATTTGGTACGGCACCTTTATGTTGGAATATCTCCTCGTAGAGTGAACCGATTTTTGATCTGTTTGTTGATTTGAACTCAGCTTGAGCCGTACTTGAATCCCTGTAAATAGCGTTTTGTTTCTTTCAGCCGTTTTCGAGAAATTGGCCAGGACACATACCTCCATTTTGGCCTATTCGTGTCCGGTACTTTTGCTGTACCTACATGTTAGACCACTAAAACTAGCTCATTTAGACTCGATAATTAGTTCGTTAGACTCGTTTGATAATGCTGATTGTTGCCATATATATTTTACACCCCATTTTATGTAGTTCAGAAGGTCAATTTTAGCTCTGAACATGGCGTATCCCTCCTCTGGGGCCAGTTGGTACGGTACCTTAATTTTGCTATAACTCCTCGAAGAATGCACCGATTGGGCTCATTTTTTAATATGATGCGTATCTCAAGCAGTGCTACAAACGGTACTAAGGGCGTTTGTTTTTGTTCTGCCGTTTTCGAGAAATTGGCCAGGAAAGTTGGCCTCAGTTTGACCTCCTGTGGAGAGAAACACCACCTGAAGTACCATATTAAACCTTGTTGTGGGTTCAATCCACGGTGAAATTTAGTGTGATAGATTCCCCTGTTAGTGGGGAGTCTCCCCATATATATTTTACAGGTGGTTATAATGAGTGGTTATGTTATAGTACAGAAACAGGACCCCAAAATTGGTCATTTTGGTCATTTGGTACGGTACATTTATGCTGGAATATCTCCTCGTAGAGTGAACCGATTTTTGATCTGTCTTCTGATTTGAACTCAGATTGAGCAGTACTTGAGGCCCTGTAAATGGCGTTTTGTTTCTTTCAGCCGTTTTTGAGAAATTGGCCTCGACACATACGGTCATTTTGACCTTTTAGTGACTGGTACGTTTCACGTTTCTACATGTGAAATGTTGAAATTAATGACTTTGAGTGCACGAATAGGCTCGTTGAACTCAATTTGTAATGGGGAATCTCCCCATATATATTTTGTATACAGTTTTCCGAGATCTAGGGGTTCAATTTTGACTCTGCAGATGAATGCCGTGAATGGCTATATTTTGTTTCCTTTAATACTATTATTTTTTACTCGTGGTAGCCTGTTAGTATAGGGCATGAATAGCTTGTACACAGATTTCGTGTACAGTTAGTTCACCTAACTCACGGTGAACTCGGTTTCCTTCGTGACAATACTTATTATATATTACTACTATACTAAGGTGAGGGCGTTTCGCCCCATGAGGTGCACACCCCCCCTGCCCCGTAGTTGACGCCTCTGGCACCCCCCCGCTTTGGTATTGTTTGTGCACCTCATGCTGGGGATGTGGTCCGGTCGTTGCGTTTCGTTTCGAGTTTTTGCTATTGCTTGCCTTGAACAAAAGTTGATATCTCATACGGAAGTTTGCTATTTATTTGAAGTTTTTCCCATATGATCAATGGGAACCGAGCCAGCGGTAAAACTGGGTGCACCCATCCCCGGGTATCAGGGGACGCCACCAAGTGTGAACTGGGACCACCCACCACGGGTCAAAGTGGGACCACCCAGCCCCGGGTATCAGGGGAACTACTCTCTAGGGGTTAATTAATGTTGAATTTTATATATATATATATATATATATAACATTGTATACATTCATTTATAATGTTTAGAGCGGTTAAAATATGTTTGAATAGTATTTTGAGATGCATTGTGTACTGATAGTTGAGAGTGTACAAAAATCAGAAAGAAAACTTGTTTTTTTGACAGGTTTTATTTCTAGTTTGATTTTAGATTTGAAAATCAATCGTACTGAGGCCACAATAGTGACTCAGTTTTCTCTGCTGTCTTTAGCTTTGTCTTTGTTTTTAGCTTTGTCATGTTAAAAATGCCTGAGCAACGCTTACATTAATTGTATATCAAAATCAGAAAGCAAATTTCAAGACTATTATCACTTGTGTTTTGCAATTGAGGCCACAAAAGTGACTCAAATGCTTTGCGCCAGTGATTAAATTCGAATTCCTTTGTCGGTTTTCAAATTTGTGACGCTCCGAACCTGTTAGTTTTTACTAATAGACATGACTAATTTGAATAAAAACTAATTTAGGTATAGTAACTTGTAGTAACAGAAATGCTTTCTCTACGAGTCAAAAAAGAGTTCTCGAAATTCCAACCTCTATTACAGATCATGTCCATGTTTACTGAAAGACCTGCCCCCATTAGCTTCAAGCTAAATGGCCCGAAGAAACGCAATAATGGCGTTCTAGTTGTTGGGGATTCGCATGTTGTGCGTATGGGGAAGGAGAATCTTGAACCCAACTTTTCGTTCCACGGTATTGGTGGCGCTCAGGCGCACGACTGGGTGCGTCTTTTCCGGGATGTCATCGAGAGATCACCTGCAAATGTTATAATGATCCAGCTGGGAGGCAATGACGTGAGCCAAAATCCTCGTCGGGTAGTGCCAGACCAGTTACCAATAGGCCGTACGGCACAATCCATCATGGAAATTATGAAATTTTGTCGAGTCGTAGGAAAAGAAGCCTACATCATTCAAACTGTAAGCAGAAATAATTCTCGAGTGCATGAAGAAGCTATTGGTCTGCTCAACAAAAGGTTGCGTGAGCAGCGCATGAATTATTTCGTTTCTCATGATATCGAGTATGAGTTCTTGAAAGACCAGGTGCATCTGACCCCAAAAAAATATGCTGAACTTTTGTGTACTGTTCATGATTTTGTGTATGATATGTACTACTTCTAGTTTTCTTCTAGATTTAATAAATAATATACTGAGGCCACAATAGTGTCTCAGTTTCCCCCTGTTTTCTCTGCTGTCTTGCAAATTCAACTTCTTGTAAAAACGCATGAAAACGCAATAATCGTATATCAGCAGAATGTAATCTGAAAAATTTTCATATAACTTGTGCTTTGCAATTGAGGCCACAAAAGTGACTCAAATGCTAGGTACCAGTTATTGAAAATCATGTCTACTGTTTGTTGATTTTAAAATAGTATTGTATCTCTTTTTCTTGGTTTCCAGGTGAGCTTTATTATGTGTACTGACTCCTCTAAAATATAGCCTCTTTTTTCGCAAATATCTCTCTAAGTTCGGTTTATTTCGCGCTTTTGACGTTCGGGACCTGTTGTTTATCATGAGTAGACGTGTCTAAGCCGAAAAAGTACCATACTTCAGGAAGAAAAGGCTCCAAGAAAAGAAAGGCTTTCTCTATGATTCAAAAAAGTCTTCTCTCGAAATTCTTCTAAATTTAGAGATCTCTTGAATCTGAGATATTTTATCTATTTTGGTCAAATATGTTGTTCTTTCATCTGTACCCACTATTTGCACTGCAAATGACGTAAAAATTCCGCAGAATTTCAAAATTTCTGTAAAATGTTAGGATTTTTGAAGAAAAGTCGGTTTTCGAAAAAAATAGTGGTCTTTTTTACTTTTTCTCGACTCCCTATAGCCAAATTGCGGAATGTAAATCAGTAGATGGTTGGTCTACTCGTTCTTTAATCTTATGGGCACGACGGATTTTGATTTTAAAGTAGTTTTGTATCTTTTTTCTGGGTTTCCTTTTTTGCTTTATTAGGTGTACTGACTCCTCTAAAATATAGCCTCTTTTTTCGCAAATATCTCTCTAAGTTGGGTTTATTTCGCGCTTTTGACGTTCGGGACCTGTTGTTTATCATGAGTAGACGTGTCTAAGCCGAAAAAGTACCATACTTTAGGCAGAAAAGACTCCAAGAAAAGAAAGGCTTTCTCTATGATTCAAAAAAGTCTTCTCTCGAAATTCTTCTAAATTTAGAGATCTCTTGAATCTGAGATATTTTATCTATTTTGGTCAAATATGTTGTTCTTTCATCTGTACCCACTATTTGCACTGCAAATAACGTAAAAATTCCGCAGAATTGCAAAATTTCTATAAAATGTTAGGACTTTTGAAGAAAAGTCGGTTTTCGAAAAAAAATAGTGGTCTTTTTTACTTTTTCTCGACTCCCTATAGCCAAATTGGGGAATGTAAATCAGTAGGTGGTTTGTCTACTCGTTCTTAAAACTTATGGACACGGCAGAAATTGATTTTCAATTAGTATTATATCTTTTTTCTGGGTTTCCATGTTAGCTTTATTAGGTGTATTGACTCCTCTAAAATATAGCCTCTTTTTTCGCAAATATCTCTCTAAGTTGGGTTTATTTCGCGCTTTTGACGTTCGGGACCTGTTGTTTATCATGAGTAGACGTGTCTAAGCCGAAAAAGTACCATACTTTAGGCAGAAAAGGCTCCAAGAAAAGAAAGGCTTTCTCTATGATTCAAAAAAGTCTTCTCTCGAAATTCTTCTAAATTTAGAGATCTCTTGAATCTGAGATATTTTATCTATTTTGGTCAAATATGTTGTTCTTTCATCTGTACCCACTATTTGCACTGCAAATAACGTAAAAATTCCGCAGAATTGCAAAATTTCTATAAAATGTTAGGATTTTTGAAGAAAAGTCGGTTTTCGAAAAAAATCGTGGTCTTTTTTATTTTTTCTCGACTCCCTATAGCCAAATTGGGGAATGTAAATCAGTAGGTGGTTTGTCTACTCGTTCTTAAAACTTATGGACACGGCAGAAATTGATTTTCAAATAGTATTATATCTTTTTTCTGGGTTTCCATGTTAGCTTTATTAGGTGTATTGACTCCTCTAAAATATAGCCTCTTTTTACGCAAATATCTCTCTAAGTTGGGTTTATTTCGCGCTTTTGACGTTCGGGACCTGTTGTTTATCATGAGTAGACGTGTCTAAGCCGAAAAAGTACCATACTTTAGGCAGAAAAGGCTCCAATAAAAGAAAGGCTTTCTCTATGATTAAAAAAAGTCTTCTCTCGAAATTCTTCTAAATTTAGAGATCTCTTGAATCTGAGATATTTTATCTATTTTGGTCAAATATGTTGTTCTTTCATCTGTACCCACTATTTGCACTGCAAATAACGTAAAAATTCCGCAGAGTTGCAAAATTTCTTTAAAATGTTAGGATTTTTGAAGAAAAGTCGGTTTTCGAAAAAAATAGTGGTCTTTTTTACTTTTTCTCGACTCCCTATAGCCAAATTGGGGAATGTAAATCAGTAGGTGATTTGTCTACTCGTTCTTAAAACTTATGGACACGGCAGAAATTGATTTTCAAATAGTATTATAGTTTTTTTCTGGGTTTCCATGTTAGCTTTATTAGGTGTATTGACTCCTCTAAAATATAGCCTCTTTTTTCGCAAATATCTCTCTAAGTTGGTTTTATTTCGCGCTTTTGACGTTCAGGACCTGTTAATTATCATGAGTAGACGTGTCTAAGCCGAAAAAGTACCATACTTTAGGCAGAAAAGGCTCCAATAAAAGAAAGGCTTTCTCTATGATTAAAAAAAGTCTTCTCTCGAAATTCTTCTAAATTTAGAGATCTCTTGAATCTGAGATATTTTATCTATTTTGGTCAAATATGTTGTTCTTTCATCTGTACCCACTATTTGCACTGCAAATAACGTAAAAATTCCGCAGAATTGCAAAATTTCTATAAAATGTTAGGATTTTTGAAGAAAAGTCTGTTTTCGAAAAAAATCGTGGTCTTTTTTACTTTTTCTCGACTCCCTATAGCCAAATTGGGGAATGTAAATCAGTAGGTGGTTTGTCTACTCGTTCTTAAAACTTATGGACACGGCAGAAATTGATTTTCAAATAGTATTATAGTTTTTTTCTGGGTTTCCATGTTAGCATTATTAGGTGTATTGACTCCTCTAAAATATAGCCTCTTTTTTCGCAAATATCTCTCTAAGTTGGGTTTATTTCGCGCTTTTGACGTTCGGGACCTGTTGTTTTTCATGAGTAGACGTGTCTAAGCCGAAAAAGTACCATACTTTAGGCAGAAAAGGCTCCAATAAAAGAAAGGCTTTCTCTATGATTAAAAAAAGTCTTCTCTCGAAATTCTTCTAAATTTAGAGATCTCTTGAATCTGAGATATTTTATCTATTTTGGTCAAATATGTTGTTCTTTCATCTGTACCCACTATTTGCACTGCAAATAACGTAAAAATTCCGCAGAATTGCAAAATTTCTTTAAAATGTTAGGATTTTTGAAGAAAAGTCGGTTTTTGAAAAAATAAGTGGTCATTTTTACTTTTTCTCGGCCACCTAGAGCCAAATTGGGGAATGTAAATCCGTGGATAGTTTGTCTACTCGTTCTTAAAACTTATGGACACGGAAGAACTTGATTTTCAAATAGTATTATAGTTTTTTTCTGGGTTTCCATGTTAGCTTTATTAGGTGTAGTGACTCCTCTAAAATATAGCCTCTTTTTTCGCAAATATCTCTCTAAGTTGGGTTTATTTCGCGCTTTTGACGTTCGGGAGCTGTTGTTTATCATGAGTAGACGTGTCTAAGCCGAAAAAGTACCATACTTTAGGCAGAAAAGGCTCCAAGAAAAGAAAGGCTTTCTGTATGATTCAAAAAAGTCTTCTCTCGAAATTCTTCTAAATTTAGAGTCGCTTGAATCTGAGATATTTTATCTATTTTGGTCAAATAAGTTGTTCCTTCATCTGTACCCACTGTTTGCACTGCAAATAACGTAAAAATTCCGCAGAATTGCAAAATTTCTATAAAATGTTAGGATTTTTGAAGAAGAGTCGGTTTTTGAAAAAATAAGTGGTCATTTTTACTTTTTCTCGGCCACCTAGAGCCAAATTGGGGAATGTAAATCCGTGGATAGTTTATCTACTCGTTCTTAAAACTTATGGACACGGAAGAACTTGATTTTCAAATAGTATTATATCATTTTTCTGGGTTTCCGTGTTCTCTTTATTTGGTGTACTGACTCCTCTAAAATATAGCCTCTTTTTTCGCAATTATCTCTCTAAGTTCGGTTTATTTTGGGCTTTCGACGTTCGGAACCTGTTGTTTGGCACTAGTAGACGTGTCTAAGCCGAAAAAGTGCCATACTTTAGGAAGAAAAGGCTCCAAGAAAAGAAAGGCTTTCTCTATGGTTAAAAAAAGTCTTCTCTCGAAATTCTTCTAAATTTAGAGATCTCTTGAATCTGAGATATTTTATCTATTTTGGTCAAATATGTTGTTCTTTCATCTGTACCCACTATTTGCACTGCAAATAACGTAAAAATTCCGCAGAATTGCAAAATTTCTATAAAATGTTAGGATTTTTGAAGAAAAGTCGGTTTTCGAAAAAAAATAGTGGTCATTTTTACATTTTCTCGACCCCTATAGCCAAATGGCGGAATGTAAATCAGTAGATGGTTAGTCTACTCGTTCTTAAAACTTATGGGCACGATGGATTTTGATTTTAAAATAGCATTGTATCTTTTTTTCTGGGTTTCGGTGTTTGCTTTATTAGGTGTACTGAATCTTCTAAAATATAGCCTCTTTTTTGGCAGTTATCTCTCTAAGTTCGGTTTATTTTGGGCTTTTGACGTTCGGAACCTGTTGTTTGACACTAGTAGACGTTCCTAGGGTGAAAAAGTACCATGATTTAAGCAGAAAAGGCTCCAGTAAAAGAAAGACTTTCTCTATGTTTCAAAAAGTCTTCTCTCGAATTTCTTCTAAATTTTGAGATCTCTTGAATCTGAGATATTTTAGTTTTTTTGGTCAAATATGTTGTTCCTTCATCTGTACCCGCTATTTGCACTGCAAATGACGCAAAAATTCCGCAGATTTTCAAAATTTCTATAAAATGTTAGGATTTTTGAAGAAGAGTCGGTTTTTGAAAAAATAAGTGGTCCTTTTTTTTTTCTCGGCCACCTAGAGCCAAATTGGGGAATGTAAATCCGTGGATAGTTTGTCTACTCGTTCTTAAAACTTATGGACACGGAAGAACTTGATTTTCAAATAGTATTATATCATTTTTCTGGGTTTCCGTGTTTGCTTTATTAGGTGTGCTGACTCTTCTAAAATATAGCCTCTTTTTTGGCAATTATCTCTCTAAGTTCGGTTTATTTTGGGTTTTTGACGTTCGGAACCTGTTGTTTGACACTAGTAGACGTTTCTAAGGTGAAAAAGTACCATGATTTAAGCAGAAAAGGCTCCAGTAAAAGAAAGACTTTCTCTATGTTTCAAAAAGTCTTCTCTCGAATTTCTTCTAAATTTTGAGATCTCTTGAATCTGAGATATTTTAGTTTTTTGGTCAAATGTGTTGTTCCTTCATCTGTACCCGCTATTTACACTGCAAATGACGCAAAAATTCCACAGAATTTCAAAATTTCTATAAAATGTTAGGATTTTTGAAGAAAAGTCGGTTTTCGAAAAAAATAGTCGTCTTTTTTACTTTTTCTCGACTCCCTATAGCCAAATTGGGGAATGTAAATCAGTAGGTGGTTTGTCTACTCGTTCTTAAAACTTATGGACACGGCAGAAATTGATTTTCAAATAGTATTATATCTTTTTTCTGGGTTTCCATGTTAGCTTTATTAGGTGTATTGACTCCTCTAAAATATAGCCTCTTTTTTCGCAAATATCTCTCTAAGTTGGGTTTTTTTCGCGCTTTTGACGTTCGGGACCTGTTGTTTATCATGAGTAGACGTGTCTAAGCCAAAAAAGTACCATACTTTAGGCAGAAAAGGCTCCAAGAAAAGAAAGGCTTTCTGTATGATTCAAAAAAGTCTTCTCTCGAAATTCTTCTAAATTTAGAGATGGCTTGAATCTGAGATATTTTATCTATTTTGGTCAAATATGTTGTTCTTTCATCTGTACCCACTGTTTGCACTGCAAATAACGTAAAACTTCCGCAGAATTGCAAAATTTCTATAAAATGTTAGGATTTTTGAAGAAGAGTCGGTTTTTGAAAAAATAAGTGGTCATTTTTACTTTTTCTCGGCCACCTAGAGCCAAATTGGGGAATGTAAATCCGTGGATAGTTTGTCTACTCGTTCTTAAAACTTATGGACACGGAAGAACTTGATTTTCAAATAGTATTATATCATTTTTCTGGGTTTCCGTGTTCTCTTTATTTGGTGTACTGACTCCTCTAAAATAATAGCCTCTTTTTTCGCAATTATCTCTCTAAGTTCGGTTTATTTTGGGCTTTCGACGTTCGGAACCTGTTGTTTATCATGAGTAGAGGTGTCTAAGCCGAAAAAGTACCATACTTTAGGCAGAAAAGGCTCAAAGAAAAGAAAGGCTTTCTGTATGATTTAAAAAAGTCTTCTCTCGAAATTCTTCTAAAATTAGAGATCTCTTGAATCTGAGATATTTTATCTATTTTGGTCAAATATGTTGTTCTTTCATCTGTACCCACTATTTGCACTGCAAATAACGTAAAAATTCCGCAGAATTGCAAAATTTCTGTAAAATGTTAGGATTTTTGAAGAAAAGTCGGTTTTCGAAAACAATTAGGGTCAATTTTTCTTTTTCTCGGCTCCCTATAGCCAAATTGTGGAATATAAATCAGTAGGTGGTTTGTCTACTCGTTCTTAAAACTTATGGACACGGCAGAAATTGATTTTCAAATAGTATTATATCTTTTTGTGGGTTTCCATGTTAGCTTTATTAGGTGTACTGACTCTTCTAAAATATAGCCTCTTTTTTGGCAATTATCTCTCTAAGTTCGGTTTATTTTGGGTTTTTGACGTTCGGAACCTGTTGTTTGACACTAGTAGACGTTTCTAAGGTGAAAAAGTACCATACTTTAAGCAGAAAAGGCTCCAGTAAAAGAAAGACTTTCTCTATGTTTCAAAAAAGTCTTCTCTCGAATTTCTTCTAAATTTTGAGATCTCTTGAATCTGAGATATTTTAGTTTTTTGGTCAAATGTGTTGTTCCTTCATCTGTACCCGCTATTTACACTGCAAATGACGCAAAAATTCCACAGAATTTCAAAATTTCTATAAAATGTTAGGATTTTTGAAGAAAAGTCGGTTTTCGAAAAAAATAGTCGTCTTTTTTACTTTTTCTCGACTCCCTATAGCCAAATTGGGGAATGTAAATCAGTAGGTGGTTTGTCTACTCGTTCTTAAAACTTATGGACACGGCAGAAATTGATTTTCAAATAGTATTATATCTTTTTTCTGGGTTTCCATGTTAGCTTTATTAGGTGTATTGACTCCTCTAAAATATAGCCTCTTTTTTCGCAAATATCTCTCTAAGTTGGGTTTTTTTCGCGCTTTTGACGTTCGGGACCTGTTGTTTATCATGAGTAGACGTGTCTAAGCCAAAAAAGTACCATACTTTAGGCAGAAAAGGCTCCAAGAAAAGAAAGGCTTTCTGTATGATTCAAAAAAGTCTTCTCTCGAAATTCTTCTAAATTTAGAGATCGCTTGAATCTGAGATATTTTATCTATTTTGGTCAAATATGTTGTTCTTTCATCTGTACCCACTGTTTGCACTGCAAATAACGTAAAACTTCCGCAGAATTGCAAAATTTCTATAAAATGTTAGGATTTTTGAAGAAGAGTCGGTTTTTGAAAAAATAAGTGGCCATTTTTACTTCTTCTCGGCCACCTAGAGCCAAATTGGGGAATGTAAATCCGTGGATAGTTTGTCTACTCGTTCTTAAAACTTATGGACACGGAAGAACTTGATTTTCAAATAGTATTATATCATTTTTCCGGGTTTCCGTGTTCTCTTTATTTGGTGTACTGACTCCTCTAAAATAATAGCCTCTTTTTTCGCAATTATCTCTCTAAGTTCGGTTTATTTTGGGCTTTCGACGTTCGGAACCTGTTGTTTATCATGAGTAGAGGTGTCTAAGCCGAAAAAGTACCATACTTTAGGCAGAAAAGGCTCCAGTAAAAGAAAGACTTTCTCTATGTTTCAAAAAAGTCTTCTCTCGAATTTCTTCTAAATTTTGAGATCTCTTGAATCTGAGATATTTTAGTTTTTTGGTCAAATGTGTTGTTCCTTCATCTGTACCCGCTATTTACACTGCAAATGACGTAAAAATTCCGCAGAATTTCAAAATTTCTGTAAAATGTTAGGATTTTTGAAGAAAAGACGGTTTTCGAAAAAAATAGTGGCCTTTTTTACTTTTTCTCGACTCCATATAGCCAAATTGGGGAATGTAAATCAGTAGATGGTTAGTCTACTCGTGCTTAAAACTTATGGGCACGATGGATTTTGATTTTAAAATAGTATTGTATCTTTTTTTCTGGGTTTCCGTGTTTGCTTTATTAGGTGTACTGACTCTTCTAAAATATAGCCTCTTTTTTCGCAATTATCTCTCTAAATTCGGTTTATTTTGGGCTTTTGACGTTCGGAATGTGTTGTTTGGCACTAGTAGACGTGTTTAAGCTGAAAAAGTACCATACTTTAAGCAGAAAAAGTCTTCTAACAGGTCTGGTGAATTCGTGACATATCAGTTTTTTAGAGTTAAAAAGTCTTCTCACTAAACATTTGAAAAACTAATAATTTATCTGCAGATTAAGATGGCCCGGCTCTATGTACGCAAAAGGAAAAGGAAGTTTAGCCAGTTTTTGATGACCTCAGTGATTACTTATATACGAAAAACTGGCACCTCGCTAAGGGAAACTTCTAAAATGTTCTCCGTACCGCGCACTACAATCCAGAGACGGATTAAAAGAGACAAAGTTTTTCTTAGTAGGGGACGAAAACCCGTTCTGAAGGCAGCAGTGGCGCGGGAAGTCTTCCAAAAATCGAGGGAGGCAAAATCGCGTCAAGAAGTTCGGAAAATAGCTTACAAAACAGCCAAAGAACAAAATGTGAAGATGCCCAGATCCTGGATTCAAAATGAGTCAGCTGGTGTAGATTGGTGCTTAAACTTTCTGAAGAAGTATCCTTATCTGGATTTTTTGATAAAGAACAGTAAGAGGGTTGTGAAAAAAGAACAAAGGTTTGAATGTTGCGTTTGCGATGAGATTTTCTACGAGATATCCGAAATTGTCTTATGCGAAAGTTGCTGTCAAGTGAAATGTGTTCACTGTTACAACCCGTCGAAGTGTTTGCAGAGGAAATTGATGGACGAAGAGTAGATCCAAGTTAATTTGTTATTGTTTGCTTCTAGATGAACGCGTGAAAATTGACCTGATCTACTTCTAATTTTTTATAAACAGAAGGGCCATAAAATTGACCTTCTTTAATATTTTAGATTTGTAGGCAGTAAACTTGCCTCTAGTTAGTTTGCTAGTCCGTAGCGATAACAAGGGCCTGAACAATGACCTTCGCAGTTTTGCGCATGGGGTTGTGACTACAAAAAGTAGGAAAAAGAGGGGCCATAAAAATGACCTTCTTTTTTGTGCCAGTAAGGGCCATAAAAATGACCTTGTTCTTTTGTGCTAGTGATTTTCATTTGAACTTAAATGAATTCTGTTTCCCGCTTCAAAAAGAACGATCCTATTGTTTGCAGGAAATATTTTGGATGTTAATGGTGACAAATGAGGCTGAAATTTTGTGTTAGTTTTTGTCTATCGGGAAAATACAGAAGGGCCATAATATTGACCTTCTTATCTTAATTTTTCTTTGTTCAAACTGCTATCATGGGTTCGCATTTGTTTTTTAAGTTTCCTTGGATTTAAGATTTTGTTCCTAGATCATGTCCTTAACTGACGTTGTCAAGACTCTTGGTTATGATCCCGAACAGACGGGTCAGCTCTTGAACACTATCAGGCAAAATTTTCTGCAAATAGACTCCTTCCATCAATTGCCGGACGATAGGCTCGAGAAAATGGGGTTACCAATAGCGGTTATTTATGCCATAAGAAACAAGATACGCACAGAATCACCCGTTGGACCAGTGCAGACACCAAGCAAACAGAAACCAATGGTGAATTCTGCGGGAAGTACCCCGGTACATGTGCGAACTCCCGTTATTACGCCGGAGTCAGTTAATGCTCGGGAACCGGCTTCCATTGAAGATCTCCGAGCTCTCACAAGGGGAATAAAACCCGAAGTTGAGGGCCATAAAATGAAATTGGCGTCTATAGTTTGCGCAAAGATGGTGGAGGTAATTTTTTATGCTTTTTGAACAACCAAAATCTTGTGTACTTTTGGGTACTGCTATGATACTTTGTTCTTTAGCTACATGGAAGCAAGCCTAGTACGACAATTAAATGCCTCTACGCTCAAATGTGCATAGAGTTGTTCCCCGCCTATACAGTTGAAGGACAAAAGTATCCATATGTTAGTGTTCACAAATAACACTTGTTCAATAGGAATATTTGAATTCACTTTAAAATGATTTTAGGGCCTCTTTTTCCAGCCATCTCATAAACTCTTAGATGAGGTATCTGTGCCTCAATCGGGCATTTTTGAACATAAATTGCGCAACATCCGACAGAAAGAAAAGGAAAATTTGCCTCCTTCTGATGAGTCTAATGATGACATAGGTAACTATAGGATTTTTCCAAAATTTGGTTTATGAAAACGTGCATAAGAAATTTTTGCTTTGTAGTCGTTTTAGACAGCCAGTCCAAATCTCGTAAGAGAAAGTACGACACAAGCAGACGAGTGTTGAAAACGGCTGATCTTTCGGAGCTTAAAAGGCTTTTTTCCAGGACTGATCAGTCTAGTGAAAACATTAGAGCATCAACATTCCTTCAGCGAAAAGAAATCCTCCAAAGCACGAAAGAAGCAGTTGACATAACTGAGTACTGCTCAGTTATTGGACTCTCCTTTAACGACGCACTTCACGTTGGTTGTTTAACTAATACTTTTCAATGCTAAAAGACTTCATTTTTCTTGTTGTTAGGTTGACCTTGAGTACAAGCGCTGGACAAAAAATGCTCACGAGGAACCATTTGAAGTCCTCTTTAAGGAAGAGCAGGAAAAGATTTTGTTTATGGCAAAAACATTTGAGGACCTGCCAGAGGAAGCTGAGTCTATTTTGAGAGGTATCAGAATTTCAAATGGTTCATACTAAATGCAGTGTTGCTTTATATTTTTTATATTTGTTCTAGACAATAATTCAAACAACAAAGCTCTTTTGCTATTGCCTCATCTTGTTCCCCAGAAAAGGATCTTTGGAAATAGTCGTCTCAGTGATACTGAGTCAAGATGTCGAATGAAGTTGAACTTCATCAGCAAAACAACTGTAAGAAAGCTCTAATTAAACCAAAGTAATTATTGCGGCTAAGAAATGTTTTCCTAGGACCAAGACAATATTGATGAGTTTGCTGCTAAATGGAATCTTTGCAATGGAGCTATTGTTCAAAGCCCTAACAAGGTACCGTTTACCAAAATCAAAAATTCAGTTTTCACTAACATATGATGCAACCAAACTCCATTATAGGCTTATGTTGTGTGTGGACGGGAATTAGCTGAGTGCGCGACATTGACTGACGCAGTTGAATTGAGCCACAAATATTTCACTTGTCTGAATCTCAAATACCCAAACCAAATAGCTGTCATTTGGTCATATTTGGACAAGTATGTTTGGAAAAAGTCAGTGCCCAAATTAGTACCCGCAATGGAGGACTTCAACAGAAAATTGAACCTTACTTGGGCCAAAAAAGCCTTGGAAAGTGAAGGGCCATAATTTTGACCTTCTTAATGAGAACTGTAATGACTGTGCGCTTGCTTCTTTAAATGCATAGACACTGCAAAACTGCATTCGAACTTCAAACGCTTAATTTGTACTTTATAATCAGAAATTTCCTATTGCGCTCAGAATCAATCTTGAACTTAAATGAGAAGTCATTAATGGATTGTCAGTTTGTTAATTTTTTTTGGCTTGTGATTCTTATATCAGATGCTAACTCAATTTGTAAAAGCTATTTCGTACTCTTTTGTTGCTCCGCTCATAGTTCTGTTAATGTATCCCCTCTCAATATGATATTTAGTCAGCTTTTATGAACTGCCATCATAAATTTTACTTAGTCACTCTTCTTGAACTGCTTGTAACACAGCTTCTGTTTTTCAGATTAATGCAGGTTTCAAAAGCAGGGCCATAATAATGACCTGCGCATTTGTTGACAGATTCTTCCTAAAAAATCAAAAGATTGCTGGGATTTCGTAATGTTGTCCTGACTCCAATGAAGACAAATTACTCAAATATTTACAGTTGTTATGACATAGAACCATCTAAATTGTTCATTTGACGATAATTAAATTGGAAGTATTTTATGTATTGTATGCAGATTTAAAATTGTACTTTTTCGTTTTTGTTCTCAGAAAAAGAAAACAAGCCATGAGTTTTCTGGATTGTGCCTAAATTTCTGGTTACCGACAGGGCCATTAAAATGACCTGTAGAACTTATATGGGTGTTTTTTTCTGGTTTCGCTGTTTATCGGTTTTAAGATTTGCACAAGAAACACATCGTTTTCTCAGTTTTAGAGGAAATTTTAAGTTCAGTTTTTAAATGGTAAAGAGAAACTTCTTAAATTCGTTCCAGAAAGGGCCATAATATTGACCTTCTGAGCAAACAACGAACTCCCGAAGTAATGTCCTCGGCAAAAGCGGCTGCGATGGTTGAGTCAACGGTGCATGACTACAAATTACTTGCTTCAATTGACTTTCGTTTGACCGAATCCCTTATTGACAAGGACGGAATGAGAAGTCACAAAGCTATTGCCCCAGAAAATGTTATCAGTTTCTCCGATCAAGATAACCTCTACCGTTTTCTTGAAGCGAATTATACAACTTCTTTCCAATCTGTTGATTATAAACCATCTGTGGATGCCTTTTTAAGTGATACTGACCGCGGTTATTGTGGTTTCTCGGTTGTTGCCAACACCAAAATAAAAAAGGGTGTGGTTATACCTGGACTGGTAGGAGTTGTGGGGAATTTGACCGAAAGTTTGGACTTTGAATTTGATTTTTCAACTTTTGTTTGTCAGTATACGCATCAAAGTCGGATAATGCTGGGACCGATCTCGTTTGTCAACCACTCTTGTCGCCCCAATGTTGTTTACAAAATACAAAAATCAAAAATGGGAGTTGTGCGTCTGGTCACTCTCTTCGACATTGACCAAGGAGACGAAATCTGCGTTAACTACGGAGCGAAATATTTTCGGAACGGAGATCTAAACACATGTTAGTGTCCACACAGTGATCTTCATGCAGAAAAGAAGAGCCGCTCAACAAGAAACAGCAGTCGCACTTCAGACGCCAGTTATCATCATGCATTATGCTCCAATAAACAAAATTCAACATCAAATCAAGCCCTCATTGATGAAGAAACGCCACAAGATCATGTTTTGCCGGTTGTTGGCGAATCGGTTTCAGTCATGGAAGATATTCCTAGTCATCAAAGTTTGGATGCCCTGACACAGCAACATAACAGACGCCCACAGCGTAAAACTGACAACTATAAAAATTTTTGGGGGAATGAAGAGAGGCAGGATTATGCCTTGAAATGTACTATTTGCGATGAGAACACTGACGTGGCTGAAATGATGTATCACATGAAACTTCATCATCGGTTCGAGGCTCAGATTCCCTGTCCTGTTTGTCAACATCTTTTTCGCTTCTGTCAGAGCTTTGTGCGTCATTTTGACAAACATCTACCAGATATTCAGAAAAGATTGACTGTTCCTTCATTCGATTATAGTTCTAATGTTCTTTGTGATTCACAAGCTCAATCAACAGCACCTTCTAGCCAGGAAAGTGTTCCTGGTGAGAGTCATTGTTCCCAACTTTACAACGAATCTGGTTCGGACAGTGAAACTGATGGAGTATTGGACCTCAAAAGCTCTTCCTTCTTAAACAAAATTCAGCCCACGATTGTGTCACAGTCGATAGATTCCAACAAAAGGATGAAATTGGAAACAGTAAAAACACTCTCTGAGAATCGGTACAGTCTGTGTAGACAAGAGAACTGTTTCGTTATCTCTAAGAATTTGCGGCTGTATTTAGTACACCTTTCTCTAGACCACGGTTTTGATAAAAACTTTTTCTGTCTCTTCTGTCCTCGTTTCTATTCTACACTTGGGAGCCTTCGAAGACATATAGTTCGGAATCACGCAACAGAAACGAGTAATTCTAGCAATGAATTTGAGAAAAAGGGTAGTGATTCCGTGCTAGAGTCCGAAACTAACGATGAAAAAGCGGATAATTTTGAAAGACAGTTCAAGCTCATTCAGAAGATTGTCCGTGGTGAAGCGGGTGATGAACTTTTATTACGTCTCCTGTCATCTTCCTCTGTTACATTAAGCAATGCTTTTAAATTCCTTGAACAAGTTGGTAGCTTTTTCAATCTTCTGACTGAGTCATATATCAAATTCTTAAACATCCATTACAATATCCCTCTGAAAGTTGCCCGGAAAATATCGAAATTTTATGTAATTTCATTCGTAATAGTGAGATCAGTACTATAAAAAATAACAATGACCTTCGAAAATTTTTACAAAATCAAGACCGCTTTGTATCTGAAGAAGAAGTACTTTTGGGCACTAGGCAAGAAACAAGGTTAAAACTTGGTCGGCCGAGGCAAGTGTGCGTGAAACAAACTTGCTACTTTGTACCCATTTCAAAAGTGTTGAAAAACGTGCTCCTAAGGAACAACGAAGTTGTGAACCAAATTTTTGAATACAACGAGATGTTGAGAAAATTAACTGATCATGGTCTTTTAGTTGACATTCAGCAGGCTAAATCGTTTGAACAAAATGGAACGCCGTTTAACATGCCTTTACCAATTAATGTTGAAATGACTTCTCAGTCTTTTAAGTTGTGCTTACAGCTGTACTCCGATGATTTTGAGCCAGCTAACCCAATCGGTTCACGACGAACAATACACAAAGTCACATGTTTTTATTGGATTCTTCGGAATCTGCCTCCGTGGTTGACATCTCAGTCAAGTGCAATAAATGTTGCTGCAGTCTGCAACACCTTAGATTTGTACCGGTATGGTTACAAGAAAATCTTATCTAGAATTAGTAAAGACCTGGAAAGTTTGGAACAACCGTTCAATGTGGTGACTGACACTGGAAGAAAGATAACTGTGACCGGTGCTCATTTTTCATTTGTAGCTGATAACGCTGAATATCATTCAGCGCTTGGTTTTGTGAAAAACTTTTCTAAAAGCCTCTGCTGCGAGAGATGCCTCGTAACAGCTGATGAATTCAGTTGCCAATTTGACCAGTCAAACTGCCCGTTGCGCAGTCTCAAAAGTTTTACGAAAAACGCCGAGAAGGCCGAATTGACTTCCAAGCCTTCAAAAGGTGTTCGAACAAAGTCCTACCTAGAAACAAAGCATTTCAGTGCATATCGCAATTGGACCGCTGACATCCAGCATGACCTCTTTGAAGGGGGGACACAGTACACAATGAAATTGGTGCTTCATAACCTGGTTGTCAGCAGGAAAATTATCTCCATTGATGTGCTTAATTACAGGCTACATTCTTTTGCCTACGGTCGAGAGATTGACGGCAAACCAACGGAAATAGACATAAACAGGTCAAAAATTTACACATATATTTACTGCAGCTTCTCTTGAAACACCACTGCAATGTCTCGCAATAAGCAGTGGCATTTTTTTAAGTTTTGAAGAAAAAAAATATTAATTGTTTCTACTATTTTTTTACTAAGTCCTTCTCTAAACGTTTAGATGAGTTAATAAAGGACTTTTTTTAGGCTCAGAGATACTAAAGATCACAGTGTACGGGGGAAAACAGATCAAATCTTCACCCTCTATAGGTTTCTGCCTATCATTTTGTGTGACCTTATCCCGCAGCAAGATGAGCACTGGCAGTTTTTATTGCAGTACTTTGACTTGATTTCTCTACTTCTCTCCCCATCATTCGTGCAGGCGGATTTAGTGATTCTGTCATATGAGATTCGTAAGTAGCATTAGTTGTACAATAGCATCTACACCTTCATACCCAAAGTCTGAATAACTCTTTAGAAAATAATAATTCTGGTTTTCATAAAGTAATTTTTTTGGAATATCTTTGACCAAAATGCCATGTTTTAACAGGCAAGCACCTGCAAAAGTTCAAAAAGCTGTTTGCTAACCAACCGGTCATCTTCAAACAACATCGGTTAATTCACTATCCAACTATCTTACAGCAGTCGGGACCATTTACCCATATGTGCGTTCTAAAATATGAAAGAAAACATCAGTTTTTCAAGCGTCTGGCTCACCAAGTGTGCAACTTCAAGAACATTTGCAAAACAATGATTAACAGACATCAGTTGGAGCATTTTGTTCACTGGTCTTCTTCGGATAATTCTTTGGCGACTGAGTTTGGTCCTGGAAAATGGGTTCCCTCTAATTATCTTTTCGCTATTGGCAATTTAAATTTATTTCAAGAAAATTTCAACCCTGAAGATGACAAAATATACGAATGCAAGAGAGCAAAAAAACTGGGAGTATGTTTTAAAGTTTGTGATGTCGTAATTATTAACTACAATGCCTGCACTGACATGCCAGTCTTTCTGAAAATCGAAAAATTACTGCGAGTACAGGACCAATTGGTTTTTTTTGGTAATATACTTGAAGTTGTTAAATACTCCACTGCTTCCAGAAGTTATCTGACAACTGAAACAGCAGTCAGCAAGTTTGTTTCCTATGATACTCTGTTTGACTATCACTGTTTTTCTATACATCAGTGCTTTGATCAGACTTGTCGATATGGCCATATTGTTTTGCGCAATAAACTCATCTTTAATAATTTTGCGAGCTTGCTGGCAAAACCATAACATTTTTCGGTATATAAGTAGTTTTCAACGGAAATGCTTCTGCTTATTAAACTCTGTTTAGTATCGTCTATGCTTGAGTCAACATTTTTCTATACTCTATATATATATATATACTGAAACTTTTGATTTGCATATTTGTTTGCGTTCAATAATCAAAGATGTTTTCAATGCCGTTTTTTCTTATCAATGTGAATTATTATGTTGAGCAAAAATTAATTCAAAAATTCTTTTCAGATAATGCTAAAGAACACCGGAGTTAAAAGAGCTAGAACGCAGTCCTCTTTGTTGCTTATTAATGGCCGATTGATGTACACAAGTGTGTGGAAAAAAAAGAAGGTGAGCTTTTTTTGTACGCGAATCCCATGATAGCTTTTTTAAGAACTGATAGTAAAGGCGTTTAGTCTATTGCAAAATAGGGCAATGGGCTTGAAACTAGAAATGAGGTCATAGTTAGTTCATTGCTTTGACTCTTGTTGATCCCAAATTTTGGTAGCAAAACAGGGCTATAAAAATGACCAGTGGAAGGATTCTGTTTTTTACTTTAAGAAATCCTTATCGGGGTTGGGCCACAAATATGGCTATCTTTGGATGTGTGTTATTAAATAAAATTGACCCGAAGTAAATGCTTATAATATCTGCTCAAACTAACGTGAATCTTTCCTCTTTGAATTAAAACTATTGGCTCTCAAAATTCAGAAAAATTTTGTTTTTTTTTTGAAATCAACACTTTGTTGCCATTCTGTGATGAAGCCGCTCTGTGATAACTTCAAGCTCTGATTCTTGTTACAAAAAGCTTTGTTAATTTTCCGGAGGACTTTAGAGCTCTGGCGGTAAAGTTGCTCTATGCTGGTGTCTGTAGATTTCCCTTTTTCTTTTTTGAGATACTCAGATGCAGCTGGGCCATAAAAATGACCAGCTTCGTTGAGCATTCGTTTCTTTTTGTGATTTTGATGGGTATGGGCCATAAAATTGACCAAATCCTGCATAGTTTTTAAAACCACATTTCTCAACTAATTCTCTTGTTCATCCTAAATTTTGGTAGCAAAACTGGGCCATAAAAATGACCAGTTGAAGGATACTGTTTTTTACTTTAAGAAATCCTCATCGGGGTTGAGCCACAAATATGGCTAACATTAGAAGTTTGTTATTAGATGAAGGTGACGCGAAGTAAATGCTTATGAAATCTGCTCAAACTAACGTGAATTTTTCCCGTTTGAATTAAAATTATTCTTTCTCAAAATTCAGAAAAACCATTTTTTTCGAAATCAAAACTTTTTGTTGCCATTCTGTGAGGATGCTGGTCTGTGATAACTGCAAGCTCTGTTTCTTTTTAAATACAAGCTTTGTTAATTTTCCGGAGGACTTTAGAGCACTGGCGGTAAACTTGCCCTATGCTGGTGTCTGTAGATTTCCCTTTTTCTTTTTTGAGATACTTAGATGCAGCTGGGCCATAAAAATGACCAGCTTCTTATGATTTTGATGGGTTTGGGCCATAAAATTGACCAAATCTTGCGTAGTTTTTAAAACCAAACTTCTTAACTAATTCTCTATAAAAATGATGCAACGAAACGCAGAGTGCCCGTTTTGTTTGGAGAAACTTGCAGACGATGCTTTGATCATCCACTCTGGTCAGTTCGGCGATCATGTGGCTTGCAAAGCGTGCTTGCGGCAATGGATGGAGGCCTTCTTCAGACAACATTGGTCCCTTGAAGAACCGAAGTGCCCTATTTGCAGGCAAAACGTGGATGAGGTTGTTCGGGACACTTGTTTCTTTTTATGCCCAAAATGCAAGGAACTTGTGCCTAGATTTTACCTGAGTGAAGACCTATCCTCTTGCGGTGATTGTGAACGTATTCAAATCGTAACCCATGAAAATTGAAAATAGTTTTCAACTGACTGCTGTGGTTATTTGTTGTTTTTGTTCGTCTGGTTGTCTTATTGGCATAATTGGTCAAAAGATTAGATTCAAAGCTTCCAGAATTGAATTGATTTGATGAGACAATAATTTTGACCAACAGCGAGAGACCAATAAATATTTGATGCACCTTTATAAGTTCGCTGTTATAACCAACCAGCGAGAACCCAACAAAATTTTGATGCAACTTTATTATTTCTGTTTTATGATACCTGAAATCATCGCTAATGCTAATCTAATTGACTGTCTTACTCCTTGCTTTTTTAGAATAAGAGAGGGCATGCTGCGTTAGCTCATTCCAGTTGTGATTCTTCCTATAATGCTTTTATTAACTTTCAAGCTTCCTTATTATTTGCCCAATTTTGGACAAGCTTTTTTGAAAAGCGTTAAAAAAAACTCAGAGCGAAACCAATTGACTGCGTAATTCCTGTTCTCAGAATCGATAGGGGTTGTTCGGCGTTTGCTTAGTCAAAATTCATTACGAAAAACCAGATTTTTAGTTGCAGAATTGAAAAAAAATATTTACACGAGAATTCATGTAAAATCTCCTGAAAAATCGTGTATTTTTACCCGATTTCTCGTGTGAAAACGGACACACGATTTTAGGCTCATTTACACGAGAAATCGTGTATTTCCACACGATTTTCTCGGGCTTAACCATACGATTTTTCATATGAATCACACGATAAATCGTGTAAATTTCACGACGTTTTTCGTGTGAAAGTAACCAAAAAATCATGTGTTCTTACACGATTTTTCATGTGATCTTTCACATGAAATTCTGACGGAAACACGTGAAAAATTGTGTGTTTTTTACACGATTTATTGTGTGATTCACATGAAAAATCTTATGGTTAAGCCCGAGAAAATCGTGTGGAAATACACTATTTCTCGTGTAAATGAGCGGAAACTCGTGTGTCCGTTTTCACACGAGAAATTGGGTAAAAATACACGATTTTTTGTGTAATTCACACGAGAGAAATTTAGAGTGTATTTGACTTTAAGACTGTTTTCACTTCTCCACTCAACAGTTCAGCATATTTTTTCTCTAATTTTCGAGCAAGCAAGTGATAAAATTTGCTTATAGGTAAGTACATAATGCTGCGAGTATAATGGTTCCCCGAGCATGATTTTTTTTTCAATTGAGGCAAACAAAAATTGAATCGTTAAGAGGAAACACATCATTCCCGTGAAGACGCTTCTTGCAGTCAGGAAGAAACGATTTTAGTTTCTGAAAAGCATTCTGGACAATGCTATAATCTTTTTTGGTCATTGCTGTACAAATTTTCTGTGTTTCTGCCAGCATTAGCAAAAGATGTGAAATGCTGTATTACACTTCTTATTCCAGTTAATTTAGTAGATTTTTAGAGGGACTTTTTCGTGCCCAACCACTTTTGACCTGTAAGTTTTATTTTCTTGTCCAGATACCATATTTGCTGTTTTTTTTGTAACGAAATACTTATTATCCTGTCTTCTGTTGTCATTACAGGTTACTGATAAAAGTCTTGAGTACTTAGAAATTTTATTCCAAAGTTGCCTTCCGCAATCAACAATATGACGATCTGCTTTGCGGCTCATTTTTGCAAGTGCTCGACTAAAGGCGGGGTGGATAAGAAACGTTGACGGGCTGTTATCACGGGGAGGGGGGATGCGCTGGTGTGATGTAAGGAACAGTCAACAGTCTCACCGTATTTAGTGATGTTATTTTTTTGACAGTATCATAGAAGTATTTAGCAATTTTGTGTTATTTGAAATTGTAGAAGTTGCACAAATAGGATGGGAAGCCTGACAAAATTGTCCATTTATGATTTTCACCTTGAGAAAAGTTTGGGTTTTTGGATCAGTTTTTTTGAGTCGTCTAGTTCATCGGTTGATAGTCGAAGAGGACTATTGGAGACATGATTGTTTTTGTTATACAGGCCTAACTTTCATGGTAATTTTACTGCAGAACGTTACAAAAGAAAGATAAAGTAATTTAAGGTAATTTTAACTGAACTAACTTTACCTTAACTTTTCGTTAACAACGGTTTACCTTAACTCCGTGAAGGTAAAGTTACCTTAACTTTTTTAGTTTGATTGTTAGCAGTTTGCATTCTTCGCCGATTGCTTTTTATATTCATATGTACCAGTATGTAACATTTTTTGGTTACATATTTTTTTTACAAAACCATATCTCTGCATGATTTTGTTCAGATGAGGTGCTGTCCTTGGCGTCCAAATGTACCGACTGTCGTCTGGAACTGGAGTCATTGGAGATGGGCCAGATGGGGAGTAAACACAGTGCCAGATACTACTGCAGAGAGATGTACTTGAAATGGTACTCCAACTTCATCCACAAGCGGAAGGTCAGTCAGAGCAATTCGCCCGAAATTAGTTGGTTGTGTTTTCTTCATACCGTGGAAACTTTTTTGTTTTCAATAGCATTTGTGAACAAACTAATACATGTTTTTGCATGAATTATGGTTTTTATATGCTAAAAGAAAGTGGTATTCCCCATTACTGGTATTATATAGCGTTATAAAGGTGTAATAATAACGATTGAGATTGTAATGATCTACGATGGTGGGAGGTTGGATGTGTGAACTCATGAAGAATGCTCATCTCTTCGCTTTCGAATTTGTGAATGAATTTTTTTTACAATTTATTCGTGCCCGTGGGCAAAATGCACCCGATACCAGAAAAAGATTTCCCGGATCTTTTCCGTTTGTGCCCCAGTACGTTATGCGCCCCCCCCCCCCCCAGTTACAGGCGCACGTGCCATTATATAGTAAATCATTATATGAAAACATGGCACGTGCGTCTGGGGGAAGCAAATAATTTGCGCCCACTAAGCTGGGGGGGGGCACAAACGGAAACGATCCCATTTCCCTATAAGGGAAAGGAGTTAAGGACCCTGAGTGTACGTACCGCCCAACATGATGTTCGCCTTACTGAACAGTAACAGGACTGTTTGTGTTTAGGATCTATTCTGGTTCCTCCTCCCCCCCCCCCCCCCTCAGTGTTTTTCATGACCCCCAGTTACAAATTATATGTTGTTCTATAGCACGTTGCTATGTAAGAAAATAGCACGTTCGCCAGGGGGCGTAAAAGATAAAAGCCCACTAAGCTGGGGGGCCAAAACAGAATAGATCCGTGTTTAGATCCGTGATAAGTTGACTTTCATGAGTTACCTCATCGTGGACGACTGTGACTCATTCACGTGTTTGTCACGTGTCCTCAACTCACTCAAACGACTCATGACTCAGAAGGAAGAAGTGACTTGCTGCCAAAATGTTAGTGAGTCATAGCTCAAGTCCAACGAGAGAATCATTGCAATATTTCAAATTGTAGTTCTTTTACCTTCAGCAAACATGTATCGTTTCTGCAATGGTGTATCCCTAATTGGTTGATGGTACACTGTGTGCCGGTAAATGAGCGAAGTCTTAACTGCTTTCTAAATCCCCCCCCCCCCCCCAGCTTAGTTGTCAGATAACCTAAAACCCCTCTTCCCCCAAAAAAATCATGGTAAACATACCATAATTGGGGGCTATAATTTCGTGGGGGGGGGACTATAATGGGAAAGACCCTTCAGTGCTTGTTGTGCCCAGTAACTGTTACTGCACAGGTTGTTTGCAGTTAAAATGTACCGGTACATTTGTTGTACTCAAGCATGCTTATGTGGAGTTAAAAACCTGCAAAACATCTTTATATATCAACTGAATGATGCGATGAGAAATACGCGCGGAAGTTTTTTAACTTCAAAATAGTTTTTGTAATTTATCTAATTTGGCAAAAAATAACACTTTCTAAATAACTAACAAACAGGTAAATTTCATTAACACACACAGGTAAATTTACCTGAACACTGTGCAGGTAAGGCCATGTGCAGGTAAAATTTACCTGCACAATTTTCCCGAAAAATGCTTGCCTGCACACTGTTTTTAGAGTGCAGGAGAATTCACTAGGTCCTGTTTTAGTCTTTGACCGACACAATTTTGGGAGTTGTGAAGGAAAAGATCTCCAACATGTCCGCGTCTCTGCCAGACATCGAGATTCAGGATCTGGAATCGGACGTATCCAACATCTTTGCTTCCAAACAAGTTAGCTCGTTATTAGGCAGTTCTGATTCTAGTCTTGATAGCTTGTGATTGTGGTGCTGTGATCGGAAGTCGAGCTACCAGCTCGCTTTGTGGATTTCGTTTTCTTTGCAACAAGTAAATTAAAATTATAACCATACGGTTAAATATACCTGAAACAAAAAATATTTCAAATCATTCAAACAAAATAATATAATAAACATCAACAAATTTCTTAAGGAATCACATTATAAAATTTTCTTTCGATTGTTTTCTTCCTACAAATAAAAATAACTTTTTAAAGCTCCTACGTTACTATTCAAAGGAATTTTTTCATGTTGTGAGAGCAAGAAATCATTCAACGTTGTTCGTGGTGGCTGAAAAATAATAGTTCTTTTGGCCGAAAATGGTTGTGCTGCCCTCAGCCCTTTGATTTTTACCTAATAAAGAGCTATGAAGTTCCGGGAGACTTTTCATTTCATTGTTCTACTGCAAAGACGTCAGCCATATTCTACTAACTGCAAGTTACCTTACAAAAGCATATTAGCTAGAGTGGTCAAAATCAGAACTCAGGTTTTGTGGGCGCTAACAATATGCGTCAATCCAGATATGGTACATTTCTATTCAGTATATAATAATATATATACTGTGGGTACATTACCCAGCTCAGTGGGTAACTTTTTCGGCATCTTCTCCGTTTGTGGAGAAGATCCCTTTTACGTCCCCAGTCGCACGTGCCAATTTGTTACATAATAACGTGCTGTGTAACAGTACATAACTTGTAAGTGGGGATCATAAAAGCACGGGGGGGGGGGGGGGGGGGCAGAATGGATCTAATAATTTTTGGGGCAAGCTGCGTCCTTTCGAAAGTTTCTGATTAAAATAACAAAGATTGAATCTTCAGGGTTAAAAACTTAGTCTTAAGTAATCCAATCTTGGAAGGTTTGTAAAATTTTGTTCAAGCGGATTTTACCGAAAAACTTCCAGGCAGTTTGCAGTGCAAAATTTTAAAATGAAATGCACAAAAGAAGATGACTTGGACTTGTTTGTGCTTGACAAAAATTGTTCCGACACTTCTCATTGCAAAAGCCAGAATTTACGTTTGAATTTAAAACTTCGAAAGGAAATGTCCATTACCAAGCAGTTTTCAAAAACACCATGCCCTTTATTTCATAGAAATTTGCAACAACAACTAAAGTTCGAAGAGGCAATCTAATAATCGGCGGCAAAATTTATGTGAAACCTTTTAGAAAACATAGCACTGATCTCAGTTTGTGTCGTCCGAGAAAGACTTCTAGAGCTGGTTTTGGGACCGAGTACGTCATTTTTTGAACCTGAAACTTCTTCAACGTGCATAGATATAACAGCAAATCTTAAGAGACGTGATGTTCTCCTTTCACTCGTCATGTCTCATCAATGGAGAAAAGCTTATCAACCGATATGGGAGAAGCTAAAGAAGTGAAAAACTAAACTAATGAGCTTATCTTCTCAAAGAGACTAGAAAACAATCTGAATTGAAATTTTAAGACTTGTTAATTTGTTTGAATAAGTACAGTTGAGATGAGAAACCAAAGTCAACCCTTTCGTCCGATTGTCTCAGCATCCATAGTATGCTCATGGTTATTATTTGCAAGTCCAAAAAATTTGCAAGTCCTTACAAGTTAATCATTTGACTTACAAGTTCTTACAGAATAGCCATTCGATTTACAAGGCTCTTCAAAGTTAATCATTCGACTCATGGGGTTCTTACAAGTTGAACATTCAACTCAAATAAAACGTTCTTACTTAAGTTCTTTGAATATAAGTTGTTACAAGATAACAATTCTGCCTATATTGTAGCAAAAATTAAAAAAAAAAACTCCGTGAGAGATGAATGTAAACAGATGAATGTAAAAAAATATATAATCTGGAGAAGTGTGAATTGAAATTATCAAAGAAAAAATAGTAGAGAAAAGGGTCATTAAATTATTTTGAGAACATGCTGACATGTGGATTTCAAATTTCAATCAAAGTCAAAAAGGATTAAAGGGTATAAATTTCAGGAACATTTTAAAAAAGAAATAGTCAAGATAATAATTGAGATTTACTATTTATTAATTGAATGACAAAAAGGCTCCTTGAGTTGATAAAATTGAAACGTAACCATTTGGTTAATTTAGGTCTGATGTTAATTGTAATATGCTATCCAAACTAAGCAACTAGCTCCCACGCGCTTTCACGGTATGACTGAAAAGAATTTTGAATTAACCATTAAGCTGAGTTGAGCTGAACTGTAACGAACTCGCAAGAAACTCACAAGTTAGCCATTCGACTTGCAAGTTCTTACAAGTTAACGATTGGACTGGCAAGTTTGAAACGTTACGAAAGATTAATGTAAACAGATGTTTAAAAAATGTAGAATCGGGAAAATTGAGAATAGAAATTATAAAAAGAAAAAATGTTAGAGAAAGTGAAGGGTTCATTAAATTATTTTGAGAAAATGCTGACATATGGATTTGAAATTTTAATTAAAGTCAAAAAGGATTAAGGAGAATCAATTTCAGGAACTTTTTTTACAAACTAATAGCAATGATGCTGTATGAAATCTAGTGTTTTTTATTGAACGGCGAAAAGGCCCCTTGAGTTGATAAAATTGTAATGTAACCATTTGACCAACTTAGGTCTGATGTAAATTATTTTATGCTATCCAAACTGAGCAATTTACTCCCATGCACTTTCACGATAAATGACTGAATATTGTTTTGAATTATCCAATACTGGAACGAACTTGCAAGAAACTCACAACTTAGCCATTCGACTTGCAAGCTCTTTTAAGTTAACCATTCGATTGGTAAGTTTTTACCTATTAACCATCTTTTCCAAGAAATTTGCAAATTCTTAAAAGTCTTGCAAGACTATCTTCTGCAAACAACTCGCAAGTTTTTACGGTTGACCGTTCGATCTCGATCCGGGAATGCAATGCATTGAACTTCTTTTTAAAAAATTTGAACAAAAATTTGATTTCGTCAAAAACTGTTTCTCGTCAAGACCATTTCCCCCAGTAATTCCCTAGGCGAAAACAACTCTCGAAACTTTTTAGGTAAATTAGAGATATCGATACGTTAAAAATCCGGAGAAGTTAAAAAATATATAATCGATGATATTGAGATTATTCCGAAAAATTAAGCAGATTCGTTCGTAAGAACTCACAGCTTCACAAAGTTGTTCGCTTTTTTCTGGCAAGTTTGATCTGACATCTACAAGTACTTTTCATTTCAGATGAATTAGGACTGAATTTTCACGGTGTGAACATGAATCACCAACGCAGTGAATTGAATGACCGTTTTACATTCTACAAACATAGGCTCGGTCAAGAACTAAAAATTGTCAGAGGCCAATCAGAATTGTCTCTTCAGTTGTCTTGTTTTTCACAGAAACCAAAACAATGGCAATTAATGGCATCGCTTTATAGTAACAAGTAGTAGAAATTGTTTTCCTTTTCCTGGCATCAGCAGCCTGGCATATGTAATGCTGGAACAATAACAATTATTATTCTGAGATTTTTAAAGTTTTTTTTTCAGATTCATTGATGCAATCGTTCTGGTGAAAAAATACCACATGTTTCAGGTGACTTAAGACCAGAGCTTTTTTTGTAGCAATGCTAATTGTTCCGACCCACTTGCTGGGGGGAGGAACTATATACTCAAGTGGGTTTTCATTTTTTTGTTCAGTCAGTTTTGGCTGATCCATATATTCATTGTAGAGAGTTGAGACTGGTGAGTCCGTCCGGCCTAGAATGTGGAATTAAAAGGATTTTTTTAAAAAATTTTTGATATTTACTGGGAGTTATTGAGCTTTATCGAGCTTTGTGAATAGTAGACGGAATTCCGGTGTTTTTATCCACAATTTCCGAATTTTTGACCAAATTTTTGTTAAATTTGATACGATTGATTCTACTAATTTTACTTTCAATGATAGAGGAGGCTTACTGATTGGTTTTATCCGAGTCTTTTGGTTGATAATTTTTGCTAATTTTTTCGAATTTCAGATTTTTTTTCAAAAATAAAAAATTGCTCCAAATACGCTTTTTTTTATCCCACTTTGTTCAAATATGCCAAAGTATAGACCTAACAGCTGCTGTCATAAACTTTGAAAACTCCAAAAATGCTAGTTGTACCGTTTCCTATAGGAGTCTTCTGGAATTAAAATTTTGCCTTTTTTCGGAAATTTAACTCAATATTTATACAAAATGCATCTTGTACTTTTGGTTTATTGAAATATTTTTTTTCTAATTGATGTATTTTGCAAATTTTTATTAACTGTATGTTTTCGTTGGACGCGCAGCAAAATCATTGCTGGGTTTGGACTCATCTTGGGTTTGGACTAATCAATAATTATTCGGATTACATTTGTGCGCGGATTTTTTCAAAATGTTTTTGCTTTTTTTTTGTTTTTATGTTAATTACCGACTAGAATGATTTCAAGTCAAGGCCCTATTAATGAAAAATCCCATGTACAACAAATTGAGGCCAGTTAAATTCTTCAGAGAAAAGCTAAAAGTTTTTATGATTTTGACAATATTTTTGTAATTTTTAATTACTTTCTTTTGTTTTGCCTTCATTTGACATTCTTTTCGGAGTCTCATGACTTCATCTGTTTAAACACAGATCCAATGTGATCTTTTTTAGGTAAAGATAAACGTTTACAAATTTTCAGTTGTTATCTAAAGCCTGATATGATTTCGAATATTTATTTTTTTGGGAAAATGTCAGTGAAAATGTGAAATTTGTCTATTTTTTTATCCTAATTCTTTTTACATGTAGCTTAGTCTCAATGTAAACAGGGCAAAAAAGTGAAGTATTTTTTCTTTTTATAGTGGTTTTATAAATAACTAATGGTTTCCTGGTTTTCTTATTGCAAAAATATATAAACCTCTTCTTCTGATTTTCGCTTTTCGCCTGTTTGAGGATGTTATTTGTTCCCTTTTCCAATTATCACATTAACGGAAAATCCAATCGGAATGCGCAAATAATATTTTTAAAGACTTCAGTGAATAGCTTATGATGTTAACGACTGCGAAAATTTTTGGAATTGTTTTCGGTTTTCGTTAATGGTCGTTTTTTTTGCCAAGAATTGTCGTTATTTTTTTTTGTACGGCATATTCTTGACAACCAAAATTCCTTAGTGCTTCTACGGATGTTTAATTGATTCTATTTATTGATTTGATTTTATAGCTAACGATTTTAACGACTTTCAATTAGTATTTTCAAAGAAAATTTCTTTCTTCCTAATATTTGTTCTCATTGTCGTCAATAAGTTATTAGTCTCATTATTGACAGGGCTCATCAACTTTTGGGTGCGCCAACAAACAATATTTTTGCTGTTATTTATGTTTGATTAATGATTTTATTTGAATTTATAGCTACCGGTTTTAATGACTTTCAATTAATTGTTTTAAAGAAAAAGTTCTTTTCTTCCTAATGTTTGTTCTCATTGTCGTCAATAAGCTATTAGTCTCATTATTGACAGGGCTCATTGAATTTTGGTTACTCCAACAAACAATTTTTTTGCTGTCGATTTTTTACTGATTAATATCTTTTAGATTTTCGAAATGTGGTTACATAAGAAATTGTGAGTTCTCAATACTTTTCTAGTTGTGGTTCTTTTTTTGTCTTTTTTACAAAGAATCTTTATAAAGAAGACGCAACTCGAAATCAAAGGAGAACCAAGGAAAAGTTCTAACCCGTGGTTGTCACTTTATAGTTTATAATGGTTTTTCATAACTTCAACACTGTGGTTTAGATAAATTAATAAGTTTCAAGTTTCGTCCGTATTTGATTTACTTGTCGTCTTATGATTCCATCTTCCTAATAATTATTGCAACTGGCTTCTTTAGCAGTTGCCTGATAAGAAATTTTTGTTTTGTGTTGAAAGCTCATCGTTTGTTTGATTTCTTGGCATTATTTTTTGAAAGTGTGATCAGTGGATTTTTGAGCTTTGTCACTTTTGTAATTTTTCTGTCAATTTTGTAGCTTGGTTTTTGTATCGACAGGTAGCTTTCCTTTTAGATCCAATCTCTATAGGTTTTTTGTTTTTCAACTAATGGTTTTTTGGCTGTGGCGCTTCTCATTTTCATAAAATGTGTTACTTTTGGATATTATCCCATTTTAGTGTTTTTTGCTGGCTTGCCGCATTATCAAACTACTGGTTTGGCCCAATTGGGTTATTGGTATTCAAGCTATTCAAGGTTCTTCATATATAGCTTAACGTTGCAACACTTTTTTCTTGTTAAGTTTAATTGATCTTTTCGTTTTTGCTGTTCTTTTTGTATGTGTCTAACATTTTACGGATAATGACAGGTCTCAATTGCTTCCCACGAGGGGTAAATTAACCTTCTTAATGAGCCCATTTGATACGCGCTGGTTTTAATCAATTAGTAATTGGTTGTTTTCAAAATTAGAACCGTATTTGTGAGCTTTGCCTCATTTGTTCGTCTTTGTCATTCTGTTACCGCGTCTCATTATTGACAGGTCTCATATCTTATCTTATGAAGTAAAGGTTAAATTGTTTAGTGCAGATTTTTTTCCGATTCCTTTTTCGTTTGGTTTTTGGGTGTTTTTTAAATATGGACTTCGAGTTTTGGTCGTAACTAATGTTTGCAATTATTTGATTTTTATGTTTGTCTTGTCCAGTACTCTCATCAATGGCAAGTCTCATCGGCCAATTTTTCACTTAATTATTTGTTGAACGATATTTGAATTTTTGAAAGTTTTCTTTCTCTTCCTCTTTTGGTAGACAATTAAATCAAAACCTGGATGAGCGGGGTCGGAACATTATGTGCAAACGCACATTACCGAGCCTCCTTGTTAGATGAACTATTATCATAATCACTGTTTCTTGTTGCCATTGACATTGAACTACTCAACGCTTAATCCGAAAAACTCAACACTAAAAAGGCAGATTTCCTATGGCAATAATACGGACCTTTCCAATGAAACTTTGCTTACAATTGCAGTACCTTAATAGTATGTCTTTTTTGTTGGTCTTGTTACCACGGCTCAATTAAGTATTAGACTAAAACCAGAACAAAAAGGTATGATAATAATAATAATATTGGAGGTTTTACCACTGTTCAGAGGAGCTCAAAAGTGGAAATATTATACAAATGACTAAGGCTTAGCAGCCATACAAAACAGAAACACGATTTGATGTTTATGTATCAACATCTCTTTGGCTATAGGCAGGTATCTTACCGTGCGGATGTTCGAACGCGCTCAGTGGATGTCTTACAGAATGGACTCGTTACTTGACACAATGGAACATTCAGGATGTCCATTTGGAGAGCGAGCTTCAAGCGTCTAATTCGGTTAGTAACCACTTTCAATTCTATTGACCTCTTCTTTAAGTTCTTTCTTTAAAATTATCTGGAACTGATGTCATTACAGTCCCCCTCCAGGTTTGATTTGGTTTTTTAGGAGGCTAGTAACTGTACTCGGACTAAAAGCCACGGACAAAACGCAGACCTAATTTTGGATACGAGATAAACCCCCACGGAAATAAACTCCCAATTGTAAAGTTGAAATTCGGTGGTGTTAATTTGTTCGGTTGTAATAGTTTTATATCAGGTACCACGGGCCGCTAAGGCGTGGCCAAACGCGCTCAATGAGCTGTTGTTTATTTTCGTATGTTTACGTTCTCTATGAGTCGTTTTGGAGGGCAATGAAGCTCTCCTCTTTTGAAGTTTAAATGTAATCCCAAATTAAAGTAAGTGTAGTCCAATTTTCCAATTTATCAAGAGCATTTATATCTCATTCAAAGCCTTGGTAAATAATTAAAATTCGGGCGCTATTTTGCAATCAGCTTAAAACTTCGCGAATCAAGAGTTTGAAAATGATTAATTTTTTTACATAAATCAATTAAATTGTACACCAACGGTACTAAAGCCATACATTGGAATGCATGCTTGATATTAGCATATGATTCAAATTTCCTGTAATTTTTACCGTGGAATCTAAGAGAGGTACCGAATATTTCGGCATGAGACAGACACTCAATTAAAATAATCTTTGATAAAAGGAGACTTGCTCTAGCATCTGACCGTAAAATTCCTCGAAAGTCGATTACTCTTATAATAAACCCTCAGTCAGTTTGGTTGATTATCAATTCCCGGTCTCAATCTTTGCAATCAGTTAAATTCACAGACTGTAAAAAGGAAAGCTAGAAAAATCCCCCAGGAGTTTGTCCGATTAATTTGTCATTATATCACGTTTTTCGTAGATTTTTTGAAGGCAATTCGTTGTTTCTAAAAATTTATATTTCATTATAGACAATTTTTCAACCAACAAAACTCAAGATTAAATACCGAAACAATTCCACCATTATCAGTCTAAAATATTGATTTTTAGCGCTTTTGTGCGCTTACTCAGGACGACTTACTGAGCGTCGAAAAATAACAAAAGCAAATGCTAAAAATGGCTGACACGGAAGGCATTATTTCTGGCCCTGATTCGTCCCATACACACATTTTGAAGTCTGCAAAGAATTATGTTCCAATTGGTTTAGTTATTCTCTCAATTGTGAATCATGTCAAAAGATTACCATGGACTTGCACGCCAACAGCAACAATTAGTAACTTTTTTGTCCAAATATCAATTTTTACAACAATACTATAGAATTCTATCACTCCTAGTACAATTTTACAATAAAAGTATTCTAACTTTAAATTTCTATTGACATAGATTTAGACTGTGACCCGTCATCTAGCCGATATACAAATTAACTGACACACCTTTCACCCAACACTAAGGCAAATAGGGTAGCAGTATTTCTGCTATTGTGCCAAAGTTTGACTCTTTCAAACCGCTGAGGCCTGGCCAGATCACTTAGTTGTTTTAGCCAATTAACGTTTACCGTAAAACTAAGGGACGCTACTTTACCCACTTAGTTCGCGGGTAATTTTCATGGCTGTGGTTTTCGAACTAACTAATCGAAAACTACAGTCCATGACCATTACACGCGAACTAAGTGGGTAAAGTAGCGTCCCTTAATTTTAAGGCAAACATCAATTGGCTATATTAACTAACTAATTTTGCCATTCCTCAGCGGCCTGAAAATATCAAAATTTGGCAGAAAAGCAGAATTATTGCTTTCAAACTTAAGTGGGACGCGCAATTATCTAACTCCTTGACACATAAAATTAACGCATTTGAACATGCCTCGCGGGCCGCGGCCATGCCTTAGTGGCGTATGGGACTTGATATGAATCTATCACAATCGAACAAAATATTACGGCCGAACTAGTTATTCTCTCAATAACATTTGTGCGTTCTCAAATGTGATTGCTTAATGTCTCCTTTTCGGTTAATATTTGATTCGGCTAATTTTCTTTTTGGAATTTCCTAGCACCGAATCTATGACAACCGAGTTAATTTTTTTATGACGACGGAAAATATTTAAAACGAAACTTCTATTAACACTAGTCAAATTAAGCTATTCTGATTTTTGTCATTTGCACTTTGTAGATTTGTGTGTCGGCTAATACCCGTAGCCACGAAAGTTACAAATTAGAGTATCATTTAAAGTTTATCACCTCATCAGCTCAGTTAGAGAAACTGAAAGTCAGTTTGAACCAAAAAAAGTAAGCATAAATGAACATAAATACATTTTAAAGATGGCGCTTATACAAAATTGAACATGTTATGTTTAATTTTCTTTTCTTTTTGGTTCAATTTGACCGGTCAGCGTTAATTTTTTTGGTAGAACTGAATTTTTGATGCCCGACCTCGCCATAGTTCTGTATGTCAGTACTATTAAACCACGTGAACATGCCAATTGAGGAGAAAAATATGTAAAGAGAACCTCTATTTTTCAGTCTTCCAATTCGAGTGATAGTGACTCCCAGCAAGACATTCCCCTCATTGTACAGACTGCAGCTCCGACAACTGTGGCCTATGGACCCTCAATAACAGCCGCACCTGCATCCTCATCTGATCAGGTTGTTACATTATTTGAAACTGTTTTTAATGAATATTTTATGATCTTTTCCGTTTGTACTCCCCAGCTTAGTGAATGCGTATCATTTGCACCCCTCAGATGCACGTGCCATATTTTTACATAATGAATTAATATGCAATGACACGTGCTCTGTAACTGGGGGAGCATAACGTTGTGAGGGGGGGGGCACAAACGGAAAAGATCCGACTTTTATTCTGAACTACTAAATTCAAAAAGACACCGTTTTTTATTAACAAAGTCTGAATAGCCAATACGAACTTACGATCTAAACAGTAAAATATACAGCTTTAATCATCCGAATTGTGAGCGAGGAATAACAGAGAATGTAACAAACTGCCTTACCTTGCTTCTGACAAGTGACTCATAAGAGAGCATTCCGTCGATTTTAACCCTTTGACACAGATCAGATAAGAATGTAAGTGAAACGGATTCCCAGCAAATTAAAATTTTGATATATATTTTTAAGATAACCGAAACGAATTTGTTGTGTCCCTGCGTTTTCTGCCATGAATCTTAAAGTTCCTTGAGTTGCTGCCGGGAAATGCGGGATATTAAACTATCCTGTTTTACAATGTAGAACGCAGGGAATTGTCATAAGTAGAAACTGAGAGTAAGTTAGATAATTTAGGTCAACTTAGACAAGTTAATTAGGTGTTTGAAATAAGCGTTCTTTCTCGAAGGGTTATAGTTTCGAAGGCGCCGGAGAGGGGAGTTGAGTGATATATCTTAAGCAGAGAAATTTGGGCAGACGTTGGAGAATTTTGGGAGAAAGTTTGGACACAGGAGAGATTTTTGCACAAACGAAAGAAAGTAGTTGGTTTAGTGGGATTAAACTTTAGAAGATAGTGTGAAGAGCAGGGAAGAGATTTAGAGTGAGACTGAACTCTGGAAGTTTGTAATTTCAAGACCAGTTGGGATACTGTGAGCTTTTTGATTTAGATCATTTGGGAAGTGAACCACGGATATTGTTATTATTATTTTAATTATTATTATAAATTGTCTTTGAGTTTGTCCTTTCCATTGATGTGCAAGTAATTTTCTTACTTTTGTTATCCATATTGATATTACGAGCCCCATTGTGAATTAACTTATTTCAAGGCAATCTAATTTGCAACAGCATACAAGAGTGGAAGAGGGGAAATAGAAAAGTAACAAAGTAACGCTTGCTTCACTAATTCAATACCTTTGTTTTTTCATTTGATCGATCTTCTGGGCGACAGAGTCCCCTAACTGTTGAGCCTAGCAGAAATTCAGAAGACGACATACAGTACCAGTTAAGTTTCCAGCAAGATCACCGGACCTGTTTCTTGAGTCTTTGCCGAGAAACATCGGGATCTTATTCAGATTTTCGGATTCAACGCACTGGAATGTCAACATTATCTTATGCACAATATTTCTGTCAGTCTCCCTTAGGTTGTGTATCTCCAATTTCTTACTACTTTGTCTCTTGTCTCTCTCAGTCATAAGGCTTGGATACTAGGATCTCTGTCAATAACTTGTTAGTGTCTAGAAAAGGGGAAATAATTTAAAAATAGACCAGTATTGCATTCAAACCAATTTCTTGTACTTGGAAATCTAGTGTGCTAACGATTTCACCAATTTTGTTAATTCTCTAAATCATCCTTTGTTCGTTCTCTGTTTATCAGGCTTCACATCTGTTCTGAAGTTTACACTCAACTAGTACAGCGCATTTTAAAACTCCAGCGTGTGAAATTTACTCTTTATCTTTTATTTTTGTGTCAAACTTCTAAGTCCCTTTAAAATAAACATCTTCCATTTAACTGTTTCTATTGTTTGCCGTTGACCTCAGAGTAAAGACTTGGCACATAAACAGACTGAGGGGAGTATACGCAGGCGCAACTAATCCATTGCTAGAAATTACTTGATTCGAAACATATGTTTGCAAAGAAGTGACACAATAGAATACAGTACTGCTCTAATGATGTTGCTTGGTTCGCACCTCGACCTTTTAATGAAGGAAAATGAAACTTGGATGACCACGATTGCATTTCTTGTCATCTGTCCCCTCAGAGTCTCTTTATAAATTGATATTTGCCGTATTTTCTGTTAATATAGAGTACTTGGAGAAATTAGTTCTTTCTTTCTTTCTTTATGACTGCCAAAACACGCTTTCCAATAAATTTTTTATTTCAATTCTACTTTTTTTCTATTTTCTCAATTCAACTTCTCAATGTGAATTTGGAGGTATGCAAATTTAAGGAGATTTTTGGAAGGTTGAGAGAGAACAGCCTAATTTAAATTTAATATAGCGCGACAATAAGCTCTATTTATTGTACTGATGATTAGTTAGAGAATAAGTGATAAATCCATGGGGCTTTTCTCGGTCAAATTATATAGGGATTTGAAACATTTTTCTCTTTGTAAAAAAATTGATTTAGCTGAATGCTTTAGTTGACTGTCGCAATAATGTTTTTTTTTCTGAGGCACTAGATGTTTAAATTATACGGTATTTGACCAGAAACAGATCGATCGAAAAATAGATAAATTAAGAACTTTGCCAAAAAATATGCAGAACATGAATGAGGACAATTTTGAATCACGAAAGAGTTGCATGGAGATATGATAAGTTTTGTTCGTTGGGCGCCAGTTCATTTGAAGATGCGCCATTTTAAGAATATGGTGTTAGAATTAATTTTGAGAGAGAGAGAGAGAGGAACCCAATGTAAATTATGCATAGCTTGACAAAAAGCTCTGCTTCTTGATTATTGCCAGAAAGAAATAGAGCCTCGAGTGCCAAGAAAGAATTAAAGAATGAGTGATCATTAGGCTTGAGTTTTAGTGATGCTCGTTCGAATTCAGTACCGGTCCATTTTTATTATAGTTGCGCTTGTTTAGTCCCGCCTCACAGACGCGAGCAAGCATATGCTTTGCCCATTTGTTAGCAGCGCTGTTGCGAAAAGGGAACCTTTTCACTTTTTTCATTGGGCCGTGTTTTGTACTAAAAATATTACAAATGACGAGTTTGCAATATTAAAATGTTTCTAGCAATCTAGTTGAACTAGATGCTTTTTTATAAACCGTTAATTATGTAATCGATTTTGAGAAAAGAACTTATGATCCTCATTTTAGTCTGTCAACTCTGATGCAGCGATATTGCTTGAGATGGAGAAAAGTGTCCTTTCTGTCACTGACAACCAGGCTCTGGGAGAGGACCAGGTCCAGCTTGCAGATGCCTCTTTTGTGGCTCAGTGTCAGATCAGTTCACTGCAAGACTTTCACCCCGAAGTGATGGACCTGTCAGGTATGAGAGCAATATTGGGTTTTTGCGATGCACACCGTGGTACCAAAACTTATGAACAGCATTATTTGTGCTCCTTTAGTATATGGCAAAAGTCAGGCTTTAGAGCTCAGAAATGGAGGCGGAGGTCGAAAATCGAGAGATTGGCAGAACTATTTCGAACTTATTTTGACCCAAAGTTTGCTTTGTTCAATTTGACACGATAACACGGTAAAAACAATCACTTGGGACGTTCTGTTTCTCTTTGAAAAGAATATCCGTGCCTGATATAGCCCGCAAATATCGCTTCTAGTATAAGCCTAAATCTTCTATAAACAAAAAACATCCTTCTTAAGTCGTAACTGGGGTTCCCATAAATTTTTCAAGAAGATTTGCCTCAAGTTGTCTAGAACTCAGTAATTGTTGCCTCATTAATTTGGTCGATTGATATCACGCTGTAATTTGCAGTTTCCAAGAAAGTGTGATTAACTGTGAAAAAGAAGCATGAAAAACTGAACCCTAAGCTCAAAGCTTAAGTTCACCTCTTTTAGTTCTGTTTTAGCTGCAAAATTGGGCTCCAAGCATGATTCGTTCTCAATAACCGTGTTTTGCGATAAGTTGTGAAAAATGTGAAACTATGAAATTTTAGAGGAGGTTTCATTCTTGTCTTCTCTGTTAAAACAAAAAAGATGGTTTGATCGCCGTTTCTTTTTTCCTGTTTGCCAAATTGCGATGGTACGAATTGTCAAAATTTTATAAACAAAAACAAGTCAACTTAAAGTCAATATCCAGTGCAAAGCATGTATCCAAAAATTCCCTAAATAACATCAGTTTCAAGGACAAAACATCTGTTGTACGCATAAGAGTGACCCATGCCTCTTTCTCCTGTTATGATACAATTCACGGAAGTAGTAAAAAAGAAAAAAATGAATTTTCAAGAATTTATTTGCAAGATAATGCTCCCGTGCATAAATCAAAGATGTTCAACAATTCTTTCCAAAAAAAAGAGTGGGAGGTACTGGAATGGTTTCTGTGGACAGTGTGTATGGATCCTGGGAGCGGTTGCCCGCTCGTAATTCTGCCGCGAAGAGGCGTCCATACTTGAGAAGCTGTGCGACAGCTACAACAACAACAACAGGTACTGGAATGGACAGCATATAGTCTGGATCTAAATACAATTGAAAAATTGAAAAAAATGTTTGGACGATTATGATGCGGCAGCTACAAAACCCAAAACATTGTTTCAACTGTTTTCGACGCTTTTTTTAAAACATTCAAGTGTGCTTGGCTTCTTGGTACTACCGTGTAACTCTTGCTTGTGTAGAGAGTTGAACAATATCGTCAATAAACAACAAAGCATTTGAGGGACAACACTGATTTGCTAAACTTCTGTTATTAATTCAAAACTAGATGTAAAAAACTGCAATGATATCTTGTCACGATTTAGCAAAAAAGTTTAAATTGGGAAACGGAATTTTTTGCGAAGCTGCAATTCTACAGAAATGTTAAAATTGCAAAAATTGAAATCTTTTTAGATTGATTTCAGGTGAGCGGAAGGATTCATACAGGGTGATAAATTATTTATTTTGAAACGACCAAAAAGGCAATAAGCATTGTTGAAGGTCTGTCAAGTCTTTAATACTTTCAAAAGCAAATCGGTATCTAGAAAGAACGGTATGCGTCTCTCTGTTTACTAATTATTGATTATACTGACTAATTGCTAATTAGTTCTTACCTGTAACTAGTCCTCAGACAAATTAGGATTTCAATTGAAACTTACGCAATTAATAACTAAAATGATCAAAGCTAAAGTCTGAAGACTAATTCAACTTATTTGGCGGAAAAAGTGCCAAAATGTTGACTTAAGTCTAAATCCAAAAAACCTGCGAACTACATTTAAAAACTAGGACCCTAGCGACGAGATTTTGTCAGTTTCTTGCGCTGTTGCTTAATTTTTGTCGTCAGATTTTACTGGCGTTTTGATGGAGTTGGATCTAAATTTGCCTGCTAGAACTATTTTTCAACCTCGCTTACCAGGTGCTGTCCTTGAACATGTTGCTCAGCAACAAGTGTCTGGTTCCAGCATTTAGATACTCGCCAATGATGCTCTTTAGTAAGTAATGATGATCGTTCGGCAGTATTAACTTTGACGAATTCCAGCTGATCTTTCTATTTAACATTTTCCTAGCATTACTCCAATGATTGTGTTTTCCTTGTACTGCATAGTTATTAAATGAAAGCAACGGAAAACCATAGCTGTGGAAGCCGAAGTAAATCACTAGATTTCAAATAATCACGCAGACAATTTGCAGAGTCCGTCCTATTGGCTTTTGTTTCCCTTGAGTGGCTATGTTACCAAATTGAGCAAAATGAGCTTTCCTATCACCTACTGGAAAATTTTCCATGCTACGATTAAAAAAAACAATTAGAGAGCGATTTAACAAAAAGAAGTGCATCCCGTCCTTTTATCAGATATTTCATCCCTTAAAACAATTTGAAGTGCATTAAAAGTTTCCAAGAACTGGGATCATTTGTTTCCTAAGCTTTGACTATGTTTCTTATAATGTTTTCCACAAATCTTGACTGCAAGATTTTGTTCCAAAAAGTTTACTCGGTTGTTTGCGGAATTTATGCATCATGGTAGCGTACAGATTTTGACGAAGTCTGATTAGCCGTTAAAAGATCCTCTAAATTTAGAACAAAATAAGCATGACGATTTATTGAAAGTGTACCGCTCTAACTCATCTTATTGTTTTTGTTAATCGCAAAATTGGGGTCTGAATCAGTTTTAAAATTTTTTTTAGTTAGATAAGTTTTTAATTGATGATTGCTCGCTAACGAAGTTTGAAGCAATTTCTGTGAACATGTGCGACTGGTTTATATGCAAAATTTTTGCTTAACCGTTTTTGCGCTTTTGTTCTAGAATATTTTTTCGATTTCCCTTCTAGTGTTTTTTTACGATTGACTTCGAGAGCAATTTGTCCAAGGTTAAGTGGTTTATGCTCTTCTTCTAGTTTGTTATCTCAATCTGAATCGTGGTCAATCGCTGGTCTAATTCTAACTGGATTTCTTGTCATCGCTCGAGCACACATCCGAATATATTCAAGGTCATAACCGTTAGATTGACAATTAACTCTAAAATTAAAAATTTAAGTTGATTTAAAATGCAAACAGGTTAAAGATTTACAAATAAAGAGATCCAAATTATCTTAATCTGTTTAGTGTTTGAAATCGTAAAACAATTATTTTGCATATCAAACATCGATTTCGTTGTATGTCGGGCATTTGAATTTGGCAACGAGGCAATAAGTGAGTCCAGACACCTGGCCACAGTTGGGACAATTGCAACAGCGGCAGCACGGGCACGCGTAGGGGTACCCTGGTCCGTAGCCATGTCTAGTTTTTAAGTGTCCCGCTGCGTCATGTAGCACTGCATGTAACCTGATAGCGAAATGAAGTTGAACATTGCCAAAATAGAGATAAATTTTTCCACTAAAAGTAAAGACAGGACGTGCGCAAGATTATATGAACTTGGTAAAGACATTTGATTTTATAAATGTAGTTTCCGGAGATGCTAAATTCTATGAATGAAGAGATTGACTGCTTAAACATAATTATTGATGTAAATTACCTCGACTATATGCTTGGAGCTTTTTTAAAAAATTTTTTTTTTTGTAGAAGCAGTAACTTTTATTAAATTTTCTAGGTTATTTCCCCATCTGATCAGGCGGCGGAATGTTGAATGAAACTTCCTCGATGAGTTATTACAACAAATAATTAATTTCTAATAATTTAGAGCTCAATAATAGCCTTTACTGAAGAAAATTGAAATCCTGACATCAAAAAATTTTTAAAATCATTTTTCCGGCGACTCACATTTGCATTTGGTAAGATCACTCGTCTTTTGTGTCGTTTAAGCATATCTACTTTCATCAAACTATAATTGTCACTATTTTTGTTCATTTCGTTCTGTCACTAAGAATTTATAATTTTATGCTCTCAAGCAGTGCTGAAGCATATATATTTTTAGTCATGCTGCTTATTCGGTTTTTGTCTGTTTTTTGATCTTCACTCGCAGATTTGATTTTTCAAGTAACTTTTTTGGCGCTCTACTTGTTCCATTCTCTGGTAGCAGGCTAAAGTTAAAGATGACCCGCATGATTGTCGTTCGCGAGCATTTTTCTGACGTGGGTCAGTTATGTTTTAGATTTTGTAAAAGTTCTTTTAAATTTGTTGTTGCCAGTTTGACACTTTTTGCCCCCACCCCGTTTTTTTCTGTATAACTAAATTTTCTGACATTTTTTTATTTTGGCCCCCATAAATCTGACCAAATTAAGTTTTCGGCCGAATTAAGTTTAAGTGCCCCCCCCCCCCCCCCCCCCCACCTCCGTTGAGGTTCCTGCCAACTTTTTATACTACTCTCGTTTCGAGGTTCAAAATGACAAACGTTGTCGGTATAAAATGACGTCAGCAGACGAGCAGTTAGCCTTTTTGTCTCTCTTTTCAACATAAAAAAGTCCTGAAACTTGGTCAGAAGTACTCCTAGAGCATCAGAAAAGCTTTTTGAAGTTAAACCTTATCTCTCATCAATTACATGGCAATTTTCAACTTTCCTGATGACTTTACTCCAGCTAAACCACTTCTCAATTTTGGAGTCGTCAGGCCCAATTAAACCTCCAAAAGGCGAGTTTTCGTTCAGTTCCTCCATAACCGTCCAGAACTCGGGGTCTTCCTCGTTCACTTCGGTTTCTAGGAACATCTTGCATGCTGCTAGGAAGTAGTTTTTCCTTTTGGTGTTTTCAGAGTAGCGTTCGGCTAATTGCAAATAGTTCGGGTATAGATTATCCAGTAACATTGGCAAGTTCCTCTGGGGTTAGAACAAAAATAATTCGAAACTAATTAATAAATTATAAAAATAATAGTTCCGTTTTGTTTGCAATTTTTTTGCTAGAGAACGATGATTTATTAAATATATGTTGATTGATTATAAGTGCTATGTGCTTAAAATAAGTTACTTAAAAGTTATCGAAAAAATTGATATAAATTTATTATATAAATTTGGAAAGAAAAGGATTAATTTGAAAGTAAGATTATTTTAGCGTTGGTTTGAGAGCCGCTGAGGTAAGTTTTAAGGTTACTGGGAGTCGAGGTAACACTTTAATATACTTAATTCTATAATCTGTCCTTGAAAACCAGTTTTGCAGTGTCAGTAAATCACAATCAACACGGATAAACTTGTTTAACGCGGCGTATTCTGCAAATATGTAATATAAACCAAAATAACTCTAGTTTAATATTTAATAAGCGAAGAATTGACGTCGAGTTTTGTTGTTCTGAGTGATGAAAACACGATGAACGCTTAAAAAGTGATCAAAATGTTCAGATGCAACTTATAAACAACCTTGCGTTTATCGTTTCTAGCGTTCTTACTGCTACTGTTAAAATTTAGCTTGATAAGTTATCAAAGTACACTGCAGAAAAGCGTCTTAGGCCTTGAAAGCAAAATTGAACGCACGGTTTAAATATTTTCCTTGCTTCGGTATAGCTATGTATATTCTAACGTAACACAAGCTGTAGAGAGCAATAAAGGTGGAATGAAACACGCGGTGGAAAGTGGGAAAAGAACACGGTCTTCTATCGGAAATCTGGACCTATGAAACGAAATTCTTTTCCCTAGTATTCCATAACATTTTGTCTGTCGATAAACGAACCGCCGCGACTTTTTCTTATGTATGTTTTGTTTATTTAAGGAATATATTAGATCAGCGGGGAAAATCAAATTTTAATGAATGTTAATGAATAATTTCTTAAATTTTATTGAACTTAGATTAGGTTAGTTGAACAGCTTGTTTCGAGATACCGTTTTTTTCGCTTCAGCAACGTTCTCAAATAGTTAATTAGAATTTAGCTAAAGTTGGTGAAATACTGTTTATTTTGCAGCTTCATGAAACTTTATATTTAACTTGTAAAGTTAAATTATGAAGTTGTAAACTTAGTTTTGATTTAGGTATGTCAACCGATAATTTAAGAGCTCAAGAAATTCAAATGCAACGAAATGATTTTGATGTCAGATTAAACTGATTTCACGCTTGAATAAACATAATCTTTATTGTGTCGCATGTTGGTCAAAGTCAAGTTTTGCTAACGGAAGGTTAAAAGGGTCCATCTGGGGAATATATATGCGAGGCTGGCTTCAGTCAAATTTTCACTTTTTGTTTACGCACCGTAGAGAAAAAAGAAAGACACCATCAGGATCTAGTTTTTGAATTTTACAAAAAAAATTATCAAACATTTCAAAACGGGGGACTCTCTAAAATTGAAGGAAAAATTGAAAAGGAAAAAAAAATATTTCGTTTGGTGAGGGGGGATCGCCGTTGAAGTTTATTATAAAAACGAACGGAGAAATTTGCGGAAAACGTAGTTAGCTTAAATGGAGATTTGTCATTGGTAATTCTTTACAGTTTGAAGACTAAAAATTAACAATTTAAACTACTTGACCAAAATTCTCAAAAAGATCAATTATGTTTTTTTTTCACCAAATTTCGTTTAAAAAAATCTTTTTTAACCTTCTACATGTTTTCTGATGGTTACAAACTACAGTAACGACCATTTTTTGTTGGAAAATTGAAGACCTCAGATAATTTTAGATCAATTAGCGAAATAGCAAAAATCAACTGTGAAAATGTGATATTAATAGCAGAAAAATATATATTTTGTTCTAATTTCTAGAGTGCCTTTTGCAAACAATTTTTCTGATTTCAGCAGAACTAACCAATTCAGTATTCTAAGTAAATTGGAGACATAAGCAAACCAGTTTCCTGAAATCTCCATCAAGTCAAGCAAAAAAAATTACTGAAAAGGAAAGATGGAAATCTTTTCTTATCTTTTTCATTTGTTTTCTTCATTTTGTCAAAGCAGATCGTTCGAACTAACATCCTCTAGAAAAATGAAATACAAAATAACTTGAATGTTGGTGAGCTTTTGGATCGTCTGGTTGAAAATTTTATTACAAATGTTATGCATTATTTTTTTTGGAAATTATAAGAAAAATATTTTTTACGTCTCTGTGTTTTGAGTTTGCTTTTCGAACTGATCTTCTCCAGGATTTGGACGGGTCTGCAGGCTAAAAATTTCAAAAAGTTGTTTAATCCTCAAACTCTTCATGTGAAGTGTGAGCTTTTTTTTAATGAAGAAAAAGGATTTTTTTCAGGTCACAAGAAAATCAATAATTTCTGTTTCCTTAAAACTCATCGATACTTAAAACAGCAAAAGGGCCAGGAAAGAAAGTCAAGTGATAACGAATTATTCTCAACGGTATTACTTGAGAGACTCTAAGGATAACTTTCAACGTTCCTTCAAAGGTTAGACACAATTTGAGGTGCAGTGCAAAAACTGTAGGAAATTTCGAAAAATTGGAAAAATTATATAAAGTTGCTATGAAATCCGGTTTGAAATAGTCAAAATTAAAATTTTTGTTTACTAAATCTAGCTGATAAAATAGATCTTTAAGACTGTAGAAAGCCGTTTACGCTCATGGAACCTCCAAAAGAACAAAAATTTCGATAATTTTCAAATTTCATTGTAAACTATAGTGTGAAAATCGCGATTGCCGATACGATTGCCTCAAAAAGTACACATTTTATATTCGTGGGAAGAACCAATCAAGGCCTTAAGGAATTGTGACAAGCCTTGAGCAAAGGTCAGATGCCAAAGAGAAAATCTTAGAATGTTTTTTGTGGCAATAGTCGTCTTTAAGTGTTTGCTTGTGTCGTTGCGCGCTCAATTTTGTGGGTGTACGTATATGTCTTCATGTTCCAAATGGAAGGTATGTATGCATGATAGATAATAAAATCTTTTTAATGTTAGACACAAATAGAGGGTGAGAGCAAAAACTGTCAGAAATCTTGAAAAATAAGAAAAGGTATTTATTGTTTGCTCCTAGTTGTGGCTTGATATATGTTAACTGCCAAAATTCTGTGTTTTTTTAAATTTTTCTCAGGGAAAACGTATTCGAGATTTTAAAGTATTAATTCTCCAATTATGCTCATGAAAAATCGAAAATGACAAAACTTTTCGAAAAGCTTCAAAAAGTTCATTTTAAATTTGAGTGTTAGTTTAACCATTACCGATACAATTGCCACAAGCAGTCCGCAATTGGTTTTTCGGAAAACAAAATCAGAACTTAGACGATTGGTGATAAACTTGAGTAAAGATCAGATGCCCAAAAGAAAAAAAAATAAATTTGTTTTTATTTTCGTGTCTGTGTTTGTATTTGTTTGTGCTTATGTCTGGGATTGTGTGGCTGTATGTATGTGTGTTCGTATGTGTAATGTTTGTCGTGTGCGTGTTTCATAGTAAGATAATGAGAGAGTTTTTTAGACAGAGTTGGTTCCTTTAAATGTTTGAAAGTGGAGCCAGAGGGCAAAAACTGTCAGTAAATTTGAAATTTAGAAAATTTTTTTTATTATTGTTTAATAAAACTGACGTCTTTAAGGGAGTCTAAATTTGAAATCGTTTGTTTTCAAATCTCGCTAGCGACATCTCCGAGAATTTTGTCAAAAAATATGCATCCCCTTGTGCTCATGAAATATTAAAACTATATAAGAAATTAGTTTTTTAAGAAAGTTTTTTGTCAAAATTACATTTGCCGATACAATTGCCTCAACAAGTCCTTGAGTAGTTTTTTAGAAAGAAATTTAGAAGACCTAAATGAACTGTAATGAATCTTGAGTGTTGAAGTTTTGCCTGAAAAAAGTTCTAATTTTTTTGGTGTTGGTGTTTTTTTGTGTAAAATGTTTTGTGCGTTGGGTTGTATGGTTCTGCTGTGTCAATATGTGAAGTGTTTGTGTGTGTGTGTGTGTGTGTGTGTGTGTGTGTGTGTGTGTGTGTGTATGCGGACACTTATCTTACTAATATGTGGCGAAGCGTTTTCGTTTTTGTCTGCCGAAAAAAGACGGCATTTTTTTGGTTCAGAATGTGAAAGTAATTTTCCCCAGTGTATTTAAGTTGCTTTCAGATAAACACAAGGCTTTTTTGTAATTTGCTAATTCAGAATTATAAAATAGCATTTTCATCAAACAATTTTGAGCTAGCGCCAAAAGTTGCTGCACTCGTGTAAAAACCAACTTTCAGACTATTGTGATGACCACTTTATATATGCAAAAAGTTTTTTCATCCCAACATAAATGTTCGTTAGCGTGAAACTACATCGGATCATCAATCTGCAGTCTTATTTGAGAGGAAATTAAATTTATTAAATCTAATATAATTTCTTCTCAAATCGATTTTTTCTGACAAAACCTACAGAATTGGAAAAAGTTGTAAATGGTTCGAGAAGGTATCTCAATCGAATTTTTGAAAAGCTGATTGATTGTGAAGATGCCAATACTGCTTTAAGATTTTGAAATTGTGTTTTAATAAAAAAAAATTAAAGGGGGTTGTACTCGAGAACAGGTCAAGGTATTGTTTTTGACAACCTCTACATTATGCAGGAAATTCTGAATTTTTGCCTCTATAGGCGGGACACTTGTTGGGACATATTCGTAGACAATCAAATATTGTGTGTATTTGAGTTACGCAATTATGTACTGCTTAAATTTGCTCTAAGATAAGTTTTGTGAACGCTTCAACAAGATTATATAAATAAGTTGTTTTTAAGGATGAGAGACAGCGCCTACAGAAAAGAAAAGCTAGGTTGTAATCCAGATGCCAGCCGCAATTCCATTAAGTTTTGGGCAGATAAACTTCATAACTTTTTGAAAAAATGGCGTCAGTCCTGAAAATATTTCAGCTTTCGATTTTTACCTGGTAACGAGGTTTTATCATAGTGTTAACTAAATTTATTTATTTCAAAACAGAGATTTTGGTAAGCAAACAAATGGCTTTTTATTTTTTTTGGTTGTTAAAAGATTGATTTTCTTTGTGTTAACAGGCGTTTCTTGAAACCTGCTAAAGGTTCAGAGTTTTTCGGCTTTTAATTGGTTTTGCTTCAATTTTTTTTGCTATTTTACTTTTATCTAGTCAATTTCAGTACCTAAACGTCTAGGGTAGTACCAGCCATGCTAATTTAACTCAAATGCTACTATGTCACTGTTACTGCTTGTTTTATTCAATTTTTGTTTTTTCTTGTTCAGCTTTAATTATTTTATCTCACAACTGCATTTCGCGTGAGATATAAAATTTGAAATACTCTAAGGTTCTAATTTTTAGTGAGTTCTCGATTAAATATGTCAGTATTATTAGAAAGGGTCGTTGAGCCCCGCACCCTTCCTTTCATTCCTTTCTGCGTATCAATTGTTTTTACTTCGTGATTGCTGTCAGCACTTTGTTCTATGATTCAAAGGATAAATTACTTCTTCTTTTACTGTTAATTAACATGTAAATTAAAATAACCACTTGGTTAATGTTACATCTTATAAATTTATTAATCAAACATTATTATTTTCTAATTCATTACAAACTAAGGTTCGGTTTTCTTAAAATAGTTTAATAAAAAATATGTTTGAATCCTGCAACCCTTCTGTCTATTGGAACTCTTTCGTGTCGTTTGAGCATTTCCGCTGTAACCTTTTGTTTAAATTTTGTCTTCGACGTTTCTTTTCTAATTGTAATTGGAAGTGTAATCCATAATCGAATAAAGTTACGCACAATTGAACCATTACTCCCTTTTGACTTACATTTTTGTTGTTCTAAGAAAAGGTTATGTGTTCGTTTGTTTGCAATAATTGGCACGTTTTCTAAAAATCTGAAATGTTTATTAGAGCGATTTCTTGTTTGTTGGAGAATATTGAAAAACCTATTTATTGACACCCGTGTTATTTGGAGCTCTGCTGGAAGAATTTTAGTCTCCAGAAGTAGATCTCTGGCAGTATCGTATTTGGTTTTCATACAACAAACTTTTATGCCCCAGTTTGTCTGTTTATTAATTCTGTCAATAGAGTAAGATGATAAATTTTGAAAAAAAATCGCACTAAAATATAAATGAGATAAAACTAGAGATTTAAAAAGATTTGTTCTTGCTTTTGACGGTACCTGATAACGAACCAAATATAATGATCTGATTGCTGAAGCCATTCTACTGATAACCTTATTTAGTTGATTTTTGTATGGCAGTTCCGCGTCAAATATTACACCTAAAAATCTAAATTTTTCAGATGCTTCCAATCGGTGTCACTTGAAATCGACAATTTCAATGGTAGGCAATTTTTCGTTCCTGAACACTATTAAATCCGTTTTTTCCTCCTTCAAGGTTAACCTGTTTTGTTTCATATATTGATCTCTCCTGTTTAATATATCTTCAGCTAATAGCTGCAAATTTGCTTCATTCTTTGCATGATAAAGAATTGCTGTATCATCGGCAAACTGTAATAAATCACAATTCGTTGATGCAGCTTCACTGAAGTCGTTGACATAAAGTATCAAAATTAAGGGCCCTAAGACAGTTCCCTGAGGAACACCGTGATTTATGACAGCCCAATCTGATTTTGCTATCCCATTTTTTACACACTGTTGTCTATCACAAAGGAAGGAGTTTAATAAGATTCCTGCCTTCTCTTCAATTACCAACCTTTTTTGTTCATAAAAACGTCTCTAGATATTGAGTTGAAAGCCTTTGCTAAGTCTAATAAAAAGAAAAAGTGTGACAACAATTTCGTTTTCGTCAACGCATTGGTTTAATTTTTCAGTTAAATGATAATATCGAGACAGGACTTTTGCTTTTGAAGTTCGAATTGATTCTTGTTAATCAGACCATTAAGAGTTAGGTGGTGAGTTAGTTGTTCAAGTAGTATCAAAAATTTTGCTAGAGTTGATGTGACTGATACGGGTCGATAGTTTTCTGGTTCTAGTCGGTCTCCTTTCTTATAAACAGTTGTAACATGGGCTGTTTTCAAAATATAAGGAAACGTGTTTTTGTTTATACATTCATTGACGACAAATTGTAAATGAGCTCCAATAGACAGTTTACTATCTTTTAGCGCCCATGCTGGTATATAGCCCGGTCCGGACGATTTATGCTTAAGTAGATTATCAATAACATTATACAATTCTTTTCTTTTGACTGGTCCGAAGCTAATTTCCGGTCCCTCAAATGTTAGGGAAGAATTGTTTGGAGAAACGTCTTTGCGTTTGTATAAACCGAGCCTCGCAAAACTGTTATTAAGAATATTGGCAATCTTTCTGTCATCTTCAACAAAATGACTACCTCCCCTTAATTTGTCAATTTTTCCTATTTGACAGTTGGAGTTGATCCTGTTTTTGATGAATTTCCATTGTTCTTTTGAAGCTGGTAGCTGCTGGAAAAAATTCTTTGTTAAATCATCTGCAGCTTTTTTCTGTTTTCTATTCACTCAATTGCGTAAAGATTTGTAGATATTATAAATCTCTGGTTTTGGGTTTTTCTTCCACGCATTAAAGAGACGGTGTTTTTCATTTATGAGACCACGTAATTCCTTTGTCAACCATTGCTTTTGTTGTTTTTTTGTACTACTTTCTACCAACTTCAAGGGTGCATGACAACTCAGTATATTTTCAAAAATGTCGATAAATTTCAGAAGCATTAACATTTTGGTAGACTTTGTTAATATAGTTTAAAAACTAACTGAATGCACAGTTGAAGCCTTGCCATGATCATATCGATAACTTATAAGATTATCTTCATTCCAGTTAACTTCTGATTTAAATTTAAATTGCCTGTTGTTCAAATGCTGAATAATTACTCATAAAAGTCTTCAAAAAAAATTTTTTACCAAATGTTTGATCAACTGTTCACGAATTATTGTCTCCGATGAAGTTTGATGGAATTCCTGATTTTTGGTTGGACGCCAGGAAACGAACTATTTGTTATCTCAAAAACTGAAATGAACCTTTGTTGTTAAAATGAAATGAACCGAATTTTATTCTCAACTGATTTTTTTTACAGAAACTGAAAGGAACCGAATTTTATACTCACCATACATATTACGTTTAACTCAACACAGGAAAAGTGAACACATTAAACGAACATTTCTTTAAAAAATTTTTATTTCAGTGAATTTTTAGCAATATACCTGGTCATTTTATTTGGTACATAGTAGCAAACTTGTAGTAGGTGACTTCAGCTGATCTTCTTAAAATCTATTCGCAGCATGAAGTTAAGATCCTATGATTGGGTCAAATGATAGAGGGGTTAAATGATAGAGGGGTGAATAAATTAGGGTTAAAGGATAGGGGGTTAAATGAATAGGGGTGAAAAGAGGTAGAACCGTAAAATTATTTATGATAATTATTTAGGGAATTTTGTGGTCTTTACTTCTTGTTTTGGCTCGCCTCCGTAAAACCAACTGAGTTCTATTAGAGCTGAACTGAAAGCAAAGTTTGCGTCGCAGATTGTTGTTTGCAGCAAATACGTTTACCCGCTTGAAGGTTTCATATGCCAAATACAGCATGGTATACTTACTTATCGTGTCGCGAGATCTGTGATGGCATAAAATTGGTGTTAGCATTAATATTTTATTTAGGTCGTTAAATAATTTCAAATAGATTCTTTTGTTGAAACCTGAATGGAGTGAGGAACTTTAAGAATTTCTGTTCTATTAAGTGACCCTAACTGCCAACATTGAAACATGTTTTTGTACGTTGGTTTGACAGTGTTCTTAGTTTCTCTATAATAGTAATAAAATGTAGCCTCAGAATGGTCCAGAGTGAAACCTGACATCAGTGAGATGCAAGTCCTCAATGAATTCGTTCAAAGTGTGTTATTCGGTTGTTCCAAACCAATTTCCGCAACTCAGTTCCGCCTGGATCAAAGCCGGCCTTGGGTATGGGATCATATCCTGGAGTATAATTTGGAAGGGGCGAAAAGTTAACGTAAAGTTTTTGAAGATCCGTATTCCTCAATTAATATATGAGAATGTTCTTATCTATTTAATGTCTATTTATTTATTTGTTTTCATTTGTTGACAGGGATGTTCTTGGTGGCTGGTGAGAATGTGGACCAGGAGGACTCCGAGGGCAACCCAGTCTCTTTCTCCCCTGCCAGTCTGACACCCAGCGTTGACATGATATCCAAAGATGACATGCTGTTAGATACAGATGACTCATCCTCATGTGATCACATGCAACTCGTGACGTCAATGACACCTCAGTCCTCTCTGACGTCATTGGGTGAGTTAATACATTACAGCAGTCAAACTGGGCTTTTTCTTTGAAAGTAGGGGAAAAACTACGGAAGATCTTTTTCCTTCTTTCGATGCTTATTTTTGGTGGCCAAAATTTGATATTTGATGCGGCCGAAATCGGGCAGAGCAAATATTCTAATTTCTTTGAAAATTGAGGGAATGTATTTCTCCGGTACAGTTTATAAGTTCTGTCATTGTATAAATTACATTACAAAGTATACAGTGAGAGACCCGGAAAGGATACGCAACGACACCGGAGGTCCGCAACAAGCGAGAACCAGATTCAAGTGAAAATGATAATAAATTGTAGCAAAAAGGAAGCTTGTAGCAATTATATTAGTCCTGTTGGTCTTTGTTTTTGCGCTTTTTCGCTTGACCGATTTTTCGTCAGACCCATTTGACTTTTCGTCCTTAAAAACGGGATAAAAAAGTAGCGACCAGCGAGCATTAAGTTTCATTAGAGGCCCTGAGCTGCGTTTAGTAGTCCTTCAAGTGCTTAGTGTGGTGAAGCTACTGGGAAGGCCGTAATTTGAGGTTAAAAGGTCATTGTTAGGAGTTTTTGAGCCCAATGTTCCAAATTTTTGGTATTTTTCGTCATTTCAGGAATTTTTTGTTGGACCAGTCTGAAATTGAGGCTGGTTAAAGTTGTTAAAGGCCTTTTGCAAAACAAAAGTGTTTTTTTTTGTGATTTTTTTAAGGGCTATATGTTTAATTGCTCTTGAACGAAGTTCATAGCAATTATTGTAAAAGTGTTGGTCTTTTTTATGCAATTTATTTGCTTGACCATTTTACGCCTTTCTTCTAGAACATTCTTTGACTTTTCAAGTGACTTTTTCACGCTTTCGTTCTTCATTTTTGAGTGACTTCTATTGCTCTCACTGCGAAGTAAAGCTTAATGCTAATTTAAAGTCGCGTACTTTATAGCAAAAACGGGTATATGTTTCACATTATAGCCCCCCCCCCCCCTCCAGCTTAGTGGTAAGGTCACCTATAGCCCCCCCCCCCCAGTCATGGGAATTATGCCATAATGGGGGCTATAATGGGAAAAACTCGCATAAACAAGGATTAATAGCCCAGTTGTCAGTGCATCTGGTTATAAATTGGGAGGTCAGTGGTTCGAATCCCGGCGGGGTCAAATGTTTTTCTACCCTCCTGTCGTTGGAGAGTGGAGAGCAATTCTTCCAACATTAGTTGGCTTATGTTTTGGTAATCCAAGCAAAAACAATTGATACTAGTTTTCACATATTTATCAAATCTTTTTGAAAATTTTTGTCATTTTTGAGTATTTCAGCCCTAGGTGTGATGGAACTTCCTCTAGGATTACTGGATAGTTTCTGGTAATAATAGAACGGTTTTCAAGTTTTTGACATTATGAATTTTAGCTTTTTTTTTGAAAAAACGTTCTTTTTTCGTTCGTTTTTACTTTTAATGTCACTATTGAAGTTTTTCCAGCCCCAGGAGCCAGAAAACCTCCTTAGGAGATTGACAATAAGTTAATGAAAAATTTTTATTGGCCTTGAAATAGTTTTAAACTTGCAATTCTTTCAAGTTTTTAAAATTTCTGTCTTTTTTCACATTTTTCAGGTTTTTGCAGCCTCAAGAGCCAATGAACCTCCTATAGGACCTGATATAAGGTTACTTTATAGTTTCCAATTGCAGCGGATGTTTTTCACGATTTTAACATCACGAATTTTATCATTTTTTGACAAATTTTGCAATTTTTTGAAATTTGTTGTCATTATTCAGGTTTTTTCAGCCTCAGAGGTCAGAAAACCTCCTTTAGGTTTTGATGATAAGGTACTGGAACATATTGGCCATAATTAATATCATAAATTTAAAAAAATTTTTATGAAGCTAATTTTTTTCAAGTTTTTTTTTTGAAATTTTTTGTCCTTTTTTAGGTTTCTCGGGCCTCATGAGCCACATAACCTCCACTAGGGTTCGATTATAGGTTACTGCATAGCTTCTAGATGTAATTGATTGTTTTTTAAGATTTTAAAATGAACATTATTTTATTTAATCATTTTTTTTTGGGGCACCCACCAGGGTCCTAGGGACCGCCTTCAAAGTTTGATGAAAAACAGTTGCATACTTTCTAGAGTTAATGAAGTGGTTATCAATTGTGGTGTGCCAGGGAACCTCCTCTAGGTTTTGATAATATCCTACTGCCTATTTTCTAGATGTAATGGAATGTTTTTTGAGATTAAATATCACAAGTTTAAGAATTTTTTTTAATATATGCATTTTTCTTTCAAATTTTTGGATTATGCTTCAATTTTTTCAAATTTTTTGCTGCTCTGGACCTGTGACCTGTTTCAAATATTGATGCTCCATAAGCTGCTGCATAGTTGCTAGAGCTTAGGTAATGGTTATCAATATTCAAAAGACTGGAGCTTTCGCAATTTTTTGATAATTTTTTTTTCAAACTCTAGGAAAAATATTATCATGTTTCAAATTTATATATCTTTATGAGCCAGTGAAACTAGCTACGGCTTGAAATAGAGATATTTGGTAGTCTCTTGAGACAATGAAATTTTTCTGGAAATATTCATATCACGAATTTTAGCAAGATTTTGTTAACATATGCAATTGTTTTTGAAGTTTTTTCGTCTTTTTCTGAGTTTAACGATGATCACTGGCAGATGAAACTTGCAGATGTGTTGCATGACAACACTTCAGGGACAAAAAATAGTTTTTAAAATTTTTCCACCGCTAAATCTGAAAACTTTTGTGGAATTTTGAAATTTTCAGTTTTTTTATTTAATTTCTAACACGGCTAGAAAACTAAATCTCTCTCTCATTTGTTAACTCTTTTGCTGACGCCGCACTTCAGCTGCTGCTGTTATATGGCCTGATGTCATCATCTGTTATTCTAATTAAATCTGATTTTTAGAATTTTTTTTATCATAAACAACTTAGTTAGCACTTTTTAGGAAAACATTGTTACTTGCTCTCAAACGAAATTTTTAGCAATTATTTTGATCCTGCTGGCCTTTTTTATGCGATTTTTTGTTTGACCGATTTTTTCTTGGACCCATTTGACTTTTTTCCTCAGAATTGGGATAAAGAGATTTCAGTTCACAAGTATGCGATTCACAGAAACTGTTTTGGAGACTTATTCTTATGGTGTGAAGGGAGGTTCTTAGAGATTGACCCCACCTACCCCACAACCACAACAGCCTCTCCATCGATATCACCCCCTCACTACCCCCAAATTTGCACCGCTGCACATCGTTCAGGCCTTGTGAGCTCATGCAGCCGAAGATCCCCTGCCGCATTGGCTCCCACTGTTGCCCAATCAAACCCCCCCCCCCCCCACCCCTTCGTCGCACCCCCGCTCCCGCTGCGCTCACTTTTTCCGCCCTCATTTAAGCTAAAGCTAGCCTTACTAATCCGTGGCTAGCTACTGACGGAGCCAATTGCTAACCGGTTGTTTGAGAGCAATTCGCCCGACGTTAGTCGGTTATGATTTTATTGTCGACAGAGACATCTCACTCAGCGCTGCCATTTTTGTGCAACAGTTCTGATTTTGAAAAAAGCAAGCTAGACAAAAAATCTAGAAGAATCGGTTGACTCTGTACGTGGCATAGCAAGTATCCACTAATTGCCATAAAAGGCTTAGACAAAAAATGTTTCCAAAGGCAAACAACCCTAAATTGTTTATTTTTAGTTGTGGAAGAAAAATTTCAAAGCATATTTAATAAAGTTAGCAGTTAAATAAAATCTGAACGCTTTAGTGTCGATAGGACTGAAGCCAACTATGGTAAAGAATGAAACATGAAGTTACATAAATCTATAAAATTAATTTTCTAAATTCGGCAAACAAACCTATCAGAATGATTTGAGATGTCTGTTGTACTACGGACCAGAGAAACGGGGCTCGCCTGATCCCGCCTCAAAAACCCGTTTCTCGCAGTCCGTGTTCAGTGTGTATGGATCCTGGAAGCGGTTGCCTGCTCGTAGTGCTGCTGCGTAGAAGCGTCCATACCTGAGAACCTACAAGTAACTCATTCTTGTGAAATCTCCCGCTCGCCAGCTCAAGCATAGCAATAAAAATTGACTGGCGTAGGGAGTATGCATTAGGTTCAGACCGTTTCACAATAGTTCTTTCCATCACCTGTGACCTCATCACATACACAACAACACAAAGGATTTTCTTCAACTTCGGCAAAGCTGACTGGACAAGTTTTAAAGACGACATTGAAAAAAAAACTGAAGAAACAACACAGGCCAAATGTCTACCACGCGGAAAAGACCTTAACGAAAGTCACAAATGCAGCGGCTGGCTTGTAAATCCCACAAGGAAGAATTAAAAAAGTGGTTGCCAATTTCCCCAGCGAAGCAGTAAAGCTTTCTGAAAAAGAGAGGAAATTCAAAGAAAACATCCTGGGTACCCCAAAAAAGGCAAATAAACCTTGAAATAAATCAATTTGTTCAAATTCAAAAACGCAAGAAGTTGATTGAGTTTGAACACACACTTACTGAGGTAACTGCTCTAAACTTTGGATCACAGTAAAAAGACTTTCGTCAAGTAACGGTTAACCACCTGCAAACAGAGCCATATACCTTGAGGCTAAGAAACCTACTCCTCACCATGATGCAAGGAAATGCGCCAACAAGTTTAACTAACAATACAATCCACACCCCACGACAAACGAAAACAAATATACACTAAGAACAATAAGGAAACTCGAAACAGAGGGCAGAATGTTTAAGTGTAACACAGTGAAAGAAGCTATAAGAGACACAAAGAAAAGTAAGGAGCTGGGCCCTGAAAGAATAGCGCCAATCCACTTACACCATCTAGGCCCCATAGCAAGTTTTCTGAAAGTGTAACGTGGAAACAACACAAAGATTGCAAACAATTACTCATAGTCTCGTCAAATTCAATTGCAACTTTTATCTTAGAGTGAAGATTGAAAACGTTAAATGCAAATAGCAAAAGCAGAAAATAGCTTTTCAGGCATGCTCCGAAAGGTCGAGATTTTAGGCAAATATTACTGGTGTAGTCTTTCGTATTTACTAAGGGAACAGTTGTGTTGAAATGCCCGGCTTCAATCTAAATGGTACAAGTAACAACGGAAATGGACTGTTTTTTTTTCTGGTTTAAAAATTGAAGATTTCATGTCTTATGAAACTATTTAGTTGCTCTCGAACGTGAGGTAATTAGTGTAAACGTGTCTGTCTTTTCTATGCAAAATTTTTTCTCGACTCTTTTGCTCTAAAGCATTGTATTGATTTCGCTTCTGGAGTGACTTTTTCACTCCAGAAGCGAAATGCTCTAACTCTGACGCTAACTACTTTGACGCTAAGAAAACCACTCCTCACGGTGATCCATGGAAATGTGCCAACAAGTTTAACCAACAATACACTCCACGCCCCAAAAAAATGAAAAACAGAAAAGAAATACAGAGCACTCACAACAACAACAGCTCTCAATATTGCCACCAACATTATACAAAAAGGCCGTAATCAAAACAAACACTGCAACCGTACTCTACTAGTAGCCTTAGACCTCACCACCGTTTTCGACACGGTTGATCACAACTTACTACTAAGTGACATACTCGAGGCAGCTCTACCGAATAGCACTAAAAGATGGGTTGCCTCATACTTACAGGAGAGGTTTTCTTGCGTAGAATATAACAATAAAAAGTCAAAGTGGAGAATTGTCAAACAGTGGGTCCCCCAAAGTGGTGTCCTATCGCCAATGCTCTTCAATATCTACATAAGCAAGCTGCCTCTACACCTGAAAGATATAACAATAACGTCTTACGCTGATGATTTAACTTTAACTGCATCTCACTCAGAGGTTGCAAAATACTTGACATTATAACTCCATACCTAAATACTTAACACGACTGGCTAGAATCAAGAAAACTTAAGTTATAAGCTGTAAAATCAAGTGCAACTGAATTCAAAAACTGCAGCCAGGAGGCCAAATTTGGCCCACACCTAACTATCGACAATTCGCCAAAACCAGTAAACTCCAAACTTAAAATACTGGGTGTTATCTTTGATAGTATGCTCAATTTTGGAGAACATTTAAGAAACACCAAAGAGAAACTACAACAGCGCAATAAAGTTCTGAAAAAGATTGCTGATAGTGACTGGGGTTGCACGAAAAAGACACTCTCATTGACTTACAAAGCTATCGGTTGGAGCGTCCTGAACTACAATGCTCCCATTTGGGCTACCACTATCAGCAATACGAACATGAACCTGCACTATTACTGGCTGCACTAATACTGGCTGTGTAAAAATGTCCGACATCAGTGACTTACACAATTAGGGTGAAATGCTGCTTGTCATAGTTCACAGAGAAATATTAGCAGAACAAGTTCAAACCGGCAGTTATCAGAAGCATCGTGCTGATCATAAAACAACCTCCTCAACTAGTTTTTGTCCCATTAGACCGACTTTAAATGATACTTGTAGTGACCGTGTGAAATAACACAAAAACAATAAAATGCAATTAAATTGCAAGGAAATAAAAAATGCGCTCAAAACTATCCATCGACACACATTCCATACTCAGTTGAACAGAGACAGCAAGCAACTAGGTACACCTCCACCAAAGATAGCAGAAGAACCTACGCTGACACGGATTGCACGTATCGGATTAGCACTTTTGAGAACTGAATACTGTACCCTGCTAAACTCTTACTTGAGTAGGATCTGTGACAATGTTGATATTCGCTGTCCCAAATAGAAGACCAATAGAGGTAGCCAAATGGCTGCACTTAATACCATCAGTCCTACACGACCACATTGCACAGAATAGTCCGCCTTCCAAGCCACTTCCCCTGATGTTGACGATGCCCATCCTGGTCCCCCTAATCCCGGGACCGCATGCCATTCACCATGGCGTACTTGCAGATAGGTCGCCGCATCAGAAGCCAGTTTTGGATAGGCAGTCACACACTACTACTAATATATCTATTATTTTTATGATTCAAATGCAACTAGTGTACCAGTTAAAAACTACAATAAGCTCCTGTATCCCGCCAAAAATTAACTGCAAATTGCAGCTCTGTGCGACAGCTGCAACAACAACATCATAATGATTTTTTCCTAAATATGGCATTTAGTGCTCATCTATATAATTTATAAATTTTCTAATATTTCGATTGTACTGATTTAAGACATTAGACAATGTTCCTGAGTCAATATACGGACGATACCACACCCTGTTCTCTCGAAATTGAGCAATTTTATTTTTAAGTGTTTAAATATTTTGTTTTTTTTTCAAAATTTAGTCACAAAACCTTTTTTGAAAGTAAAAACAAAAATACGACCGTGCACACCGGAAATTCACAACCCAACATCAATTCAGATCTGAGATGGATTGAAAAAATAGCACACGCGTTGCTAAATCTCAGAGAGCTATGAAATTGGAAAGTTGAAGCTCCCCAATTCCGCATCTCACAAGTTTTCTGAAAGTGTAATGTGGAAACAACACAAAGATTGCAAACAGTTACTCATAGTCTCCTCAAATTCAATTGCAACTTTTATCTTAGATTGAAGATTGAAAACGTTAAATGCAAATAGCAAAAGCGGAAAAAGCTTTTCAGGCATGCTCCGAAAGGTCGAGATTTTAGGCAAATATTACTAGTGTAGGCTTTCGTATTTACTAGGGAAACAGTTGTGTTGAAATTCCCGGCTTCAATCTAAATGGTACCAGTAACAACGGAAATGGAGTTTTTTTGTTTTTCGTTTAAAAGTTAAGGATTTCATGTCTTATCAAACTGTTTAATTGCTCTCGAACTAAGCGTGAGGCAGTTATTGTAAATTTGTATCGTAAATTTTGCTTTAAAACTTTCTATTGATTTCACTTCTTGAATGACTTTTTCAAGCTTGACATTGCTCTTATTCAGAAATTAGGTCTGATGTTAAAAGAAAAAGCGATTGTAAGATCAGCAATCAAAAGGACGTGATAGTTGAGTGATTAATGCTTCCGTCTGTAACTGCACAGGTCGAGGTTTGGAATCCCTCTTTGTTGGGAGATTTTTTGCACCCATAAAAATTAGTCTAGGCTAACGGCTGAATAAATTGCCCCGACTGTCGTTCGAGAGCAGTTTCTCCGACGCTGGTCAGTTTATTTTTGTTGAAGAAATTGAGTTATAAGACAGATGTTTCTGTAATCGCAATTGACATCATTAAAAGAGCAAGAAACTTATCGCGTGATGGAGCTAGATTTTGTAGAGAACTTAGTGGAGAAACGGGAAAAACGGGAAAACCGGTGATTATTTGAAACGGGAAAAGGAAACTGCTTTTATTGAGTCATGATAAATTTCTCAGAAAATTCGATTGAAGTCTTTGGACGCATTTCAGTTTCAATTAGATTACAGGAAACAACGTTGGTTACGAGAATTAACTTTTTTTCAATAAAATTACGAGTTATCTAGACTTTAAGAATAAAGTATAGGGAAAAATTCGACCTCTGAGTCCTCTTAAGACCGAAAGCGAGCAGTTGAAATTGAGAAACCGTTTTATCAACGCAAAATAAACTAAATGCGTTCATTTATTGGTTTTCTTCTATGGTCATTTCTCAGAAATCGTTTAGACAAAAATGAATTTCATGGATTGTTGTAGCCAACAACAGAAACATTTACTCCGCACTGTTATGCCAAAATTTGCAAAGAATTAAACCTGTAATTAAAATAAATGGAAGATTGTATTTTTTTTGTACTGCTGTTCAGTTTCATGTGAAATTTTTAGAAAACATAAAATATCAAATTGTCACTGTTGTCAAAAAAATATTCGCCGCTCTAAATTAGGATTTTCACATTTCAGAAATTTTCCAAAATTTCAGAAAGAAATTTCAGACTTTAGTGGGGGGGGGGGGGCTATTTGCTCAAGTGGTTTTTTTGTTCAGTCAATTTCGGCCGATCGATAAATCAATTGTAGAGGGATGTAGGTGGTTTCACTAGAAAGCTCGTCCAGCGTAGAATATAGAATTTAAAAGATTTTTTTGAGTTTCGTTATTTTATGCGGAGTTATCGAGGTTTAAAGTTTTGTGAACATTTGACTGATTTCCTTGACTAATTGACTGTTTTTGTTTACATTTTCTGTATTTTTGCCAAAAGTTTTGTCAATTTCGCTTGAATTAGGTTTAAATTTTAAAAACAGGTGGTTTTAGCTTTAAAGGTGTAGAAAAATGGCTGAACTGTCTCATCCAAGTTTTTGGCCAAAACTTTGGCTCTGTTTTATTTTAAATTACTCTCTTTTTTCTTCAAAAATGGCACCAAACATGCATCTTTGGACCCCATTGTATAAATGTGCCGTAAATACAAACGAAAATTGTTGTCAAAATCTGTGAATCTCTGGAAACTCATAGTTAAACTCTTTTTACGCAAGCCTCCTGGTAGAGTGATCTGAAAAATTTGTCTCAGCGAAGACGGGGCGTATGTTTTCTGTTGAAACAAAAATATAATCTTATTTGCAGCTGTTATTTTTGGCTTTGATACTACGAGTTTCAAAACAATTTTTGCTGATTTATGGACATTTGAAAATTTTTGAGGTTATTTCTTCACGCCTGGTCGCATTGTGACATTAATGAGAAGTCTCATATCACATTCTTGGTTTTTGAAGAAAGTTCAGTTACAAATAATAGCAGTAAAATTAAATAATGATAATTCTAGCAAATAGATTATGGTTTTACCTGCTTCAATAACCTTTTCTCGAAAATATTTTTTGAATTTCGGAAATTTGTCTCTGATTGTCGTTCTTTTCGTAGACGTTTGAGATTTTTCGCTTAATGACAAGTCTTAATGGCTAGCTACAGGACGCATAAATAAAACTATTTCAATATCTCAGTTGACAGCTAATGGTTTTTGTGGCTTTGAAATAAATTGTTTTCAAAAAATATAAAAGTTTTTTTTTATTTTTGCCTTTCTGTCTCTTTTTTCTTTTTCTTTTTAGTCTCTTTTTTTCTTGCCAAGTCTCATGAATTACAGTTCAAAATTTGTAATTTTAACTGCATGAAGCTGCAATTGATCATTTAAAAAAATGTTTTTTTTTTTTGAAAAGATTGTGGTTTTAAGGGCTTCGACACTGTTTTCTCGCAAAATTTAATAAGGTCTTTTTTCTGTAATTTTTGGAGTTATGGCTTTTCTCCATGACGTATTTTGAATGAACACAGTTCTTATTCGCTTCCTAGGAAGGCATAGAAGAAGCTCTATTTGGATTTCAGTTAATAACTATTGGTTTTGATTGCTTCGAATTTAATTGTTTTCAAAAAATTTGAATGTAATCACTAACTTAAAAACTTGAAATTTTGTTTTTTGTTTACTTGTTATCCGGACTCATTAATGAAAGGTGGAATATCAGATTAATGCCGTTCAAAAGATGCTAATTTAAATCTATCTGATGTTTTAGTGAACAGATGTTGGTTTTAACATCTTTGACACCGTTTTCTTGCCAATCCAAGTTTTGTTTTTGACCTTTTCTCTGTCTTTTGGTGCCTTTGTAGAATTTTAACACTCTGACATACTCTGGATAGTGACAGTTCTCAATGGCGATGGTTTTTCTGGAGATAAAAATGAAACTATTTGATGATTTTAGTTGACAGCTCATGTTTTTCAGGACTTTGAAACTAATTGTTAAAAAACGTTTTTTTTTCAACTTCGCTTTTTTGTTCTTTCTTGTTCCTTTTTTACCTAATTACATCAATGACACGTCGCCTATCGCATCATTTGTGTTGTTGAGAGCTGCAATGGGACTTCGCATTTTTTTCATCTTTTGCATTTTTTTGTTCGTTAGATTTTTTTTTAGTCTTTTTTACGTTTTTTCTTGTTCTTTTGGTCCCCTCATGACAAATTCTGGATGATGAGAAGTTTAAATGCTTTAAATTTAGATGCTTGTTTTTTATAAAAGTTTAAATCAATTCGTTTATGAATTTAGATACTAACTAAGGGTTTTGATGATTCGAAATCAATTGTTTTCAAAAATATAACTGTTTTTTTTCTAACTTTGTCTTTTTTTTCTTTTTGTCCACTTGTTACCTATTCTCATTAATGAACGTCACATATCACTTTTTTGTTGCGCAATTGAAGGCATCTGATGTTGTATTGAATAATCGATGGTTTTGACGGCTCGGACAGCGTTTTCTCGCAACATTAATTTTTTTCGATATTTGCGTTCTTTTTGTAGTCGTATTGTATATTGTGGATAATGACAAGTCTTAGTCGCTCCCTTTGGAGGTATAATTTGTTTTCTGAAGGTTTTAGCTAATCTTGTCCGTAGCTTTGAAAATAGTTGTTTTCAAAAAGTAAAAGCTTGTTTTATAACTTGACATTTTTTCCTTCTTGTTACGTAGTATTAATTCAGGACAGGTCACATATCTTTTTTATATTGAAGTACAATTTATTTTGCTTAGTTTGTGCTTTTTGGACCTAGCTGTTTGTTATTAAGTGTTTTTTTTTTAAAAAAAATAGACCTCTAAATATGGTCGTAATCAATCTTATCGTTTATTTTTTGGGTTTTGCTGTTTGTCTTGTCTCGCAGTCCTGTTAATGGCAGATCTCAGTAGCCCTCTATTGTAGAATTATTTAACCCACTTAGTGGTTTGATTTTTAAACATTTTTAAATATTACAACATAAGTTTTTTGAACAAAATGTGAACTTTTGAAATTTATTTTTTCCTCATTCGATAGGCAATTAAGTCAAAAATGTGGTTCAGCGGGTCGGAACATCATGCGCAAATGTATATTACCGAGCCTGCAATCCATCTTTTTTGCAATCCGATATTTGCCATCCATCTTGTTTAGTTTGGCCGATTCTAGCATAGACAGCTCCTTCCTCGACACAAGATACACGAAAAATGGAATAAATTAGTCTTTAACTACTTTTCGTAACTCAAAATTACTAAAATGATCTTGATAAAAAAGTTTTATATAAGGAACTGATTAAATTTTCGCTGTGCCAACAATGGAGACAGAGCTACAACCCGCATCGAAGGTACCTAACTTGATATGATTTGTTTTCTTTGGTTTTTATCTAAAAAAAATTGCTTAGATGCTGAAAGATTGTCGAATCCGAAAACAAAAGCTCTTATCAGCAGCTTGCAACTTGAACAACAGTTTATGAAATAGTATTAATGATTAGAAAGCTGAATATTAAGAAAAAAACATCCAAACTCAAAACCATATAGAAAGGTTTGTAATTTCTACTGCCTAATAGTTAATTTCTCAACACTAAATTTGATTTAGGTTTTTGGACCGCTTTCAGATTACGAGATACAATGTTGATGCACCCTGACAAATCCTGATCTGAGAAAAAAAATCGAATAATAATTTATCGGAAACCAACTCTCCTGAAAGAAAAACTGTCCTTTTTATTTGATACTCTACAGATATTGTTACTGTTTAAATACTTATTTACATGAAATATTTTATATTGATGTGTTAAAAGATATGGGCTACGATAAGCTTGGAAATTTTGACGCTCAAAAAATGCGTCTAATTTTTCTTCCATCCCTTATTTGGGAAATTTTTTTTTATTTTGGAGAAAATTTTCTTTCGGTAATTTCAGTAATTTATTATGAAAAAACTTAGAGAGCTGATTAATCAGAGGGCTCATTACTACGTCTAATATAGTCTACTTTCGAACCTGATTTCTTTCTGCTTTTCAGGACATGCGGATGAAGTGAACGAACAAGCTCCCATGTTTTCAATATCTGTGAAGCAATGTGGTACCACTTCCAAGGTGAAAGACACAAAGAAGTTGATAACTGTCGGGGTACCACAAGGATCAGCTGTTGTCGAAAACAAACAAAACTCAGAAAAGGTTACATAGTCTATTTTTATTCGCCAGCTCATTAAATAAAAAATTGTTAATAAAAAATTTGCAGCAATTACAAATTCAATTTTTGAATGAGTTAACTATATAGCTAATCATCTATACATAAACTTTGAAACATATGGTCAAAAGCAAGTAGATTAGCTAAATAAAGGATTGGAGCGGCTCGTGGGATATTATACTTGTTGGAGTTTTTATTAATAATCAATTTCTAAAGCGTTATCATTTTCAATTTGTGTAGTAAATTCCAGTATTCCTGCTTCTGCAATTAATTTCACACGAATAGTTGGTTTGCTACATTTTCTTTTTTTGTACGTACTAGTCCATGTGTGACAAAACGAAATCTAAACAAAAAAATTATACTATTTGAAAGGAGCATTTAATGCAGGTCTCTATCAAACCAGATGAGCTTAAGGGTCAAGACATCGTGTGTGCTCTGAAGCGTGTCGAGATCTACTCGGATGTGGCTCTGGTGATTGAGATCAACCCCCATTGTGATTTTGACAAACATTTGGGCATAAACTACTTTGGAGTCGGGCTCAAATACTCCACACCACCCGAGAGTATCAATGAATGGGAGTTTGACTTCTTCTACCGACTGCCGAAAGGTCTGTGATCTGTTTTTTTATGACTTTTAAGATATTTAAGCTTTATGCTTATTATAAACGGGTCTAGGAAATGAACCTTCACGGAAATAAACCCCACATAAGTCTAGATAAGAAATAATCCCCCACGGAAATAAACCCCCATTTTAAATTTGAATTTTGGTCGTGATAATTGGTTTGGCTGTGATAGTTTCATACCAAGTCCCACGGGCCACTGAGGCATGACCAAATGCGCATGTAGAAAGCATAAGAATAAACTCAATAGAAATTTCATAACCAGATAGCGCTAGTTAAGTCAGATAATTTAGGTCAAGTTAGACAAGTTAATTAGGTGTTTGAAATAAGCGTTCTTTCGTAAAGTGTTATTGTTTTGAAGGCGCCAGAGATGGTAGTTGAGTGATATATCTTAAACAAACAAATTGATGAACAAAAGCATTTTGAGCTGTCGATATATTTCGTTTACTTAGCAAAGTTGTATTTGTGCATCAGGCCAAAGTCCAAATGAGTGATTTAAATTTAGAAGAAAACTAGAGAGCGATGATTTGAAGTGAACTAGATTCTTTGAACAGAATTAGACATTCAATTTGAAGTAACAAGAAGTGTGATTTAGCATATGCAAAAGAATGGGCATTCCCAAACCTGTTACCCTCGACTTTTTAAGTTACGTTCATCATTGGAATTTGAAAATTTGTGGAGATGTTCCCCTTGATGATTGTCCATATATAATAGGGATACGCGGCCGGTTACACCTTTTTGATCTGAGTTATTTAAGTAGAGTTCTGTTGATTTAGAGTAAATAAAAAGGCAATCTATCAGTTTTTTGAAATACCACCAAGCGGATGTTCCCCCCCCCAAGGATGTTATATTAACCGGACGTTTACCAAGTTTTATTGGCATGTACACCCAATGGTCCTCTCAGGCTGGTATACCTTTCGGGCCAATCCGACCACCCAACTCCGAGCTATTAACACCGGAAGTGGTGTGATTTGAAGGTTTTCGATATTTTGAGCGTAATAATGACTGTTCGGGTATGATATAAGAGTAACTAAGGCTTGCAATGGGTATTAAGTCCAGAGTAATGTAGCACATGATCATGGGAAGGGTTTAGGAAGTTGTGGGAGAAATTTATCAGCATTTTGAAATAAGAATAGGCAGTTTTCACTAAAAATAGTTAACACTGAAATTGAAATAGTACTTTCTCTAAAAGTTGAAGTCGGATTGACCTGAAATTTGGGGGATAGACTAATTTGGGTACGGGGAATCCGATTTTGAGGTCGGATTTGACCCCACACCAACCTGCACGGAACTAGCGCACGCCCGTGCTGCGGAAGGTAAAATTTGAATTGCTCGTTGAGTATTGGTAGTAGCCCTTATATTTTTGGAGGGTTAGTGTAACTTTTCAAGGGCTTTCGATTGGTGATATTTTCATTCCCAATTTCCGACCGGAAGCCGGTGCTTTGGGACGACCCGAGTGCCGAAAATCGGAAATTGGCTTTTTTTTAGCGGCCGAATGACTTTGAAATAATTGGAAATTACAATTGGTCTTTGGTTTAAGGTTGAGTTTAGTTATTTATTCAACGCCCGATTTTTGACAGGGATTGATTGCAGCTAATTTATTTTATAGCGAAAATAGAGGTATAAGAACTTTTCAGAGCAACGTTCAATGTTTACTAAGCAATCACTGATTGACATGTAAAGTGCATATATGAGATAAAGTGGAGTGGATTTGTTTACATAAGAGTCCAAAGGTCGTGTACTTAAGATAAGGAGAAAGTTGAACAATGGTTGGTAGCAGTTGAATGAGAGACCATAGTTTGATATTGGGTTGTTTGCATAGCAAACAAAGCCCTCCTACAGGATGTGACAATTTCAAGTGTAAATTGCAATGTTTACTTAAGAGATTAAAGTTTGTTTGCTTAAGATAAGCGCGTATTGGTTGAGTATAAATTGAAGTGACAAAGAAATTTTGAGAGAGAGAGAGCGAGACTTTGGAGATTTTGGGAGAACTTCAGAAGTTTTGATTGGCTCAAGTCAGCAGTTGGTTTAGTGGGACTAAACTTTAAAAGATGGTTTGAAAAGCAAAGAAGAGATTGAGATTGAGACTGAACTCTGGAAGTTTGTAATTGCAAAACCAGTTGGGATACTGTGAGCGTTTTTGATTTAGTTCATTTGTGAAGTGAACCACGGTTATTGCTATTATTATATTAATTACTATTATAAATTGTCTGGAATTTGTCTTTTCCATTGATGTGCAAGTAATTCTCTTACCTTTGTTATCCATATGAGTAGAATTGATATTACAAGCCCCTTGTGAATTAACTTTTTTCAGGGCAATCTAATTTGCAACGGCATACAAGAGTGGATGAGGGGAAATTGCAGAGTAACAAAGTAACGCTTGCTTCACCAATTCAAAACCTTTGGTTTATATTATTTGATCGATCTTCTGGGCGACAGAGTCCCCTCACTGTTGAGCCTAGTTAAAAAATTCAGAAGACGACAGTGGCACTCCTGGGTGGGCTTCGTTTCTTTGTTACTTTTTGCTGTGGATTATTTTCTGATTAATTCGAGAGCGCGCGTATATTTCGTCGGAGAAACAGCTGAGACGGCAACGAAATTTGACTTACATTTTAAGTTTGGGTTACCAATAGTTTGATTATGTTTGGTTATCAGTTGGTGAAGCGTTTTCCTTCACCAGGCTACGAAGTTTGGGAGGTTTGGCGTGAACATTATTTGAGCACTGGCTTGAAGTTGGGATGGACGGAAGAAGAGATGATAAAATGGTTGCCTACAAAATTGTGTGGGTGGGCTTTGAATGCAGTAAGTGATTTACCCAGAGGTTATTGGCGGTCGACTCCAGGGAAGCAAGCATGGACACTGACAGAGACGCTGTATCAGTTCGATATCCGATTGTCTGACAATCCACTTTTTTATGAGCGAAGCTACAGTTTGTTTGTGAGAGGAAAAGCAGGAAATAGGACGGAATTCAGTGAACCCAGTGATACTGCAGATCAGAGAACGCGACAGCAGTGTTCTCAAAGGCAGGTGATTGATACAAGTAGCGTTGAAATTTCTTTAATTGATCTATTTCGGCAACCGGGCAGAAGTTCTGAAGGTTTTGGCATTGGGTCCAGCTGTGGTTTGTCAAGAAGAGGAGCATTCGGTAAAGATCTGTCTGGAGATGTGGAAGATACGAGAATTGCTGAGAGTGGTAGTAGAATAAGAATTCCAGGGTACGGCAATGAAGTGCAAACTGGACCTGAGGTAGAGTTTACGGATGAAGTTTGCGGTAAGATAAATCAGGACATTGATAGAGCAGTGCTAAGCGAATATGAAAACAGTGGCTTCAGAAAAATTCCGACAGAAGAAAAAGTCATTAAGCGGAGTGTTGAGTCCTGTGGACCAGATGAGCATCATGCAACGGAAATGGATTATGTACTGTCACCAGAGTCTGAGATCAGCGATGAACAGTCGGATGATGACTATTTGTTTGAGAATATTTCGGATACAGATTTTTCGGATGTAGAGAAATTTGATGTCAACGATTTGAGGAGCGAGACAAGTTTTGCTGGGAGTTTGAATTCAGTAGCTTGCGAAAATGTAACTGCATTAGCGAGCAGTTTTGGCAGTGGTGCCAAAGCTAGCAGAAACGATATGTTAGGAGCCTGGGCCTTGATGGAGTTAAAGACAGGAGGGTCATACCAGAAGTTCTGCAATTCAAGAAATGTAGCTGATGAGACACAAGTGTGTACAACTGAGTGCACTGTGGACACTTTGGAGAATTGGACAAGGTCAGGAGGAATTGATCGGCAGTTGGTGTCTGAAACACAGAAGGGTCAAAACGATAAGGCAGCAAGTGACCGCAGTGGTTTTGCACAGTTGGGAAAAGAGCTGGAGGAATGGGTGCAATCGCAATTGAATGAAAATCAGCTATGTGGTAGTGTTCCGGTCGAACCAACGGATGAGCATCAAAGGGAAAGTGCTGGAGTTGAAAGAACAGGGAAATACTATCAGAAGTCAAGGGCTACAGTGTTGCACAGTTGGGTTCGTGACGAGCAAGAGCCTAGGAGGGAGGACACTAGCGAGTTTTCGATTGTAGCTGTGCAGAAAGTGGATAGAAGGATTGCATCACGATTTCCGGAGATTGCAAGGCTATTGCTGGAAAACCGCTCGTTAAGCCGGAAGGAGAGGTGGAGCCATTTGGAGGCATCAAGACAGCAGTCATGGTAGGATTACAGGAGAAATGGTAGCTACAGTGGAAGGAGAGGTGGACATCCATTCAAGCATCAAAGTAAGAAGGTATTCATGTACAGGTGCTCGAGTGTATGAAGAGAGGGACGTTGACAGCTAAGTTATTCAAGTTTTTTTAACCCAATTGTTGTCTCCATTGTTTTAATCCATTTTATCGAGACAAGTTGATCAAGCACTATAGCCGTAGACAATTTTTTTTCTTAAATAAGAGGATTTAGGGAAATGTGTAGCTCTGCTAGATCTATATTTGTAGATTTTTTTACTTTAGTGATTTTAGGGTTCCCTGGGTAGATGTATGTCAAAGGCAATAGAGTTTGGTCAAAAATTGATGTTGATGAATTTGGTAGAATATGTTAAAATGTGGAAATGCGAAAATGTTTTAAAATCTGATTTAACCAAACGCTATTCAAATTTTGGTGCAGTTAGTTTATATTAAACCGGTGCTAAAACATAGGTGGTTCACTTCACTAGGTGGACAATTATTAAAGTGGGTAGGAGTAAGTTAGTCGGGTCACAGGATAAGGCTTTGCAATTATTCGGGAGAATAATAGTCTAGGAGGGAGGAGTGTAGAAAGCATAAGAATAAACTCAATAGAAATTTCATAACCAGATAGCGCTAGTTAAGTCAGATAATTTAGGTCAAGTTAGACAAGTTAATTAGGTGTTTGAAATAAGCGTTCTTTCGTAAAGTGTTATTGTTTTGAAGGCGCCAGAGATGGTAGTTGAGTGATATATCTTAAACAAACAAATTGATGAACAAAAGCATATTGAGCTGTCGATATATTTCGTTTACTTAGCAAAGTTGTATTTGTGCATCAGGCCAAAGTCCAAATGAGTGATTTAAATTTAGAAGAAAACTAGAGAGCGATGATTTGAAGTGAACTAGATTCTTTGAACAGAATTAGACATTCAATTTGAAGTAACAAGAAGTGTGATTTAGCATATGCAAAAGAATGGGCATTCCCAAACCTGTTACCCTCGACTTTTTAAGTTACGTTCATCATTGGAATTTGAAAATTTGTGGAGATGTTCCCCTTGATGATTGTCCATATATAATAGGGACACGCGGCCGGTTACACCTTTTTGATCTGAGTTATTTAAGTAGAGTTCTGTTGATTTAGAGTAAATAAAAAGGCAATCTATCAGTTTTTTGAAATACCACCAAGCGGATGTCCCCCCCCCCAAGGATGTTATATTAACCGGACGTTTACCAAGTTTTATTGGCATGTACACCCAATGGTCCTCTCAGGCTGGTATACCTTTCGGGCCAATCCGACCACCCAACTCCGAGCTATTAACACCGGAAGTGGTGTGATTTGAAGGTTTTCGATATTTTGAGCGTAATAATGACTGTTCGGGTATGATATAAGAGTAACAAAGGCTTGCAATGGGTAGTAAGTCCAGAGTAATGTAGCACATGATCATGGGAAGGGTTTAGGAAGTTGTGGGAGAAATTTATTAGCATTTTGAAAGAAGAATAGGCACTTTTCACTAAAAATAGTTAACACTGAAATTGAAATAGTAATTTCTCTAAAAGTTGAAGTCGGATTGACCTGAAATTTGGGGGATAGACTTATTTGGGTACGGGGAATCCGATTTTTAGGTCGGATTTGACCCCACACCAACCTGCACGGAACTAGCGCACGCCCGTGCTGCGGAAGGTAAAATTTGAATTGCTCGTTGAGTATTGGTAGTAGCCCTTATATTTTTGGAGGGTTAGTGTAACTTTTCAAGGGCTTTCGATTGGTGATATTTTCATTCCCAATTTCCGACCAGAAGTCGGTGCTTCGGGACGACCCGAGTGCCGAAAATCGGAAATTGGCCTTTTTGAGCGGCCGAATGACTTTGAAATGGTGTTAATATGATAACCTGAGACAGTTAGTGACAAAAAATGACCACCTCGGTCAATTTTGACGAACTCGGATTTTTCGGGTTTCGGCACCCACGACTCGTTAAAAATTTTCAAATTGCAAACCACTCGAAACGGCTGATCCGTTGGTCATGAAACTTGGCAGGCAAGTTGGTGGCACCCTATAGTTACTAGAAAACTTTACCCGAAGACGTTTTGATCACTACTTTGCAAGTTATTAAGTTCCGAAATTTGGGGTCATCCGGGAGGTCGATGAAAAGTGTGCGCGGTCATTGCTCGTGTTGTATTGGGAGTTAGATGATAAAAATTGTTGGGTAGGTGTAACTATGGTAGGACTTTCCGCGCCAATGGTTATTTTTACCAAAGTGACCCCTTATCCTTGACTATTGACCCCTAATTGACCCCTAGAGGTGAAATTTTAGGCTTTTAGGAATATTAGACATTTCGGCGGTTTTTAACTGGTGAATTGCATGAAATAATTTCAAAATGGGAAATTACAATTGGTCTTTGGTTTAAGGTTGAGTTTAGTTATTTATTCAACGCGCGATTTTTGACAGGGATTGATTGCAGCTAATTTATTGTAACATAAGAGTCCAAAGGTCGTGTACTTTAGATAAGGAGAAAGTTCAACAATGGTTGGTAGCAGTTGAATGACATACCATAGTTTGATATTGGGTTTTTTGCATAGCAAACAAAGCCCTCCTACAGGATGTGACAATTTCAAGTGTAAGTTGCAATGTTTACTTAAGAGATTAAAGTTTGTTTGCTTAAGATAAGCGCGTATTGGTTGAGTATAAATTGATTTGACACAGCAGAAATTTTGAGAGAGAGAGAGAGAGAGCGAAACTTTGGAGATTTTGGGAGAACTTCAGAAGTTTTGATTGGCTCAAGTCATAAAAAGCAGTTGGTTTAGTGGTACTAAACTTTAAAAGATGGTTTGAAAAGCAAGGAAGAGATTGAGACTGAACTCTGGAAGTTTGTAATTGCAAAACCAGTTGGGATACTGTGAACGTTTTTGATTTAGTTCATCTGGGAAGTGAACCACGGTTATTGCTATTATTATATTAATTACTATTATAAATTGTCTGGAATTTGTTTTTTCCATTGATGTGCAAGTAATTCTCTTACCTTTGTTATCCATATAAGTAGAATTGATATTACAAGCCCCTTGTGAATTAACTTTTTTCAAGGCAATCTAATTTGCAACAGCATACAAGAGTGGAGGAGGGGAAATTGCAGAGTAACAAAGTAACGCTTGCTTCACCAATTCAAAATCTTTGGTTTATATTATTTGATCGATCTTCTGGCCGACAGAGTCCCCTCACTGTTGAGCCTAGTTAAAAAATTCAGAAGACGACAGCGCAGCTCGTTAAAAGTCAAGTGGGGGTTTATTTCCTGTCTAAAATTAAGTGGAGGGGGTTGTTCCGTGGGTTTTTCCCCCCGAAACCGATTATAAACGGCTCTTACTTAAGAAGAAATTGCATTTGTGTGCATACTATGTGCGGAAACAATTTGTACTCCTGTGTACCCACTCTAGTTATTCCTATTTATTACTCGTTTTTTTAGAATTTTGTTTTGTTCAAAGTTTGAACATGGTGTTATTTTCAGACAACACATCAGAAGAATGCATTGAAGATCACACAGAATGTTACGATGAGAAGAAATTCCGAATTGTCCTTGATAATTTAAAAGAGACACGGAACTTTGGCGATTATTACGTATGCATTTGGGGTGAGCACAAAACACAGGAAGGCTTCAAGTTCTACCATCCAGACGATTTCTTTTCCAACAAAATTTTACCCTGTGGGTTTGAAATCGATATCAAGACAACGGCTTGTTTGTACACGGAACCGGGCGACAGCGACTACTTTTCAACGATAGGATGCCAGGTACTGCGAGAGAGTGATAATGACAGAACCTGGTGTGCCTGCAACCATTTGTCCAGTTTCACTGGGGCTGTGATGCCAGCTGTGCCCAGAGTTGACTTGACAGCAGCTGCTTTCGACCCCAGAGTAATGTACCCAGTGTATGTTCTGCTAGGATCTCTCTGGCTCACCTTCTTTCTTCTATTGCTCATTTTGAGGTCAAAGGACAAAAGCGATGTTGAAAAGGTGAGGATCTGTGCACACTTTTTACCTAGTTTTTGACTAAGTTTTTCTCAAAAAAAATCTATTGTTCTTAAATGGACGTTTTTTGCTGTTAAAAAATTAATGTTGCACTGATTTTCTAACGCCTCATAAAAAATTCTACTGACGAAGCCAACCTGTCGTTTGAGAGCAATTCGCCCGACGTTAGTTTGTTATGTTCTAAATTTTTATCAAAGAATTCATTTATTAATGCCTATGAAAGAAAGAAAAGAAAGAATTTATTTCTCCACTACTAAATGAAATAACAACTTTCAAAAACGGTAACAGATATGCAAAAAAAGAAAGGATACTAACAATAGAGTCATGCTGGACTTTTAAGCTGGAGAGGGCAGACAACGAAGCCATCAGGCCTACACAAGGTCTGCCCCACTGCGTAATACGTCTTCAAAGCAAAATGAAAAAAGACCTAGAGAAGAAAAGGGCTCTGTAAAAAAGTAGCAAAAGAAGTCACAAGTGTTTCTGATCATTAAAAAACGTCCAAAAACTTTTTGGTCCCACTGCCAAGGTCTGAGCACCACGAGGACGCTCACAAAAGCAAAGAGCTGTAGAAAAATCAAAACTTTAGAAAAATCGATAATTTTGTCTCCTATCGACCAAAAAATTTCTAAGTGTTTTTGGTATCATGGACCAAAAACGGGCCATATCTCGAAAACTAAAAAAGCTACGAAGCTCATATTTGGTATGGAAAATTGGAAGTTAAAAAAATGGGCTCCTGCCCCAGGCTGCCGTAGCAGCCCGGGACAGGAGCCCTCACGAACCCTTTTGTTTGAACACCAAGGTAACTAAATCTGAATTCCCAATCAACTAATGTTTTCTAAATAAATGCACAAAATTTACAAGCTCTGACGGAGTAAGCTCTGTAAGATTATTGGGCAATACTCCACTTCTCTCTAATGCACTAAAAAGAATAGTACCTCTATACTTGATGGAATTTTTTTCGATTTGCTTTTTACATAATGGCAGTTTCAACAGACGTAAATTAGCACTTCTGGTAATACGATCAGAACGTTAAAAAAACGAGTTGAGATACTCTTCACTGTGGTGACTGTTCAGAGAACGCAGAACAAATTTAAGTAGCTCATACAAGTACAATTCATAAACCGATAAAATTTGATGCTTTTCAAAAAGATCTGAGCACTGATCACGCTTTTTCCTGAAACAAATGAATTTTAGAATTTTATTCCGCAGTGAAAAAATTCTGGACAGGGCAGAATAACTGCAGCATCCATTCACAAGAAGTCCGTATTGAATAACGGACTTGATATTCGAATTGTAGTATAATATCAAGTCTTTTCTGGGTACATAGTGACGTAACTTTGAAATGACTCCACACTGGGTGCTTAACCTTTTCAAAACAATTCCAATATGCGAATGAAAAGCCAGCTTGCAGTCCAGCATAACTCTCAGGTATTTACATGTTGCAGCAGCTTGCACATTAATATTTTCAATACAGAAGCTACCAACACTGGAAGCACGATGACCTATGTTTAAGCAAACTGTTTTATCCAGACTCAGTACTAGTTTGTTAGAAGTCAACCATCTGCTAACCGACTCAAGGTGGACAACTTCTTAATTAGGATGCTATGATCTAGAGTATCAAATGCTTTTTTAAGATCCAAGAAAAAGTTCACAGAAAATTTAGTTCTACCATGCCTTATCCTCTCTGTCAGCTCTGCCAGAGCATCAACGCAACTATGCTTTTTTCGAAAACCAAATTGTTTATTAAAGAAGAGACTAAAATATTCAAAATAATAGTAGACTCTATTGAACATGACTCGTTCAAAAACTTTACTCCATACAATTAAGAGAGATATTGGTCGGTAGTTATTCTCATCAAGCTTTGAACCGGACTTATGAAGTGGAATTACTTTCGCCTTGCGCAGAAGGCTTGGAAAAAAGCCCTTCTTGAATGACTTATTCACCAGCTCAGCCAGATACCCCGATGTAACAGGTGAAGTTGCTTTTACAACAAGGTTGCTCATGTTATCAACCCCAGAAGATGATTTATTATCAAGCTGATGGATGATTGTTTCAATTTCCGCTGTATTTGTTGGATATAGATGATAGAAAAGTTTTGATCACTTGGTAGTACTAATTCCACATCCGGCAGGCAAGAGCGAACATTCTGTCCAATAGTACTAAAATACTCATTAAATTTCTCAACAATTTCGCACCCTGAAGGACTCTTTTCCATTCTCGCGCAAGATGACAGAGCTGGCAGAGACAAATCTTTAGTAGTTCGACCCTTGATATCATTTAACAACTTAAAAGTGCGCCTTGAGTCTCCGATACAGGAAGTAAATTTAGTCATATAATATGATTTTTTCGCTGTAGTGTAGGTTTTTTCAAACTTCAAGCGGTATTCACAGAACCGCAAACGCTTTTGACTGTTGGACTTATCTTTTGACCACTCTCGGTGTACTCGATTTCTTTTAGTCCGCATGTTTTTCAGAGTATTTTAGAACCATTTGGGTCTTGATATTTTGATATTTCGGCTTTTCTTTATAGGTGCAAAAGAATCAGTCACACTTAAAACTGTTCGCTGGAATCGCTCAAAAGCTTCATCGACACATAACATCAGATAACTTACACTTGGCAAGTTCGTGACTCAATTTAAACTGGTAAATCAGAACTTGTTCTTTGTTATTCAAAAAAGACGTGTCCCGGAAAACTTTTTCAGTAGAATCTTCGACACTGTCATAAAAAACTGAAGATATATTGGATAATGATCGGTAAAATTCTCGGCCTCCATGACCAATGATTGGAAGACTACAATATTTTTAGTTATATAACGATCAATGCAGGTAGCCGATTCATGTGAAACACGAGTCGGTTCATCTATCAAAAAATCGTATCCATTTGCAGCAATAGTATTCAAGTAGTTTCTCGATATCAGGTTACAATCCAGAGTATTTATGTTGAAATCTCCACATATAACAATTCCAAGATCATCAGAACAACTTTCCAGAAAACTATCAAAGATATCAAGGAACTCCAGCTTATTAGTGCGTGGGGGATTATGACAGGTTAACACTTGAAAACAAAAATTTCCCGGTTTTAGTTGAACAAAGGCTGATTCAGGTAAACATGATGACAGTTCTTTAACAAATGAAATAGTTTCTTGAATTTGTATCATCACACCTCCCCCTCTTGAGTCACGAACTATGCTTGAAAGGCAATTATAACCTTTCAATAGATAACAAAACTTATCATCGTCTTCATTTAACCATGTTTCTGTAAGGCATTTTACTGATGGCGGAGACTCAAGGCTGAACACTAGTGCTTCCAGGTTGTTAAGATTTTTACGAAGCGACCTAACGTTAACAGTTAGAATAGAAATAGATTGTATACGACTTGTTTGAGGATGATTACCGCTAGTCCTGGGTCCGGAACTCCTCACTTTCCTCCACATGAAAGGGCTGCTCAATGATTGTGTCCAGATTACTTTCCTTAGCGTTAGGGGTATCACCAATTGATCCCATTATATAATCCAAAAGATCGTCCTTGTTGTCTTTTCTACTTCTGAGTTCCTCCACTAACGATGACTCTTGATCGCTAAACGTGGTCTTTTCTCTCATTCTTTTAAGTTCTGGAATGCCAGTAGAAATTGGGGTTCTTGGCTGGAAATTGGGCTGACGAAACAAGCTGGGGAGTGGGGTAGACGGCTGCACAAAGACATTGGAAGCAGGCACAGGATTGGATAGAGGCGCATTGGACGTTTGATGTTGCGTGTTTAGTCTCCGCATATTTTTCTTGGCCGTTTGCTTTAGTTCGTCGATGTCTTTCACTGAATTGATAGTGTGGCTTCTAGTTCTACCACCTTCTTCAAAATATAGCATTGGAGCCGAGTTTTAGGTTGTTACCAATAGGTTTTGACTTTCCGCAGTTTCTTTTAGGTTTATGTCGTATTTTGTTAGGCGTTCGTAAAGAAATACTGGCTTGCCATTCATTGGGTTCTTGAAAAACTTTAGAAAACGTTTGCGGCTCCAGATTCGTTCCTTCTGATCGTTGTATAAGAACTTAGCAACAATCCCAGGTGGTTGTTGGGTTGTCCCATTGCCCAAAGCATGACATGCTTTCAAATCGTGGGGTTCACATTCAACTTGCATGACGTTTCTTATAAATGCCACCACATCCATGATTAGCGAGCCATTAGCTCCAATTGGCAAATTTCGGAATATTAAACAGTCCTTGGATTCATATCTTTCCAGTTGATTCACTTTAATTTTCACTTGTTCCACTTCTGCTTCGAGTTGGGCAATGCGATTGTTTTTGGCAATATTGTCCTCTAGAATAGCGCGTATAGCTTTCTTCGTTCTATCGTCCAGGCATTCACTTTCCATAATTGCGGTGGCCACGTCATTCGCCGTGAGAATCATTGTCCTTCTCTATTTAATAAGTTTATCACAACAATTAGGCTAATGACGCAACTTTTGTGCCCAATTTGGCTCTCCAGAATAATTTATGGGGGTTTTGCCCTTATGACACCTTCAACATTAGCGAGCTTATAATATACAGCCTTCAATATCACCATCAATTTACCATACCGGGTAAGAAAATTCAATTTTGAGGCAATTTATTTCCTTGTAAAACATCATGTTCATCCAAAATCGGAAATTTGGTGATTGTTAAGTAAAAAATACATGTTGATTATAGATCGGAGCGGCTCCTTTAGCTGATAACAGTGCTTCTGACAGCTACATATACGAGATAGAGGTACAGACAGGAGTGCGTAGTGGGGCTGGAACCAGTAGCAATGTCTATTTTGTGCTGTATGGGGACTGGGGGGAGAGTGGAGTGAGACATTTAAGTGATGGACACAGGAAGATTCTTCAGAGAGATCAGAAGGATCTCTTTCTCATGACAACACCATGGTTATAGTCTAACTATAGTCCTTTAGTCTGACTATAGTCTAACATTGATGTGTAGAACCAACATTGATATAAAACAAAATTTTTATTGATGCTGACATTATATGCAAACAAATTTCCAATGAAATACCTAATAAATTTCAAACCATAGCTGTGCTAGCTTTTGATAAATGCATTTTGTTCATATATGTATATGTGTAAAATTAGAAACTTACTCAACTCTAACAGTATGTTCAAACATGTATAAATGGGGGTGCAAAATTAAGCGGGAGAGGAAGAGGAGACTATCAGAAAAGATCGGGTATTTGTAGCAATCTCAAAATACGATTCAATCACTTACAATATGCATGTTTATTGGCGAGATTTGTTGAAAACCACAAAGCAATATTTTTTTTCGTTCAATTTTTGTGCGTGATAAATTTTTGTTGCGTGTTTTATCTTCAGCATCATTGCAGTGAGTTATTTTTAGATCATGATAATTTTTCTGATGACAACTGACACCTCACTCTTGAAATAATTTCCGTTTTTAGTGGAGAAATTGGGAGTGTAAACTGAGAGCATCATATTTATGGTTACAAAGAAGGCAAATTTGTAAAAAAAAGTTCAAAGCGAGGATAAGCGCAAGCTTATAATTCAACTTCAACAAAATTAGTTAAAAATTTATTACCATTAGATTCAGATCAAATGCTTCATCGTAATTTTATCTAGCAATCTGCCCACAACAATTTTTTTGACACTCGGAATTATTTATGAACTTGGGTTGGTTTTTTTGTGTTTAGATAACAATGTTTCGTTCATTCTCAACTAGTTTTGAATGTTATTTTTGTGAGCCTCTGCTCAATTTCTAATCCCAGTGTCAGTCTTTTTATTATATTATTTTTTCCATCGCTGCATTATGGTATCTTTAATGGTTGAGAACGGTTGATCATTTGACATCTTTTTGTTTTCGTTTGTATTCTTAATTAGTGTGAAAGGGTGGTTGCTAGAAACGAGTAACTTAATAAGTATACGGCTTGAGCTCACAGCATCCGATGATTTTCCCCCTCATTTTGTGTTATATTGCAATTAATTAATTTCATGAGTTGATTGAGAGACGACACATTCTGTGCACTAGTTATTGATTTGATAATTTCTATAGATAGTTATTGGTTTTGATGGATTTAACAATTTTTTCAGAGAATTTGCCTATTTTGTTAATTGTACCTACGTTCTCAATATCTGATTTTAATGTTTCCTAACAACGTGTATATTAATTGCTCTCGTAGTGAAGCAATTATTGTAAACGTGTATGTCTTTGTATGCAAAGTTTTCGCTTGACCGTTTTGACTTTTCTAGTGACTTTTTACGCCCTTGACTTTTTGCGTTTTATGTGATCTAAAATTCCCTCTCAATCACCATTTCAAGTAGCTGAACTCGATTGGCGGCAATTTAATAATTTCATACTCAAAGTCAAATGAAAAGTTCGCCGAAACTGGTGCCATTTTTCACGTTAAATCTTAGTAGTGGTATATTTTAACCTCTAATGCGGTTATTTGAAGCCCACTTTTGAACTTAGTCCCATTTGCCCCCCCCCCTACTGAAGCAGGCTGCAATTGATTAGAGCTCTCACTAATCGTTCTTTGAGGTTTCGAGGGTTCACCATACATTATTAGTGGACGATTTTTAAACACGTTTATTTCGTATTCTTGAATTCTTCCTCATTTTGCGTTTACTTTTTTTGTTCATTAGTCTTTTGTTCATCAGCTGTTCAACTGCTGTTATATATGTTCTCTAAATATTCCATTTATCGTTTGATTTATTCAGTGCATAGCTGTTTGAATTTTTATTCCGAAAAATTACTTATCCTTATTAAATTGAAGCGAGTAAAATTCTGGCCTTTTGTTCCAAATGTTTGAAGGTGATTTTATTGCTATTGTTCTGAACACCTGAATCTCATTTTAGTGGTCACATTAAATTAATTGATTATTGTTGCCTATATTTATTGATATTTGGTATTTAATCCGATGTTAAAACTGTTGTAATGGTGCGTTATTTGAAGTTTTTACATTTGGTGCTACTGTTCAATTTTTCAAACTCTTAGTTAATTATTTTGAAAAATAGAAAGAACTGGAATGTCTCAGTAGTTTATCTGACTTTTAAGGCTAAGAATTCCAAGTGATTGGAAATTTTTTTGGGTCTTACTCTCTATTTTTTAATACGCCCTCTCCGTGCTTAATTCTTTGGGCCATTTGATCGCGGAACAAGTCCTGAAGCGCGATTTTTCTACTGCCCAGCAACTGAGTTTTTGTGCGTGACGTCTTTTTTCTGCATTTGATGAGGAGAAACACGTCTCACTGCTAACCTCCTTGACCTTTCCCTGGCCGTCGTTTGAGAGCAATTTGTATAACGCTAATTTTTCTGCTGAATAAATAAGATTTGCAGAAGCTTTCTTGCATTTTTTCTCTTTTCCTAGTCTCTGATTTTTGATGCTGCCTTTTACTGGTGGTGCCAAGAAAAAAAATTAACCTCAGTTTGCAATTTGTTTGCTCTATTTGTGAAAATGGTTGACAAAGTTTATCAGTTCTTCAACCGTTCTTGATTAAAACATTCATCGAGAAAACGTGATTTTTATTGCTCTCAAACGAAATCTGTGGCAATTATTAATATTACTGGTCTTTTTTGTGAATTTCCATGCCTACGAGTTCTCGTCTGATAGCATTTTGTCTGACCATTTGACTTTTCCTCCCCAAAAACGGGATGAACAAGAGAGCCCAGAGGGCATTAAGTCACAAAGCAGTTCTCTTAGAGCCTGACCATTGTCTAAGTATCCGATTTAATGAAACTGTCGTGGGTCGTAATTTCTTGCACTGTAAAGCCGGTTCATAAATTTTGACCCATCCCCCACTCGCCCCTGCCCAACCTGAAATTCGCTTGTTGAATATTTTCCATGTAGGTTTACAGTAACCCGGTTACCGAGCACGTGCTATTACTTAGTAAATCATAAGGTTAAAGTATGACACATGCGTTTGGTTTTTACAAATAATATAAGTTCGCTAAGCTGAAGGGCGCAAACGGAAAGATCAATTTTTGTTAGTCTTTCCTACTAGTTGCGAACTCCTATATATGCTCTTTAAAACATTGACGTGCTACTTTCTGTTGTGGTATACGTAGTTTTATATCATCTGTGGATGTGTTTTGTGTGAATGAGTGTTTTAATTCGCGTTTTATCGAGTTTTTGATAATAGTAAAATACTTGCCCTTTCGTGTTTTTTAGCAACTCACTAATTAGTTGCCTTTTTTTGCCCTGACATTTGGTACGTACTGAAAAATCATTTTTACAATTGCTACACAAGTTTTTGCTTAATGAAATACTAGCCGTACCGACGAAACATATGTACGCTGTGAATCATTTTTGCCGCTTAATAATGCGGTCGTTATGCCATCCCATCCTACTATCCAATTCCCTCGAAGCTCCCACGTGACACTAGATAGTGAAACACTTAGAGTTAGTTATCTTTGGCTCGCTCTTCTGATAAAATTTGCTGTTCCAAATTTTGATGTCGCTTATAAGACTCCCAAGATGTCAATTCGAAACTGTAAATTTTTGGACAAAATTTTTTGTTTTTTGTTTGCTCTATTTTTGAAAATGGTTGACAAAATTTATCAGCTCGTTAACCGTTCTTGATTAAAATTTTCTTTGAGTAAACGTCATTTTTTGCTCTCAAACGAATTCTGTAGCAATCAATAGCATTGCTGGTATGTTTTGTAAATGTATATTTTTCCGTGTAGGTTTCCTGTAACCCAGTTACCGAACACATGCCTTTACTTAGTAAATCACAATTTTAAAGTATTGCACATGCGTTTGGTTCTTACAAATACTGCTATTGAACAAGAAATATTTATATCATCAAGTGTACCCGATGCAATCTATTGACGATCACTAGCAAGACTGGGAGAATCTTTAATTCGTTTCAGGGGCCATGGTTGCTCGTTTATAAAAACAACTCAATTTTATTACTATAAACAATTTTCGTGATTCTCGTATTAACAAGAAGCGTTCTCCTTTTTTCTCGCCCCCTTATTTTTTGCTCCCTATTGTTCAATCTTCTATGACATAATGGTGGTTTAATATGTTAACCAATCCCGTCATATAATTTACTCTTGCCTCTTCAAATTATCTGGTTAATATCCGAATTCAAAGTCAAATCTATCGAGCTCTCTTCTCTTTCTTTAGTTAATCCGATTTCTAGTAGCTTCAGATGACTTTTTGAAAATTAAACGGGAAAGTCAAATCTACCATAAGTAGCTTCTCCATTTTCAAAATTTTCGGAATTTCGACTCATGTCAGATCCAAAAAGACTAGAACTGAAATTTCTTTGGACAGCGCATTTCTGACAGCGTGTTAGAATTCATCAGGCACCTGAGGTCAAAGATATGGGTTATTTTAGCCCCCTCGGTGCCCTCAGCTTGATCCGTATCTGGATCGACTGCAGTGGGAGAGGCAAGGACAACAACTGGTATCTGGACCAAATCGTAGTCCGCGATGTCCAGACCGGCGCGAGGAGTTACTTCTTAGCACACAAGTGGTGGTCACTAAGTGAAGGTAGCATTCAACTTAGAAGCAAGTTTTTATGTAAATTTTGCCACAGAATGTCAGCCAAAAATAGCGCTGTAAAAAGTTAAATGTGTTAGTCTTTGTTGATATAACATAGAAACCGGTTTCCTTGTAATGTTAGTTACATTTTTGAACAAAATGCGACGAAGTGCTAGGTCAATAAACTCTTTGATGTAGTATTCACTGAAACTATGGAAAGCTTTTTGTTACCATATCTCTTCATGGGAAAGTTTTTCGAAGAAATTTTTCCACGCGTGCGCGGTATTATTTATAAACCTAAACCTCGAGCTCTGAGATGAATTAAAACAAGGATGCTCGTTAATGTGCGTTCGCACATGATGTTCCGACCCGAGCTCATCGACATTTTTGACTTGATTGTCAACCTGATGAGATAATCAAAAATAGATATTTGAGTTTAAAAAATCGTAAAAAAACCGAACTACTAATTGATTTACATAACATCACGCCCCGATGCAGCGCTCACAAAGTCTGCCACTAGAAAGACTACGAGGAAAAAACAAAGGACAAAATAAGCAAAGACACATTTTTTTTAGCGAATGTGCTAAAAGAATAGAAAAAGAAACACAAATATTGACCACTCACAAAACTTTTATGAAAATGCATATTGTCCAACAAACAAAACATCAGTTACGACATGATATCAATGGACAAAATGGTTTTTGAATTACAAGGAATGGAACCTCTCATTGATGAGTATAAGTAACAAGTTGACGAAAAGAACAAAAACTAAAAAATATAAAAAAAATCTTTGAAATCGAACAATATCCAAAACTTTAATAATTTTCGCTATAAACTGACTGCATTGAGGAACATCATTTTTTCAATCCTTAATTAGAAGCCTATCAGACCAGTCAGCATTTTACGAATACACGAAGAATTAAAATAAAAGGCAAAAACCTTCACAAAAATTGAGCAAGAAAGGTGTCGAACCGAAGAAAAGAGAAGTTTTTGGAAAAAATTTTTCTAATTTCATATACTTTTTTAACAGCTTTGGGGTTTTTCGTTTCTTAACAAAATGACTTTAAAAGTATGAAGAAACAAAATAAAAGTTTTGAGGAATAGAAATTTTTGAGTAAAACAGTTATATCATAGCCATTAAATTCAACGGAAGTCAAAAATACGCTCAGTTATACCTCAATGAGAAAAAAATTATATTTGTCAATTATATGTCATCAACTGGACATCACAATAAGTCTTATGATTATGAAAACAAGAACAAATACATGCAAAAACCAAAAAAAAAACATTAGAAAAGTGCGTGAAGCAAGTGTCGTAAATTCAATAGCTCTCAGAGGAAATCAATAAATACGCAAAGTTATTCCTTAATGGAAATATAAAGACGTTCGTCAATCTTAAGTCATCAATAAGCCATCACAATAAGTCTTATAGTTATTAAAACAACAACAAAAGCCGGCAAAAACCAAAATTTCTAGAAAAGTTCAAGAAAGTGTCGGAGCCATTTAAACCATAAATTTTTCTCTGAAAACTTTATCTTTGATCGCTTTAAATTCTCCTCCAAGCCACTGGGAACTACAAATATTAGGATAATGTGATAAAAATTGAAATGTGATCAAAATTACAATAAAAAATGTCCAAAAATTAAAAAGTAATGAGAACTCGTGTTATTGAAGTCATAAAACCAATTGCTGGAAGATAAAACCGCTTACCAGATTAGTTTTAATTGCAGTAGAAAAGATGGAGGTCCTGTCACTACTGAGACTGAGCTACAGCTAACGAAAAAAAGTTTAAGGTTGGTTAATGTTCAAAAAAATTAAAAAATCCGAAAAAATTATTTTTAAAGTGTTTTAACACAGCCATTAAATTCAAGAGCTTTCACTGGAACCCAAAAAATACGCTACGTTATGACTCGATGTGAAGACATGAATATTTGTCATCAATATGTTATCAATAAGACATCACAATAAGTCCTATAGTTATGAAAACAATGACAAAGACAGGGACAAACCGAAAATATTCAGCAGAAATGCGAATAGAAAGTGTTGAAGCCATTTAAACCATAACCTTTTCTCTTTTAACTATTATCCATTGGACGTCTTCTCTAAGCCAACTATCAATATTAGGATGATGAGTTTAGATTTCAATAGGAACCAAAATTACAAAAAAAAATCCGAATTCTTTTTTATTATCAAAACTCGTGTTATTGAAGTCATAAAACACATAGTTAGCAGATAAAACAACTTACAATTTCGGTTACTTTAAAAAGAGCGTGGTCCTGTCATTACTGAGACTGGCTTACTGTTCATGAATATAAGTTTAATATCGGTTAATGTTAAAAAAACGCGAAAAATTGTTTTTTACATTCTTAGCAGCCATTGGCTGTCCACTCACAGAATTATTTAGGTTTACCTAATGCACATTAGGAAGTCAATCGCCCTTGTAGTTAGTGATTCTATGCCATACAACTCCCAAAATTTATTATGATCTCAAAAAGAAAATCAAAATTTCATTAAAAATTTCAAAAACCCAGAACTGAATAAAAAAAACACATGAGTGATCCCTTGAGAACGAATATTTTGTTCATTGGGTATCAGTTTTCTCTAAATGAGGTTTGTCTTTAGCAGAACCTCGATATGGAAAGTGACTAGTCTCTAAATGACTAAAACGACAATGATGAATAGGAAAATTTTTCTAAAAAAAACAGCTCTCAAATTAAACTGGACTTTTTTATAGTAAACTTCCCCATGAGATCAGAACTAGCCTTTTTTATCGGTCTATTGGTGGCACAAAATTGATTCATTTTGTAGCGTGAAATGTAATTTTGAAGTATTATTTTTATAGAAAGGCCTTAATTTGAATAAAAATTTCGCTAAAAGTGAACAAAATCATGCCAAAAGTGAACAAATACCACATGTTCACACAAAACTTTAAACCTCGATAACTCCTCGAAAAATACGAAATTAAATAAAATCTTTTTAATTTTGAATTCTACGCTGGACGAGCTTTTTAATGATACCACTCACATTTCTCTACGATGAATATATCGATCGGCCAAAATTGACTGAACAAAAAAAACCCATTTGAGTATATAGTAGTAGTAAATAATAAGAGCGTTAAGAGCGGGGGGGGGGTATTCATGCGATACTAAACATGGGAATATAGGGAGTGATTATGAGTGGGAATTCCTAGGATCAAAAATATGTGATTTCAGGGGGTTATGGTGAGAGGGTAATCCTTGTGGTAATTAAACATGGGAATATAGGGGATGACATTAATTGGGTCTTTTATGATACTTAAACATGGGAATATAGGGGGTTTTTTAGGAGGGTATTTTTTTACGATACTTAAACATGTGAATATAGAGAGTGATCCAAAGTTGGCATTCCTGGGATCATAAACGTGTGCATATAGGGCCTTATGCTGAGTGGGTAATAATACGATACTTAAACATGGAAATATAGGGGTTTTTAAATGGGTATTTTTTACGATACTTAAACATGGGAATATAGGGGGTTATTTCAAGTGGGTATTTTTACGATGAATAAACATGGGAATAAAGGGGATTATCCTAAGCGGTCATAACAGTATAGGGGTGGAAAGATGGGGGGGGAGTTAAATGGGTCACCGTTGAAAACCTTAACAGTGGGAATAGGATTGGTTGAATTAAAATGCAATTTCTCAATATTTTTGGTTTTCTATGTTTCTATCTCTTCCCTATAGAACAAAAACTGGGTGAATAGGTTTCAAGTGTCATTTCTCAGAGGAGCGCCCAATGGCAACAATTGCAACGGTAGATTTGAAAAGTATTCACGAGTTATACCAGCAAGTGAAGAAAGAATATTCAGGGTATAGTGAAAGGTATCTGTATTTCTTAGCAACTTGTTTTTACTTGGATCCTGATCTTGATTTGGATATTGCACTGAAGTTAAGACCCTATGGTGGGCTCATTGGTATTGACAATTCTACACTTGACATATACTTCAAAGCTTACAAAATTTTAAGGTTGCATGCTATTCTCCATGACGCTTCCGGTTTTGTCTTTGAACACAGCGAAAAAGGACCAGGTTATTCTTACGTATTGCCCTGTCCAGTCACAAATGTTTATCTCGGTCACGTCACAGGCATAGCTTTCTGTCTCTATGTGAAGACATTTAAGAAAAATTTGTTCAGTTTATTGGAATGTTGAAACTGCGACCAGTTGTTCTTGATATTGAAGGCTTTCGTCAAAAGAAATCGGGTTTTATAATCAAAGAGCTTTCTGTGTGTTCTCATAATTACAGTGATACAGTTTCTTTCCTACCCCCAAGTTCATTCAATATACTTTCCTCAAGTGAACAAAAGTCTTACCAGTGGGTTTCAAAATTTCTTCATGGTTTGGCTTGGGAGAGCGGAGATTACCCCTATTGCTATTTGCAACAAATTATTCAAAGCATCAAACTTCGTTTTCCGTTTGCCGAATTTTATGCAAAAGGAACTGAAAAGGCGGACACTTTGAAGAAGTTATTCCAAAGAGACGTTATCAATTTGGAGACGTTGTTATGTCCAAAGGTTGAAAACCTAAAATTATATCGCGACATACCAATTTGTGAATTACATGCGGTAAGTTGTCCCAAACGACAACGAAGTAGACATTGTGCTAGTAAGAAGGCCAAATTGTTTTACCAGTGGCTGACGAATGAGTCGTCGTTTGGAAAAATCAACTCCATCTCTCCTTCAAGTGAATTTGTCTCCAAATTTGACAGTTTACAGTTACATAACGGCTGAAGAACAGCTAACCGTTACATTTGTTAAAGAAGAGAAAGTTGATACCCGTGGTCAAACTGTGCTAAGGAAGCAACAAGTTACCTGTACTGAAACAGAAATAGAGACACTGAAAAAATACCTTTCCCTCTTAGAATATTTCAAATTATACCATGTCTATTCAAGAGAAAGCGCGAAGACTGAAACTAATCCCTTTACCTATGCCCAAGCATGCAGTACCAGTTCAGATATCTCCAACAGATGAACGTCTTCCGGCTGAAATTAAGGAGAGCATCAGAGACAGCAACGTTGAGTCAGTTGTGTTCAGAGATAAAACTGACAATGTGAATGCAAACTATACTATTGCTTACAAAAAACCTGATGAAAACTCACAATTTGTTTATTATGAGTTTTTTATTCTCAAAGAATTATGAATGAGCCTGAGTTTCAATTCATTGTTTAATTTAATAAACTGTTTCAAATGACCCAACCCGAGGACACCATTGACGCTGGAGGAGCTATAACTGACTTAGTTTTTGACGAAAATCACCAAGAAAGGCGATCTTGGCGGTTTTGTAACTCTAGAGTTCCAAGATCTGAGGTGGTTTATTTTACCCAAATTTTCATAATAATTTTTCTTATAGGCGTTTCTTTGGTCAAATTGGTGTTTTTTAAACTCGATTGTGAAGAATCAACATTCTGGTTTTCACTCCTTTCTTGCACAGTCGGATACGCTCTACCTAACCCGAAACTATGAATAAAATAATTTCAACTACCGATAGACTTTTTATGGCTGTTTGTGGCCCATCATGTTGTGGAAAAACTGAATTGATTTTCAAAATGTTACTTCAAAACACCTTCTCACCCAAGTTTGAATCAATATTTTATTTCTACCAGCATGAACAACCTAAATTTCAGTTCATTGAGAGAAAAATAAACATTCAGTTTATGAAGTTTTCCAGTTTTGAGCAAATATCAGAACTAGATGATTGCCTTTTGGTATTTGACGATTCATGTGAAGAAATTTTTAATGATAAAGAATTTTCTAAATTAGCGACAGCTGGACGTCATAAGAAAATCAGTGTGATATACGTGAAACACAACTTATTTCAACAGAGCAAATGGTCCAGAACTATTGATCTTAATACAACACACATTATTTTATTTAAATCGCCTCGTGATGTTCAACAAATTGGTTTAATTGGTCGACAACTCAACAACACACAATTTTTAAGAGAAAGTTATGAGCTAGCAACAAAGCAACCTTTTGGTCATTTATTAATTGATCTGGATCCAAAAACGTCAGATGCGTTACGTTATTCCTCTAATATTGTGCCTCCAGGCCCCTCAATTTTTTACTTACCTCCAGCAAAAGCTGTTATTACAAATTTAACCGATGAAAGAGAAAGAAATATGTATGCTTCAGCAAATGCTACAAGTATCGGATATCAAGTTAAAAAAGTTAATCAAGTCAGCAACTAAAAAGTTTATTTATTTTCTTTGCGAATGCTTCCTGAACGTAGTTAATGGTAACGTGCCCATCAACAAAAACTTGATAGAGACCGCAGAAAGCTCATTTAGAAAAATTTTATCTAAACAGACAAGTTTGAAGACGAAAAAGGAAATTTTTGCGAGAGAAATAGAACTAGTAAAAACGGTTAGCTTTGCTTGTTTTCTGTACCTGAAAAAACCATAATGCATGCAGAAGAATTTGTTCTGATTCCGAAGCGAATGTTCATGTCGAAACAACCATTAAAAAGCGAAATTCTCGACAACCCAGCCTATAGAAACAAAGCAGCTCAGTTAACACTCATGCAAAGAAATATGCCAAGTTCCGAGGACAGCGTGGAAAGAACAGATGGAGTAGTTCAAACCGAGCCAGTGTTAACAGAGCGGGAAAAACAAGTAGACGAGCCCGAAAAAATGGACTCGATTAGTGATGACAGCGAAATTGATCCAGTTGTCACAAAAAAAAACCAGAAAGTGCCCCCGCAAATTTTGAATCAATAATGGGGCTAGTGAAACTGAAAGAAAAATACAAAATCCAACGTGCAGAAATTTTGCTTGATCTTATCTTCCAATCAGAAGCAGTTACAATTGGAGAGGAAAGCAAGTTACTATACATCAATCAAGAACCAACAAGTGTACAAGTCTCCAAGTTTTTGTATGATTTACAGCAGCCTACAAAAAAAAATTGATCAATCGGAATACTCTAAAATTTTAGCTCTTCTGCCGGTTGAGCCTGAACTTGTTGCAAACACTTACGCCAAGCAAATTATACAAGCCTATGAAAGTGAACAAGAATTCTTCCCAACCCAACAAAGTCCACAATCAGGAAGCGGTAACCCAAAACGAGCCACAACAGGAAAAAAGGTCAAAATCAAAAAGACAAACAAAAAAGAGAGTCAACCGAAAAAATGGGATCCTTTCTTCTTCTGAGAGAAAAACCTTGGAGCAGCTTTATTCAAAAGGCCCTGCTTCTTTTGGTAGCCCAAAGCGACTTCATACACAAAGCAAAATGTCAATGGCTAAAGTGAGGTCATATTTAGAAGCAAAACCATCCTTCACAAAATACCGCTCAATTCGTTCAAGGTTTCCAAGACTGAAAGTCATTGTAAAGGACATTAATGAAATTTGGTCTCTCGATTTAGCTCATGTTGATAAACTTGCAAAGTACAATCGAGATGTCAAATACCTTTTGGTAGCAGTTGACTGTCTGTCACGATATCTAAGAGTAGAACCAATGAAAACTAAATATGCAACAGAAGCAGCCCAAGCATTCAAAAAAATGATTAAGTACAAACAACCATTAAAAGTATGGGTTGACGATGGTACAGAGTTTCTTGGAGCTTTCAAAAGCATGTGTGAGAAAAGAAGGATTCATTTATATAGCACCTTCAGTGAAAAAAAGTCTGCTTTTGCAGAAAGAAACATTCGCTCGCTGAAAAATATCATCTACAAATACCTTAAAGAAAAGTGGACATACTCTTATATTGATAAATTGGATCAGTTTGTGAACACAATTAATTCACGTGTTAACCGGGTCACTAAACTTGCCCCAAATAAGGTTACAAAGAAAGATGTACCAAGGCTGGTCTCACTGAGTGCTCAAACAAGTATCCGTCAAAAACCCAAGTTTTATACCGGAGACTTTGTTAGAATTGTCAAAAAGGACAAAGCGTTCAGAAAGGGGTACAAACAATCCTTTACTGACGAGGTATTTGAGATTACAGATATTCCGACGTTGTCACCGCCAACCTACTCTATTATTGACGCAAACAAAGAAAAAATAGAGGGTAAATTCTATCAACCAGAATTACAACTGGTTCGTGAACGCAGCGAATAAAATGGCTCGCAATCAATTTGAAGATGAGTTCACAGAACATGTTATATCATCTGCATCGATGCAAATATTCAAATCAAATACACTGGCGTCATTTCGAAATTTTTTTAATGATGAAATTCAACTTTCTGGTGACTGGAGGGTAGCGTTAAGTGAAATTATCTTTCCAACGAAAATTGAAAACGTTGTGGAGGGGGATTTTATTGCTTTCAGCTTGAAAGAATATGAAGAAGCTACGAAAAGGGCCGCAGATGCCAATGTTATCTCACGACCATACAATGGATCAAAATTGGGCTTTATTCCAGGGACATTTGAAACAGTAAATCAGCTTCTAGCATTAATAAAGCGTACAGCCGGACTGCCTCACTTTTCCTACAGAGAAATAAAAAATTCTGGAAAATACGAAATTTTGTTTGGAAAACGTGAAGGGATTACGTTTCTAAGCAAGGAAATTCCAAGTATCCTTGGTTTTGAGGGAGTTCCTGATGGCAATGGTATCCATATTGGCTATAAAATGAACACGACTGCAGATAAACTAATGAAAAGTGACGACACAAAAGCTTATTATGGAGAGCTACCAGCGGATCTGTTGGCTGGTAAACACTTGATTTTTGTATATGCAAACATTATTGAATATCAGTACGTGGGTGATGCCAAAGCGCCTCTTTTACGAGTCATTGATTCAAAACAGCGTCTAAAAAACGGTAGTGTGTGCGAAGTTGAACCAATACATCGAATAGTTTTTTCGAACTTGGATTACAAAAAGCTACTGACAAACACAATTCAATCCATTTCTATTGAGCTGCGAACAGAAACAGGTGACTTGGTTCCCTTCTCGGGAACAGGAAAAGTTCTCTTGACGTTACAATTCAAAAAGTTTTCAAGTTAAAATGGATTCATACTACGCAAATCAAGCAACAACTTCTTTGCCGCATTTTTCTGGATACTATCGACAAAGAGGTAGTGGCTTTGGAGCTTTGGCTGCGGGTATTGGCCGTGTTGCTCTACCCTTAGCACGTCGATTCATTCTACCGACTGCCAAACGAATTGGAAAGGAACTGTTGAAACAGAGCGTTCCGGAGCTACTAGACGTAGTAAGCAGTAAAAAATCTCCAAAGCAAGCGTTCAAGAACACCATTTCTAATACAGTAAAAAAACAGACCGGCGGATCACGAAAAAGAACACTACGACAACGTAGACTAAGAAGTCGGTCAAAGAGCTCATCCAAAAAGTCAGCAGCAGTAACCAAACGGAAAAACATCATCAGGGGCCTCCACTCGGAGGCCCCTGAAAAGAAGTCGGTCAGATTTTTTCGCCAAAGTTAACGATGATCGCTAATTTGTTGCCAACAGAAGCAACTCACAGTTCTCTGGATTTATTTGAAAAGCCAGCTCTCTTAGTAACGTTTGATGGAAGTTTCTGCCAAAAATTGGGGCCTGTCTACAGTCCAAATGGACCTATGTTAGAGTTTGAAGTCTCTGGTGATCGAAACAATTTTATAGATTTACAAAAAATTTTTCTCGAAATCAAATGTAAAATTGTTCAGTCGTCTGGAGCTGATTTGAAATATGATGCAGGAGCTCCTACTGACAAAGCGAAAACGGATGCTCCATACTTTTGCAACAATGTGTTACATTCATTATTTTCTGATTGTACGGTATCTGCTAATGGACTAAAAATATCAAATGCCAACGGGAACTATGCGCATAAAAGTTTTATCGAGACCGAATTTTCACACAACAAAGACGCAAAAAACACATGTCTAGCATGTCAAGGCTACTCATTCGAAGAGAACCCGGCTACGTTAGCGACAACAGAAATTGACAGGACAAAAGAATTAGTTAAAAAATCAGCCGAATGCGCTTTTTATGGAAAAGTTGCCGTTGACTTCTTCACCTGTGATCGACATCTGCTTAGCGGTGTTACGCTTCGCATTGCTTTCAGACGCTCTATTGATGACTTTGTCATCATGTCCGATGACCCTGCAAAACACTACAAAGTAGAAATTTTGGAAGCCAATTTGTATGTCCGCAAGATGACGCTAAATGATGACGTTATGTCAGCCATTGAAAAAACCTTGTTAAGTAGTCCTGCATCTTATCCCTACTTCGAAACCATAACAAAAACGTTTTTGGCTTCAGCTGGTCTCCATAGTTGGAAGCAAGAGGATATTTTCTCGCGGGAACCAATTCGCAGACTTGCAATTTGTTTAAACACTAACGAAGCTTTCTTAGGCAATAACAGGCTCAACCCGTTTCATTATCGGAAATTTGGCCTCGAACAAATATATATTTATCGCAACGGACTGCCTGTTGCGGATAGTCCAATATCAACAGATGACGATAAACGTCTCTATTTTAACACAATATCCGACTTGGCTTATATTGACAACGGTCATGGAATTAAACTGAGCGAGTATCCCAGCCATTTCCTTATGGTTTTTGACCTTACCAGCACGCAACAGGCTTCCCATGATTTTATTCACCCGGAGCTGACAAACAGTTCAATAACCGTGGAACTGAAGTTCTCAGCGGCTCTTCCAAACAATATTGAAATTTTTATAATTGGCGAAAAAACAAGTACAATTTACGTTGACAGTGCACGACGTGTGTCGAAAAACCATATATTGACAAATTAATGAACGAAGACGAAGTAAATGATTTAATACAGCACTGCAAGCTACTGAAGCACAAATTTCTGGGTGTCTTTGCAGCAAATAATTTCCCTAAAATTTTGCAACCAAATTCATTTATAATAGTCAATGCATCAACGTCTGACAATGCTGGAACACATTGGCTCCTATTATGCGTCAAAAACAAGAATTTGATTTTTGCCGATCCTCTGGGGCAACCAATTGTGTTCTATAAGAATGTATATCGAAGACTGGTTTCTACCCAAGGAGATGTTCAGCTATGTCAAGTTCTAGAAAACCAGCCCATACAAAGTCGAGACTCAAAACTATGTGGACTTTTTTGTATTTATATTGCTCATCTTATTTTCAGTTTTCAGCCCATTGTTAAATGTAGTGATAATGATTTGATACGGTTTGCTCTCCATATGATGATGACCTAACACTACTAATGTTTGAATGAAATTCAATTTTTTCAAAATTTAATTTTTTCTTCATACACAAAACGAATGAACAACAAATCAGTATCAATATTCAAATTTCCATAACCACTCACAAAAATATCCATAATCCGACAAAAAGCACCAGAATGAGGACCAGTTAAAATTGATTCAAATCTACGCAAAGTTTCACTACTGAAATTGTCTGTTTGAGTTTGCTTTCCCGGCAAAATCATGTTGTGTACTGACTTCTGCGTTACCGTTGTTTTCACTGACTTCACAGTATTTCCATTATTTTTGTTTGAGTTTCCAGCAGTTTTCGTTTGTAGCTGTTGTGATAAAGTAACAATTGCTGGTAAACGCTTCCGCACTGTTGCTGCAGGCTCAGGTTTTTCTTCGTTCTTGATGTTGAAATCAACCGCTAACTTCAATTTAAAAAAGACATCGCCTTTTGTCTCCAAATCCACTGCTGATGAAAACAAGTATCGAAAAGTTGTGAAAAGACAAGATACGGGGAAAGCCTTGTTTCGTTTGAAAATGTCATTGTAAGTTGTTGCTGCTTCTGATGTATCTATCAGAACATGAAAATGGTTAGTAGCTGTCGTCGTTGTCAACTGACAAAATTCTGAATCGAAATGGGAACCCACTGCAAAATTTTTCACGCTTGACCAGTTAATTTTTTCATTAGTGACTAAAAATTTAAACTGTTTCTGAAACTGTTTGAAGTAACTAGGTGAACGCTCAAACATTGCCTCAACCATGACTTTTATGTTGCGCTAAATTTCGTTTTCTTAGCAGGAGAAGGTCCGTCAGTCTTCGATTTTGATTCAGCTTCTTGTGAACTGAAAGGAAAAGTTTCCCTAATTTTTGGCGCTTTTTTAATAAGTTTATCAAATTCTTCGGTAGTTAGTGACAGCCGTTGTTGAAATTCGTAATCGTCGTCAACTTTCTTGAATAGTTTCAGAAACACATACGTTCCAGTCTTCTCATAAGTTTTGAGGGTGGCCCTGATTAGACGTTTTTCCGTCTTTGAAATATCATAATAACTATCCCCAAACTCAGAATCTTTTGTGGCAGAAAACGGCATATTTCAACTTAGTCTTTGGTTATACTGATAACAGGTTCTTTTGAAATGCGATATAAAATTTAACAGACCACCTCGAAGAAACACTCACACCAAAGTGGCGCGGCAAGCTTGGATTAAACAAGTGTCAACTCTGTCTTTAATTGCAAACAGGTTTAAATGTGTGAAAATGCAGACTCAAGTACGCCAGCGGCGTACTTGAGTCTGTTAATTCATTTTAACTTGGAAACCTTTCTGTAAAACACATGTCTGTTCAATTATTAACACGTGCGTGGTCCATGGAATTTTATTGCAAAGAGAGTTCAAAGATCAAATTGATAAGAAGACATAAAACACGTGTCAGAAAATGTGGGCAAAAGGAACACTGAACATGTAGAAAACTACTATTCTATAACGCACGTGTTTGTTTATATATTAACACGTGCAGTAAAACATGTTGGGTCCATGAAACTTTATTACAATTAAGGTCAGAGATCAAATTGATAGGAATATATATACACACTAAGAAAAGTGGGCAATAAAAGGAAAACTTAATGTAGAAAAGTTGTGTGCATAAAACAGCTTAAACCTAAACATGGGACATATAAATATATGTCGTTAAACATTGGTCTGGTGCACTGATAACAGCTAGCTTCAATAAATTTGTCTTCCTGTGGGTAATATGCAGGGGATCAAATTCGTTGTTAGTGGATTGAAAACAATTGTGACCTAAGGGAGTGCCTGAACCATAAAATCAAATTAGTTTTAACAACTACGACTATTTTCCTCTGAAGCATTAGTTGCTCTCTATCTTGCAATCTCTTTCTTTATCTGATCTCGATTGCTTGCTTGAACAATTTTTGAAGTTTTAAAATTTCAGAATGTCTTTTTATTTGCTCTCTGATTCTGAAGAGTCCTGGCAAAGAACTTTAGTATATCAGACTATGTACGAAAATTATGTTGTTTTTATTCAACAGTATAAAGACTTTTCTGAGAAAAATTGGATTACATCAGACCGCTTCATTATACCAAAACCAATTATCGATTTTGTTGCCACTTTGCCGGGAAAAAACTTACCTGCCCATGGAAGTATTATAACTTCTGGTGGTCTAGTGCCTCCACAAGAACTGCAATCGTGTGAGCCGCAAGACATTGCAACATTACCCGATGAGACAAAGCAACTTCTCTTCAAGTATGATTGCGATTGTGTGCCACTATTCGAAAACCAACTTGGAGCTCAAGATGCTCGTGACAATTTAGCCAGTCTTTGGGGCATTCAATTATCGCCTACATCACCATCAAGTTCTTCAGGGCAAAGCTTACCGACAACTCCGCTGAGTGACCCTAGCGCTACAACAACGCCTCAGAGCTCAAGCCCGTCATTTTTCGCAGCACTCAGTAGAGATCAAGTTCCTTGGATATTTGGAATTGGAACGACAAGCCAAGAAACACCCGATACTACAATGCTTTCAGAGGCAAACTTTGAATCACCAAAAACACCAGTTCCAGAGAGCGATGGAGAAGATAAGACTATCACTCCAAACAATTTGGAGACGCCAAAAGTATGCAGAGCACCTAAAAAAAGAAAGTCGGATTTTAATCTCTCGGTGCTTTTTGAAGACTAAACTTTTTATCAGCATCACTTTCTCTGCTTAATTTTAGAGCTTCCCATAATTTATTTCTTTTGTGTAATTATATGTAAGCGTTTATTTGGTGTTTATACATGAAAAATTTGCAAAGATTTCAGTTTTTCTCAAATTGAACATGTTTGAACTTGTTCTCTGTCTTTTGAATTATCCCATAAGCAGGAACCTAGAATTTTAGCCAATGGAAATCACGTTTAAAAATCAAGTATCAACTTTTGTTTAATTATACTCCTTCATAGAGTGCTTTGAAATGGATTTTACAAAGTTATTCAACTTAAAACAGTAAGAATTAGTTGCTTCAGCATATTACATAAACCACGAAAAACAAAATCTTTACTAGTTTTTTTCAGGTTACTCAATTCATTGCAAAGAGTTCTTCGGCTGCTGTGTTGAATAGCAACTAAAACTATCAACTTGTCCCTAATAAGCACTATTGTAAAAATAAATTTTAAAAAATCACAAAAAAAATCAAAATTTCTTGGAATGAAAAACCAACAAATTGTCATAAGATTTTTCAAAATGTGTGTAGATGGATGGTTAGGTGTCATGTTGTAAAACGTAACAATACTACTCGCTCATTTTGTAAAAAAAAACTGACAGAAAGGCAGTAAAAGAAACTTAAAAGTGCCGAAAAAATGTAAAAATTAGGTGAAAACTTTGAAATTGTACTATTTATACATCAAATGACAAGTAAAACTATCGAAAACACGGTAAAAGAAGGATGTGGTATCATCAACTAATTGCCAACGGGCTGTTCCGATGCTAAAAAAGAAGATGTTTGAGAAAAAATTTTTGAGAAAAACATTAATAAAAAATGCAATTTTTTGCTGTTTTTTAACATATTAACAGTGACCTTTGACCCCAAAAAAGTGGGCTCCAAAAAATAGTTGGGATGAAAAGGAGTGTTTCATTGGCATCCGCAGACAATGAGCTACAAAAACTCTCATCACACTCGTCAAATTTAGACAAATAATTAATGAGTTAATTAGCCCTTAATTAAGAGCTAATTAGCGCTTAATTAGCCAAATTACTAATTAACTAAAAAAAAATTGAAGATTTTTTTGCAGATTTGTAATGCCCTCGTTATGCTTGACAAATTTGCTCATAAGCATCGAGGTCGAAAAACTGCTCCTTCACCGATTTCCAAAACATCTGGCCATTCATGTCCCATTAACATCTGGCATTAATTAGAACACCAACTACCTGATAAAAAAGAGTTAGAACCCCGTTTTTTGCAGTTTCGCAATCCCCAGCGGCATCATGTGAAGTTCTATTCTGAGACCTGTCATCGAAAAATGCTTTTAAAGAAGAAACATGTGTAACTGTCATGTAATTGTCATGTTTTGACAATTTACGACTTGATTGACAGAAAAAACTAACTTTTTTTCTGATGATGATGGAGCAGTTTTTTCAACGGGGTCCTACGTTTCATGATGCCTCAAGCATTTTTGATTCCCACAACTTTTGCGTAGCGTTGCTATAACATCCACTTTCAGACAGTAGTCAAACAACGCCCTCATGTGGGGTTTTATTCAAAAAGAACATGTTTAATTGCAAACCAATTACATTTTTTTGCATTAAAAAGTCATCGCATTCTGTCTGTCGGTTGCTCACTCACCTATTCTCACTGTATCTAGAGAAATAATTTGAAAAAATTTAGCTTTAAAATATAAAATTTTACAAAAATTCGAAATAAAATAAGCCCGCCAAAACCGACCAATCAGGTTGCAGCATTTTAAAATTTCAAAAATGGCGCGCAAAACAATCCATGGTCTACGCTTCGGAAAAACCGAGAAACCATTTTCTGTTCTTTCGTTTCTCAAGTTGAATTGTTATTACTCAAGCTAAAGCTTTCGTTGCTACTCAAGTTAAAAATGGTCTACCCTTGCCGTTATTGCGATTCTTTACTCAGTACAGCTAGCAATCGGACTAGACATGAACATCATTTCCACCCGGATGAACTTGGTTTACCCACATACCAGTGTTCATTATGCGAATTTACTTCGCGAAAAATCTCGAATCTCGAGCAGCACATGAGGACCGAACACTCGCGATTCACCAACTGTTGCCGCAGTTGCCATCTTGGGTTTAATGACTCTCACTTGTATGCTCAGCATATGAACTCTGTGCACTCTCTACCCGTATTTGGCGACGAGTTCGAACCAAGAGATACGCCAACGGAAAGTGCGTTCAACGGCCTCTTGCGAACGTTTGAAACAACTGACGCAGATGAAGCAAGTGATCTTGAAAACTTCATGCGTGCTCAAAAACCCAAAATCGATAGCCTCATAAATGAGCAGTTATGCCATGGGCCACAGAAGGTTCAGTTGTGTGCAAAACTACAGCTGATAAAGCACCATAATGACCAGCCTGATAATGCAGAAGATGAGCGCATCGAAATATACGCTAACTCACTTATGACTCCAGTCTACGCAAACGGTCTCACGATTCCAGCCTACTGGGGAATGGTCGAAAAAATGATGAGCGTATTAACGACATTTGCTTCGATGGGTAGTGGATGGGTGCTGGAAAAAGTGGTGAAAGTGGATGTGAAATTCGCACGTTTCAGACCAATTCGTGGCTCGTCCTATATCGCACTGCCAACTAAAATTGCCAATTGTCGCGGTCTGCTCAACATTAGAAATTATGAAGACCAGCAGTGCTTCAGATATTGCTATGTAGCAGCATATCATCTACATCATGGAGTAAGTCTGGACAGAGTTGATCAGAACTACCAAACTGCCAAAACATCCCCGACCACTTACAATCAACCGGGAATTCATCAACCATTAGGTGAATTCGATATGCCTATGGGCTTTGAAGATATTCCCGAATTCGAAAAACTGAATGATGTTCAAGTTAATGTGTTTGGCTACGAAAACGGGCAATTTTTTCCTCTTAAAATTTCATCATACGAATCTGAATTTGTAATGGATCTACTTTTGTTGTATGATCACGATCATCACCACTATGTACTGATTACTCACCTTGTAAAAGTCGTTTGCTACGTACGACGTATTGACTTTCGTTATTGTTATCGGATCTGTCGAAATTGCTTTTGGATATGTCGAGACGGCCTCGAAAGTTACAATGTGCACATGACTAACTGTGGCAACAACGCTCCCGCAGTTATTCACATGCCTTCAAGCGATCAAAATTCATACAAATTTACAAACCTCTCTGCAACTTGGTTCGTACCTTTGGTAATATATTTCGACTTTGAGTCATTTCTTAGACCCGTGTCAGGATGCAAAGGACCTAGTAGCAGAGCATTTACACAAGTAAAGGAGATTCATGAACCGTGTGGGTTTGCGATAACAGTAATTGATCACCACTCCAGCAAACCAATTTTTTACGAAATTGACAGTTCTGAGGACTGTATGGCTAATTTTGTGAAAGTGCTACACAAGCTTGCAAGAGATATCCACAAGCAAAAGAGAAAATATCCGTTTTTCAAAGGCGACAGGCGAAGTTTGGACAAATCTCAAGCTACACAATGCTGGATTTGTGAGAAACCGTTTTCGGAAGTCGAAGACCCCGAAAACTCGATTGACTTAGACCATTGTCACTATAGTGGCAAATTTCTCGGCTGGGCGCATGAAAAGTGCAACCGAGCAAGGAGAAACATCAATTTCATTCCTGTCGTAGGTCATAACATACAAAATTATGACCTACACCACATTTGCCTAGCTCTGAACAACTGTGAACCAACAACGACCGTCAGCGTCATACCAGCCACGGACGAAAAATACATATCTATGACCTTTGGTGTGCTCATTGACACATTTGTTAACGAAAAAGGGACAACGGTGAAGGTGTATGAATATCTACGGTTCATCGACTCCTTCAAAATGATGAATAGCTCACTTGAAAAACTCGTGGAAATACTCCCGGCGAATCAATTTGAAATAATGAAGTCAATGTTTCCGACGGTCTCGGGTGAAAATATTCAGCTGCTAAAACAGAAAGGCTACTATCCCTATTCGTATATGAGTAGTCGTGCCAAGTTCTCTGACACACAACTACCACCACTAGAAAAGTGGGGAAACACCTTAGACGGTGGCAATGTGAATATTACAGAAAGTAATTTAGCTCATGCAAGCAGGATGTGGGAAATTCTTGGCTGTGGAACACTTCAAGATTACCACGACGCTTACTTAAAATTAGACTGCGCACTATTGGCCTGTGTCTGTGAATTTCACAGAGAATTGAGTTTTACTACCTATAAGTTGGACTGCATGCACTTTTTTACTTTACCCAATATGGCCAAAGAGGCTTCATTGAGGATCTGCAAAGCAAATGTCGAATTATTGACAGAGCGAGAACATCTAGATATGATCGAGCCTGCAATCCGCGGTGGCGTCACCTCTGTCTACGAAAACCGACGCTTCATTGCTAATAACCAATACATTCCAAACTACAATAGCACAGAAGATCATCAATTCGGTTTCTGTGTTGATGCAAACAATTTATACGGAGGAGTGATGCAACTTGAAAAACTCCCCCTCTCAGAGTTCGCATTCAACACAGAAGTTACAATTCAAGAGGTCCTAGACACACCCGACAACGCCAGCGTGGGATATTTTGTGGAGGTCGATCTTTCATACCCACCAAGATTGCATGACGATCACCGGGATTTCCCCCTGGCCCCTACAAAGGACATTGTTGAAGAGGAGTGGTTGGGAGAATACCAACTTAATTTGAAAGAGCAACACAACCTGCCCACATCAAAAGTGAAGAAATTATTACAAACGTTTTTTGATAAGGAGAGATATGTGGTTCACTACAAATTGCTCAAACTGTATATTGAACTTGGACTTGTAATCAAAAAAGTGCATAGAGTACTGCAGTTCCGCCAAGAAAGCTGGCTATCTCCATATATCACGTTAAACAGTGAAAAACGACAAGTCGCAGCTAATAAGTTTGAGGAGAATTTTTACAAGTTAATGAACAACGCTGTATACGGCAAGAACTGCGAATCTAAGCGACGCCGCAGTAAAATTACAATCACGCGTAACGCTGAACAAGTGCTGAACGTAGTGTCTAAGTTCGAGTTTGACCGCTACATGATATTCGGTGAAAACATGGCTGCTTTGACGACACGCCCAAAATCTATCTTTTGGAACACTCCAACTATTGTGGGAGCCACCATCTTAGATTTGGCGAAATATCACATGTATTATTTCCACTATCGGGTCATGCGTGCAAACTTCAACTGTCGCCTATTATACAGTGATACGGACAGCCTCTTATATTCTGTTCAAAGTCCGGACTTCTACAAGCAATTATCAAAAAAGCCGCAGTCAGTTCTGAGCCATTTCGATTTTTCAAACTACCCGTCTGATCATTTCTTGTTTAATGCCAGTAACAAGAAAGTAGTCCTTAAATTTAAGGATGAATTCGCCGGCGACTACATTACCGAATTCATCTGCCTAAAGCCAAAGCTTTACTCCATTCTGTCAACAAGTAAGTTTATTATCTTTGAAATCAATAGTATTAGTTTTACTATAAATATATATAGTTGGTTAGTAAACATCTGGAATGTGTTAGTATGTATTGTTATTATATAGGGGGTTAGTAGTCAAAATAGCGCCTATTTTTTCTCATTTTCTTTCCATCTTTTCAGGTTGTAGAAAACTCTCAGCAAAGGGAGTGACAAAGGCTGCGCAACAACATCTACGACATGCAGACTTTGTGAATACCCTGCTGTCAGGTAACAGTGTACGTGCAGAGAACACCCGGATTGTTTCTGACCACCACTCGTTGCGCACAGTAACTACAAACAAAATCTGCTTGTCAGCGTTTGATAATAAACGCTACATACTACCCGATGGCATAAAAACCCTCCCATTTGGCCACTATGAACTGGGCGATTATGCTATAGATGAAATAAATTGGAGCGACGACGATGTGGAGTGGGATTATGAAAATTCTGGCAATTTTAGTGACTTATAGCTAAGTTCGAGTCCTGAGTGGGATAACAGTTTCGTTGTGCCACAATCGTCTCCAGAAACCAACACCCAAAGCTCCAACACATGGCAGCCACCCGACCCTGGTTTTCTAGCTGCTGAATTGATAAACGATTCGGATATTGGGAGCAGTGATTTAGTTGATTTTGATGCAAGTTCGGATGAAAATTCCAGTCCCGATAACCCGTTTATTAATTTTGAAGCAGAGGAAGCCAGTGAAAGTGAACCAGAAGAACCAGTGTTTAAAACTGCAAGGCGTTATTAGACAGTGTAATTAAATTTAATAGTGCAGAAAAGCGCACGCAAAACTGTACAAGTCTTGATTTTGCATGGAGTTAAGTATTTGGTTTTAATTTAAATTGATTGAGTGTTTTGAAAGCGCTAAGACTACTGAGAAAGCGGCGAGAAAGAAAGATTGGAATAAAGCGGAAAGGAAAGGTTTTACATGTACAAACCATTCAATCCCTCCTAACCTAATTCCCACTCATGATCACTCCCTATATTCCCATGTTTAGTATCGCATGAATACCCCCCCCCCCGCTCTTAACGCTCTTATTATTTACTACTTATAGTTCCTCCCCCACAAGTGGGTCGGAACAATGAATGCCAAAATCAGCTGTTTTTTGTTTCCCTCGAACATACAATGGTATGGTGGATCATACCGATTGACTTTTGTTTTGATTGTTGTTAGGTGACGGTTTGACTGACCGTATGTTACACGTGGCTAGTCCAGAGCAGCGTCAGGCTTTCCAGCACCTGTTTGCCAACAAGGCAAGAGACAAGTTGGATGATGACCATCTTTACTTCTCTCTCTTCATGCGACCACCTGAGTCTAACTTCACAAGGTCCTGGTCCAATTTTCGAAATGCATCAGCCGTGTTTTATATCGAAGTAAAATTATTGGGGTCACCGTAAATGAAGCCAAAAAATTGTTATAGCATCTTTCTTTTGACTAATTTTCTTCATAAATTCTTAAGAAAGACTAATCAATGGTACCTCAACCGAATTTTTTTATTGTTTTAACGAATTGTTTCGGAGGTTGTTCAAAGAATTGAATTTGTAGGATTATCATGCAAATTTTTCAACAGATTTTTTAATTACCAATTTGTAATAAAAGTTATTTACAGAATGTTTTTTTTATTGGGGAGGACTATCACCGGTAAATGGTAAGTTTTCAAAACGCAATGGTGGACAGTCATTTCCATCAAGATCAACTCTTCTATCGTACTTAAGTTTTCGACAATGTGCAATGAAGTCCATGTACGTGTATAGGTGCCAGCGTCTGGTATGTTGTCTGTGTCTGTTGCTGCTGGAGTTCACTGGCTCTGCCATGTACTATGAGAGACAGGTGGTGATTGATGCTCCTCGATACACCATCGGGCCAATCTCATTCAAGAGCCAAGAGGTAATCCATGTACAGATACAGACATATGGTTGCTTCAAAAAATACCTGATGGTTCCCAAAAACACTTGACGGATCCCAAAAATAATTGACGGATCCCAAAAACACTTGACGGATCGCAAAAATACTTGACGGATCCCAAAAATAGTTAACGGATCCCAAAGATGCCTGACAAAACCACTCGTGAACAAAAAATAGTTTTCAATATTAACTCTGGAAAAAAAACAATGTCATGTTTTTGCATTCTTGCTATGTAATTATTTGACGTCATAATTTTCTCTCGAACGAATTTCTAGGCCATTAATCTGGTCGTGTGTGTCTTTTTATGCAAAATTTTTGCTTGACAGTTTTTATTCTAGAATATTCTTCTGCTCTCTGGATGGATTTGACTTGTCCATTGGCTACTCGTTTGATGGCGTTTTATCGGCGTGATCAATATTGCTCTCATTCAAATTTTTTTCTCATTTTTTGATTTCATTTTTTGCAATTGCAATCTTATTATTGTTCTAAAACAAGCGCACTGACTTTTAACAGATGAAACCGACTTTCAAATCCCATGTAGCTATAATCCCATTGCTATTATCATGCGTCCAATAGTGGCTTCACTCTAGAATTGCAGGTAATTTAGATTGCTCGCAGGTAGTTTCTATGTAACTTGCATTTACTTGCAACAATTTACTTACCAATTCTGTGTGAATTTACCTGTATTTTATCAATTTACCAGAAAAATTGTTTGATTTGTTTCAGTTCATCGTGAGTCTGCTCAGTTCGGTTTTGGTTGTTCCTCTATCACTTCTCTTGGTTCAAATGTTCCGCAACATTGGACCTCGGCCAGTTTCGAAGGAAGACCGTCTAAAGAGAGAAGAGATCCTACATATTGAAGAGGAGGAGAATAACGGAGATTATGAAGAGTTCGACTTCGAATCTGACAATGAGCTTTTGATTCCAGAGTCGAACAAAGCTGCACCGGAGACGAAAGGACAAAATGTCGAGGATGTCATTGTCGATGGCTCCGAAGATCCACGCAAGATGTCAATCGCAACGGTTGCATCTGGCGACACTAACATTGCAAGGTTTGGGTTATATTTGTGATGCAAATTTGTAACAAACTTCGTCATTAGATTGGCAAGAATAGATTTCTTCGTCACCAATAGTGACAAAAATCAATGCACGCGATTGACCTAACGAGTGATATTAGGCAACATAGAGCAGATATAAGTCCTTAAAAAATACTTAATACAGTTTCTTGATTAAAAAAGGAGCTAGCTAACAAAACGAGAATTTAGACGAAATAGATTGAAATGACTTCTAGCTCTAGCAAATTTTAAGTGAAAAGGTTTTGGAGAATGATAAATGTAAATAAAATGAGTTTTGGGGGTATTGAGAGGGAGGAGAGGGGAAATTAAGGCCAGTGAAAAATAACTTTTTGTAGTGGGAAAATTTTGTTTGGAAGCTCACTCGATATTAAATGTTTCAATGCTTAATTTACTTTTTGCTGAGCTTCCAAAAAGTTTGCAGATATCATCATAGTTAACAAAAGAATTAAGTTTCCAGTTTTGATGCGGAAACAGTTTGTTCAGAAGAAGGATAAAATAAGCGGCAACAATCTTTGGTGTTCGGGATTGGCTAATGTGTAAGTCATTTTTGTGAGATAATGAAAAATTCAGCTTTATATTGTCCAAACTGAGTTCGAAAACTTCGACTGTTTGTGCTCTGCTTTATAGAAAATTGGAAGCCTCAAATGGGTTTCGTTTTGGTAAATATTAAGTTGTAGTGAACGCACAAAAAAGAATTAAAAAAGCCGCCTGAATGTTGAGTAAAAGAACAGCACAATTGCTGTCCTATAAAGGTAATGCAGAAGTCAATTACAACACACAGTCGAGTATGAAAAATTAGATGTGAGCGAAAACTTATATCACACCAAAGAGGACGAAGTGTTTTGCAACCTAATATTTTTTGTTTCGGAAAGCCTCTCTCGAATCGGGTATCAAGCTAAGAAAGAAAGAAAGATTTTATCAACAATATGTGAGGCAGATGACGAGATCAATTGAGTCTTCTATTTGAATCTGCCCTGAAAATAATTTTAATGTTACTCAACAACAATAATCAGTACTTTATCACAATCGTGTTTAAATGTTTGTATCATCAGTGAAAACCATTAAACATTTTTACAGGCATAGTGCAGGTGATTAATATATAATGAACAGTAACGAGCCTAAAATTGACTCTTGAGTTGTTGCTTCGTTATGGTTGTTCAGGATGGAAAAAGCAACATTGTTTCTATTTTTGATATACTTGCTCTAAATAAGATTTTAGGAATCTTAAACAATGACTTCAAAGACCATATCGGTCAAACTTTCATAAAAATATCATGATTAATAGTCACCATCAGCCTCTCAACGGCTATAATTTAGGCGCTCTCCTTTTTTTTTATTACAATCCAAAGTATTTGGATTGTATCGGTGTGCTGTTTTTTGAAGATATGTTCACCTTTTTTCGGCTTTTTCACGTCAGTGAGAAGTCAACTCAGAGTGGTGATTCTAATCACGCTGAAGTAGTAAATGTAGCAAAAATTAGAGTAAGTTTGGGCCGTGATGTTTTTCAAACTACCTTTAAAGTGGAGTCAACCATTTGTGATTGAACAAATTTTTAGCTTTTGAGAGGGGAATTTTTTTTATCATGTGGCTCTTTTTGGCTTCTATTTTCATTGTTCTTTTTCCTTGAGTGCTTTTAGTATGATAGATATGTGTTTTAATTGCGCCAATTTGCAATTGGTAGAATTCATCACGGGACAGCGAGGTCTGATTGGTTGAAAATGAGGCGCAAACGAACCTAATTAACGGTTCGAGTTAATAGCTTAATGGTTTTTATGACTTTGACACTACTTTTTCTCAAAAATTTTTAGTTAATTTTTTGTTGTATTTTTGTAATTTTTGTTGTCTTATCGTTTAAGCTCATTAACAACAGGCCTCATAGGTTGCCATTAAGTGCTGTTTTAGTAAATTTAAGCGTTTCTGTTCAATTGATATTGACGGCAATTGTTTTCAAGACATTGACGGTAATTGTTTACGACATTGACGGTAATTGTTTTCAAGAAATATTAAAGAATTTTCGAGTTTTTCAAGTATTCATTGTACTTTCTGCTGTCTTATTCGATAACCCATTCATGACAGGTTTCATCGGTTGCAAAATCGGTTTTTGATTTTGACCTTGTCTTTTTAAAAAATAAAAGTTGATTTTTTTGGTTTTGCTTGGTTTTTTTGTTCTTGTGGTCTAATTGCTTTATCTCAATGGTGTCAAAACTAAATGTTCTCAATGGGCTTCTAATGCAGCGTAATTAATTGTCAGGTCAAAGCTGAATCACTTCTTTGGAGTGTAATTCAGGACTTGTCATGCTATGTTTTCTAATTCGCTTTACGTTTTGTTCACGTTTCCCGTTTTACATAAGACATGATTGTCACGACATGATTGTCACTTCACTCATTGTTTCAACTTAATGGATTTTATTTTCTTCTACTCATTGAATAACGCAATTTTGTTAGTACCGTCAATGTCAAAAAAGCAAAATCAAAGGAAACGGGATTAACGATTAAAGCTCGATCATTAATTCATAACGCGTTAGGTTATCAAAATTCATTAGAGCGATTACTAGCTGAAATTAAGCTTTTTAGTTTGCAGTGTAGAGGTTGAATTAAGTATAGTTTTAGGATCAACTGAAACCGTAAACCGGATTAAAACACTTTTTGAAATTTTATGATTCTGTCAATTTCTATCTCTTCTTTTTTCTGTTTCAATCCCGATGGGTGTCAAGTGCGTCAATGGCCGCTTTATTCGGGAAATCTGCCGGCTACATTTAATAGTACCGATTTTTTCTTGAATTCCAGTAAAAAAAATTTCAAACAGAGGAGGATTGTCCTGTCTTGATACTTTCCGTCAGCTTAACTAAAACATCAATTACACTATGCTTGCTTGGAAAACAATCTAATTTAAATAAAGCAGTTGACAAGATTCTAAGTAACAGCATAATCATTAATAAAAAGCTTAAATACATTTTATTCCAAATATAAAGTATATATAGATTGGCCTGTAGTTGTTTTCTTCCAGTTTGAAACCATATTTAATGGAAATTTTTTGTTTCAATGGAATCCGTTGTTGAAGAAGGAAGGCTGTTAGTTTGACTCATCTATTATTGCCTTTTTTCTTTGTTTAATGGCTCTCGAAGTGTAGCAATTATATTAGTCCTTTCGGTCTTTTTTTTATGCGATTTTTCGCTTGACCGATTTTTCGTCTGACGCTTTTGACTTTTGGTCCTCGAAAACGGGATAAACAGGTAGCGCCCAGCGGGCATTAAGTGCTCTTAGAGCCTTTCAGCTCTGTTTCAGCTGAAACTGTTTTGGAGACTTATACTTATGTTGTGAAGGGCGGTTCTTAGAGATTGACGACACCCCCACTGTTGACCCCCCCCCTATTGCCCCACCACCGCCCTGTTGCCCCCCACCCCACTGTTGCCCACCATCCTCCCCATCAGAACCTCGGTGTACAACCCCCCACCCCCGCCTCCTGTAGCTATTTACGAACAACCGATCGCTAAAAAACACGCAATTGTATGCTAATTTTCACAAATTTTTTTTTTGAAAAGTTTTTTTTTGAAAATTTTTGTCATTTTCTGTGTTTTTTTGATCCCTAGGTGTCAAGAAACCTCATCTAGGGTTTTATATTGGGTTACTGCATAGTTTCTAGTGGTAGTGGAATGGTTTCAACTTTTTAACATCACGAATCTTAGCCTTTTTTTGACAAAACCTGCAAATTTTTCCAATTTTTTTTACCTTTATTTTTTATTACCCACTTCTTTCCGGGGGCAGAAAACGTCCTTAATGGTTTGTTAATAAGATACTGAAATAATTTTATTTGCCATGGAATGGCTTTCAATTTTTTAATATGGCTAATTTTATCAATTTTTTTTTTTTTGATAAAACTTGCATTTTTTTTCAAGTTTTTGTTGGTATATAGGTTTCTCCAGCCTCAAGACTCGAGAAACCTGCTCTAGGGTTCAAAAGTAGGTAATGTATAATATCTAAATGTAATGAATTGTTTTTCAGATTTCAAGACCGCGATTTTAAGCATTTTTTTCACAAAACTTGCAATTTTTAAATTTTTTTCAACATTTGTTGTCAGTTCATTATCGCTATTGTCAGTTTATTTGTCATTATTGTCATTTATTCAGGTTTTTCATCCTAACTGCAAATCTCCGTTAGGGTTTGATAATGAGTTACTGAAAAATGTTTGATGGCCATGGATTAGTTACCACTTTTATCACAAATTTGAGCAGTTTTTTTGCAATTTCTAATTTTCTTCAAATTTTTTGAAATTTTTTTTGCCATTTTCTTCGTCGTTTCTCCAACCTCAACGGCCACATAACCTCCTCTAGAGTTTGAGCTGAGGTTATTGCATACCTTCTAGATGTAAAGGAAGGTTTTTCAAGATTTTAAGATCAATAAATTTTAAAAATTATTTGAAATTTTTTCAATTCTTTTAAATCTTTTTGACTTTATCATTTTTCCGGCACCAGGGTCCTAGAGCTTCTACAAGGCTTCATGAAAAGCTGTCGCATAGTTTCTAGATTCATGGAATTGTTATCAATATTTTAATGAATCCAGCTTTAGCACTTTTTTGATAAAATTTAATTTTTTTAAAAAAATGTTCGAAAAACTGTTATCATGTTCCAGGTTTATGGATGTTTTTGAGACAGTAAAAGTAATTAAAGCTTGAAATAGTGATACTGGATAGTCAATGAATGTTTTTGAAGATTTTAATGTCTTGAATTTTAGCAAGATTTTGTAAAAATTTGCAATTGTTTTTAAAATTTTTGAGTGTTTTTGTCCTTTTCTGAGTTTAACTGTCATTACTGGCCAACGAAGTTTTTCAAATCTTGCAGATGTGTAAGTTGAAATAACTCAGGAGAGAAAAATAGTTTTGAACATTTTCACTGCGAAATCTGGAAGCTTTTCTTTTAAATTTTGCATTATTTTGCAAGTTTTTTAAATATCAGTTTTCTATTTGATTTGTTTACTAACAGAGCTAGAAAACTAAAAGTTGAAGAGTCGAAACAAGCTAGCGCTAGCTTCAATAAACCGTGGCTAGCTACTGACGAGAGCAATTCGCCCGACGTTAGTCGGTTATGTTTTCAATAGTTGTCTATCTTTTTTGTGTGTAATATTTTCATTTTATTGATAGATTTGAAAAATACGAAATGCTTGGTGAAGACAGTGCTGGGGGGCGAGCTTAGTGATTTAACAACGATTGCTTAAGGGGGCGTCTAGTTAAGGAATTAAATTAGTTTTGATTTATTTCTACTTTTCTGCGACAGAAGTTTCTTTTGTACCTCGGCTACTTAAGTTAATTTACCTTATCAATTTACGAACTGTCAATTCGTTTAAGTAACGTGAAATCACGATTTTCTTTTCATGTCGTTAAAATGAGCCGAAATTTTATTACTACAGCAGAACTTTTGTGCCTTACGTTAAAAATAACTTCGCGCCTCTTGTCGAGCTAACCGGTATTAATTCATGCTGTCTGACAGCATGAAAATGGTGATTTGTTTGTGGCAAAATTTCGCATTGAACGCTAGGTTAGGTGACTCTGATTGAAGTCACTGAAAACTGCTGGGGCTTATCGTGAACTGCGTTACCAAAATTTGGAAGTGACTTCTGCAGAGGCACGTAACCTTGCTCAAAACAAGCAACTTGTCAACTTTTGTCGATGTATATAGGAACTTCTAGTATTTTAACTTCTGGCATTTTAACTTCCGGTTTTTGAGCTTTTGGCATTTTAACTCCTGCACTAAAGACCTCCGGCATTTTAAAATTTGCACGTGCGTGTTTAAAGCTGATCAAAATTTCGATTGACCAAAATTAGAATGGTCAAAATTGGAATAATAAAAATTGGAAAAATCAAAATTGGAGTGAATGGTTTTAGTTTTAAACTGAATTTTTTAGGTTGGGCTCTGGTCGTACTTGTAGCACTGAGCGATCTCTGAGAGAGGCGGAGAAGGAAGTGAACCAACTCATGATTGACATTTGGGGTGAAAACAGCAACTCTGATGCTGCCAAGGTACAGTTATATTGGATGAAGGGCGAGAAGGGCTGTTCTTAGAGTTTGACCCCCTTCCACTTAACTCCCTCCCCATCACCACAACCAACCTCACTCGAAACACTTCCAGCTCATTCCACCCGTTCAGCCTTAATTAAGATAAAGGTAGCCTCTATAGGCCGAAGCTCGCTCCTGACGAAAACAGCCGCTCGCCAGTCGTTTGGGAGCATTTCGCTCGACATCAGTTGATTATGTTTAATAGCCGCGTCCTCAATTCCAGGCGGCTATTATAGCGCTCTTAATTTTTTTTACATCGTCTGACAGATTTTTGTTTCGTCTTACCCTGACTTCTTGGAATTGACTTTTAAGATTACTTACCTCACTCAAAAAAATGACTTCTGAGCTCACTTATGGAGCTTTAAATTTTATGAACATTTACTTGTTAAAGGTCAATAGTGTGCATCTAAGTAGTGCCAAACATATATGCCCTAATTCTTGATTATTGGAGTCCTGAGTTTTTTTATTTCGAATATTAATTTTGGGATATTCTCCGTTTGTGCCCCCAGTACGTTATGCGCCCCCAGTTACAGAGCACGTGCCATTACATAGTAAGTCATTATGTAAAAAATATTGCACGTGCATCTGAGGGGTGCAAATAATATGCGCCCACTAAGCTGAGGGGACACAAATGGAAAAGATCATAATTTTGAAAAGCCCTATTAAGGTTTCTCCTTATATAGCTTATGTGTCTCATAAAAATGACAGTCCAAAGCTAACCCAAAAAGTCTAGTGCTCTATTAAAGGACTGGTGGTCGATCTGTCTATCTAATCTCTTTTTTTGTTTCAGTTCATGGAAGGCCCCAAGCGTCTACCGCGGCTATTTTCCGGCAATCTGCCGGCTATGTTTGAAATTATTACCTAAACGATAATGAATGCTCCAAGCTTACGAGGAGGAACCTTGGTTTTCTGCGTTGTTAGATAAAACCTTGGCACCCCTCATTTGTTTTTGTGATTCACTTGTCTATCAAATGAAGAAAAAATAGGAAACTTTAAAAATGATTTACATACTGTTCGAAAATGATTGGTGTATAAATCAAAACAATTGCTACAAAATTATAACACGAAAGAAATAAAATAACTCAAAACATCTTTTTCTAAGACACTTAGTAATAAAGGCTTAAATATCATCAGATTAAACCTAAACTAATCAAAATAAGTTGTCCTTCAATAGAAAGCAGATATGTCCTGTCTTTAATGAGACTATGTACCCAATCGAGGAAAGGAGGAAGAAAATTGGCGAAAAGTTCCAAATCCACTGAATTTTTTTAAACCAATTAATTCCAAAGGTCAAAACAACCGTTACATTTTTTTTACTTAGAAATAATATGTAAATTCAAGTATAACTCATTAGGAAGTCATTGTGACCTTTTTTCATTGATGGGACTAAGTCATTAGAATACAAAATATCAATCAGTGCATATTCGCAAGAAATTTATTCGCGAAAAAATGTAATGCTGTAGCTTTTAAAACCATAAGCTATTCAATTAAAAGGTATCGTATTATCGTTTGGACCCCATTTGAGTGTCCCCGTTTGGACGTGAAATAACTGCAGGGTTTTAACCAGTGCAAAAACAACAATAATTTTATGAAATCACATAAGTCACAGTTGAAACGTAACATCAATAGAGAGATTGGCGTTTGCTTCAGAAGGATCTGGTAGAGATCTGTTTTTCATTACACTAAGTTCAGAAACAGTTACAAGATGTACAAAAAAGAGCAGCGTTCATAAATACTTGTATTACATGAAAACTTGTAGTATCAAAGTCATAAAACCATTAGTTGAAACAAGAAACTGCAAAACAAATTTTTCAATGTTTCGCCAGAAAGATGAAGGGACTTGTCTTCAATGGTACTAACTAAGCTACAGGGTGACAGAATTAAGATTAAAAAAGTGGCAAAGTTAGAAAATGTTTTCAAAGCCCTGAGAGTCATTAGGGATCAATTGAAAGCATTAAGCAATTTCGCATATATAATTTTAAGTTCTTTAATATCTTTTGAAAATGCGTTTTCGAAGCCTTTAAAGCCATGAGATATTCTTTAAAGACATGCATATTTATAGGGCTTCAGTTGAACACAAATGGAATTAGCCATAATGAATACTTGGTATGAAAAATTTCCTTGTCTGTAATTGAAACAACAAAAAGTAAAAACATTTTTAAATAAAGACAGCGCGCCTAAATGAAAACCAAATCCTTTTGATAATAAAATCCACAATGCGACCAGAACTGGCCCTGCTATCGGTTCTCTTAAAAACACTTAATTGCACGTAAACATAAGTCTTAGCGTAATATATTAGTTGGCAAAAAATATTCCAAGGGGAAGAAAAATGACACCAAAAGTGTACCAAATTACGTCAAATGTCAAATATTTACAAACTTTGAACCTCGATGCCTCCTCGAAAAATAAAACGAAATTCAGAAAAACTTTAGTTAAATATTCTACGCTTAACTGGCTTTTTAATGATATCACTTGCAACTCTCTGAGATAAATATATAGGTCGACCAAAATTGACTGAAGAATAAAACCCAGTTGAACTTAGTTACTCCCACCCCTAAGGTGTGGTCGGAAGAAAAATAAATGTAATTATGTTGTAGTTCTCATACATTGCAGTTTTAGTTATCCTATTAAAATTTAATTGTTTTGTGCGGATTAAATTGTAGTTGTAATACATCATGATGGCTAGCATGTCCTTAAGGAGCAGGAAAAATCTTCAACAGAAATTCAATTTTTTAATAGCAAAAAATTGAGCAAAACTTGGTGAACTGTTTTTGATTTGTTGTTCTACCATTATTTACGTTGCAGATTTAGGTGCGCACATTATAAGTATCAGAAATATTATAATAACTACAAGTATAACTGTATCCGTAATAGAGGGTAGCTGTGTTTCATCTCAATTTAATAAAATGAGAGAGGAGAAATCATAAAACAATTTGGTCTCGTCCAATTATAGGGGAGACAGCGAGGACAATTCCGTACATTAACCCAAATTGAAAGGATTGTGCCTTATGGTTTTTTTAATGCGATTCTGACAATGAAATTGATCAGTATTCCCGAATTGTTTCATAACTTACCACAACTAGACTTATGTTAACCATGACCAAAAACGGATCTATTCGGTTTCGCCCCCCCCCCCCCCAGTGTTTTTTATGATCCCCAGTTACAAATTATATGTTGTTATATAGCACTTTACTATGTAAGAAAATAGCACGTGCTCCTGGGGGTCATAAAAAATTTATGCTCACTAAGCTGGGGGGCCAAAACAGAATAGATCCAAAAACACTCATTTTGGTACTCTTTTGTCCAGAGTGCGAGGCGACTGGAAGATGTGTTGCATGACATAGACATGCGGATAGTGAGAGTGAGGGGGTTCGTGTTCCCACAGAAGACTCTGGCTCTCGCATGGGCTGTCGCATTCGGGGTGGCTATCATATGCACTGGATACTTGATCCTAGTATCTGTGAACATATCTGGACCTCAAGGAGGCAGTAAGTAAATTAAACTATAATCTGTATAAAAGAAACGGATCTTTTCCCTTTGTGCCCCCCCCCCCCCCCAGCTTAGTGGGCGCATATTATTTGCACCCCCCAGACGCACGTGCCATATTTTTACATAGCGATTTACTATGTAATGGCACGTGCTCTATAACTGGGGGGCGCATAACGTACTGGGGGGGGGGGGGGCACAAACGGAAAAGATCTAAAGAAACTGAAACCGAACGACGTTTAATTTACTTTAATATTATGAAAGCCTTTTTGAACATTAACCTTATTAGTGACAAGTTTATTAAATACTAAGATGTAATCACACTACCAATGATAACGATTTATCTTAACGTTATTGTTTAGATAAATAAAGTGTAGTTTTAAAAAATATTAATTGCTCTAAAACGAAGTGTTTTTGCGATTACTGTTGAGAAAGAACGAATTTTTGTCTCGATTTAAACTCTCCCTTTCCACTGTGTTATCTTTGTGGACTCACCTCGGTCCGGATTGGTAAAAACACATAGAAGGTGATTAACTCAATTAATTCCCTAAATCAAGTGGAGAACCAGTCAGATCAAAAAAAGATCTGCTTACCAAATTGCTCAATCGTGTCTGTTTTTTTTTTGGGAAAATTAGTCACTTGAGTGTTTTGATTTCTGATTCAACATCTGTTCTAGAATGTTCTTTTTAGGAAACACAATTTTTGCTTACAAGCTCATTAGGATTAGGTAGATGGTTAGCGTTTAATTTTGTTCTCTCAATGTTTGATTGATTGCATCCATCCACTCTTTTCAGTAGAGGCGGAGGCGAAAATTGGTCGCGAGCAATTATTCCGTATTTATGCCACCTGGCTTCGTAATAGGGTCTTACATTCTTTTAACAGCAAAAATCTTGAAAAATTGAGGCATAGGTGGTCTTTTGTTCAGCTGTGGCACAGAGGCGTGGCAAAATTAGTGCGTGGGTGGTGAGCATGGTGGGATCAATATTCATTTCAATCATATTCGTGCAACCACTCAAGGTGAGTTAAGTTCTAACTTCAAATCAAATTCTGGCTGTGTGAGGGTGACGATGTGAAATAAATCCGACTTGTCGAAACATTTTAACAGCGTTTTGTCGTTCCTAAGAGGCTAATCAGTTATTTCGTTTGATCCGTATATACAAAATTTAATAATTTCGGAATCCATTATATATTTTTTAAATCTGATATGTAAGTTTAAAATTTTATAACCATAACAAAAAAGTGTTAACTAATAACATATTTTAAGAATCACTTCATAGACATATGAATAAACTATATATGTTTCACTGTATAAAAAATACTGTATCAGAAACCCTAAATAATTACTTTATCAACATTAAACGAATTTTTATTGTAATTAATGTATGTGTTATTAGATTCTGGGAATAGCTGTGTTCTACTCGATGGTGTGCAAACCGAGGAAGTCAAAAATAATAAAAGAGGACACGGAGGAACAAGAAACAGTAACTGCGACTGCAACTGGTGGGAATGTTCTAGAACGATTGGGTTTCGTGGAACTGGAGCATAACGAAGAGTATATAGGAAAACATCACTGTGAGTTTTGTTCACATGTTCTCTCGATTTGAGATTATGTCAATTGAGAAAACATGTACGGTTGAGAATATCATCCTAGCAATTTTCAGAATCCGGTTTTATTGAATAGAAATTGATATTCAGTCATGGTTTGATCATAAGTGGATGATGGTAACAATCAAAATTGAGCACAATTTTAGTTAAAATTTTAATGGGCAGCTGTCCGATTGTTGTACAAATTCCTTGATCAAAGCTGTAGCATTTTTTCTCCTCGTTAAGGAGTTCGAAGGTCCTTGGCATTAGAACTGATTTATGGAGAGACTTGTCGCTCGTTTAGCAGTCATCGAGCTCCTGTTGTGCGACATATTGTAACTGTCATTTTTGAAAATATAATTTGATATTCGTATCAGCGCTTAAGCTTTATAATGCAAACAATTTCTGAATTACCCGAGTTTTACAATTGTAAAACTCGAGACTTAAACAATGTTAAATTGCTCTCAAATGAAGCTTCTAGGAATTTATTAGTCCTGTTGTTCTTTTGTATGCTATTTTTCGCATTACCGATTTTTCGTCTGACCCTTTTGTCCTGAAAAACGGGATAAACATCTAAAGCCTGGAGGGTATTCAGTTCTCTTAGAGCATTAGGGCTCACTAGTCTCTAAGTATCCGGTTCACCAAAACTGTTTTTTAGACATAAAATCATGGTGTGAAGGATGACCCCGTTTGAACATCTCCCAATCACGCCCCCATCCCTCTCTTTAACTATACTAAAACTTACATTGTTTGCAACTTACAGCTGAAGCGGGACACCGAGTTATTTCCCCGAACATATTTCGTTCCAAAGCAGACTTTGGACCGATGTTAACCTCTCCCCCTTCCAGCTTAGTGGGCATAGAACTTTTACTCCCCCAAGTGCATGTACTATTTTGTACATAGTAAAGTGCAGTGGCATATTTTCCGTTTGTGCCCCCAATACGTTATGCACCCCACTTACAGAATACGTGACATTACATAGTAAATCTCCATGTAAAAGTATGGCACGTGCGTCTGGGGGTTGCAAATAATATGCACGCACTAAGCTGGGGGGGGGGGGGCACAAACGGAAAAGATTCGTGCAATGTAACAACATATAATTTGTAAGAACATGGCAAGGGGTGGGGGTCTTCTAATTAATGGCACGTTTCAGCGTCGTATTTGCCTCCTCAGAGCAAGAGCATGGTTGGCGCAAAGAAGAAGCGAGCACTCCAGTCTCTGAAATCGGAGCAGACAACACAAAAACGGTAGTTATTCAGTTCAATTCATATTTGGAAATGACCATAGACTTAGTTGACAAGTGTAAATTAGACAGCCGTTTATGTTGAACTTGAACGATTATCAATCTTGTCGCATTAGAAACTTGTTTACTACTTTTTTTAAAAATAAAATACTTAAAATCTGGTTATTAGATCAGATGAAAATTACACATCAGATAAAAAAAGACTTCAGCGGAAGAACCTTCGAATCATCTGCAACTTCCGTTCGAATTAGCATGCGTGACAGAGATGCTCCACAAGTATTATACCTGTGAGCTGTGCAAAATAATGTTGCTGGTGTTCCTGGTTTTTTTTAACTTTTCAAAGAACTTGAATTGCATTGGTGCGCTCACAGTTGGAAGAGCGCTCATAGTAAGTTTTTTTTGGATATGTTCTGTTTTGCCCACCCCCCACCCCCCCCCCCCCCCGCTTAGTGAGCATATATTTTTATGACCCCCAGGCGCACGTGCTATTTTCTTACATAGTAACGTGCTATATAACAACATATAATTTGTAACTAGGGGTCATAAAAAACACGGGGGGGGGGAGAGAAACAGAATAGATCCATTTTTTTAATCGGTCGAGTTGCCCCGAAACAGGATATAAACTTCATTGCTGCATATGTTAAAACTCTGATTTTCATTTGATGTTGAACAGAATTGGCGAGCGGATGGAAGAGAAGGGTACTTTTGTACATATCAAATTTCTAAATATCGAGAAAAGCTTGTGTGAAAAAAATACAAGTTGAGTTGAAAATTTTTATCACATGCAGCATCAAAAAAGTGTTTTTAGCTCCGTCTGCGGCAAAGTGGTTTCTAACCGCTGTAAAATTTTTAATCGATGTTTGGGATCACTTTTGACCATTTTATTTATTAACTAAACTTTGCTATTTTTTTGTCATTTTGACGTTTAAAGCGATTACTTTTCTCTTATTTCTTTCTTTCTTCTCTCTTCGCTTTCTTTTTTAAATTTTCATAACTAAGGAATCGTTTTCCATTTGCAGTAATTGTTTCCTGTAAGATCTTTTCATTTATATTCGAAAGAGAATATAATGATGTTGTTATGATGGACGTTTTTCACCACTTTTGTGCTTGATTTTCTATGTTTCTGAAAGCTTTTAATTAACATACTCCTCATTGTCTTTTTTTCATTCAATTGCTCAACTAACGCTTTTCTATTGCTTTTGTCGCTGAGGGATGAACCTTGAATGTTTGATGCGCAGTTTTTTTAACAGTGAAAAGTTCCTTTTTTAACCAATTTCTACTTCTTGCACTGTGCCGTGGCCGTCTTGCCTTTTTGCCTTCTGTGGTATGCGTAGTCATTGATTGATCTAAAAATGTTTCAACAGATCTCTTGAAGACAAAATTAGCAAAGGTGGCAACTTGCGGATAATTTGCAATTTTCTCTATATATTCTTCGTTTCTTTTTCCGTTGCTCTGGGTTTGTATTGCTAGTTATATAGTAGTTTTTGTTTCTTTTGATAAGTGAAAGTTGACGGATTGCGCAGAACCTGTGTTTTAGGGTCGTTTAAGAACAATTGTTGCTAAACGTGAAAAGAAAATGAGAAACTGTTCGTTTTTTTTCATTTTTCCGCGATGTTTCGAAGTTCTATTTAATCGATCATGTGGTATAAAGCATTAGGTGAACAACAACGATTTCGCACCTTTTTGTGCCATTAATTGTTTTGAAGTCACAACTTGCTAAACAATTTTCCAATAAATATATTTGGGATTTTGATTTTTTATAATTCAAAACTTCAATAAAGTAAACTTTAATCGACTAAGATGTTGGCTGCTCCCTCGATCAAGTTCTACTTCGAGTTGTTCCTGGGTTTTTGGGCTATGATTTGATAATTCAAATTGGACTGGTGATTTAGATCAGGCCAAAACAAGAAAAGTAATTGATAAATCTTTCTTTGATAAAAAGCGAGACGCAGTCTGATTTCTCCGTCTCTTTTTCCAGTTATTTAATCGAGTTTTCTAGTTGGTTTTGCCAATCAATTCCTTGTCTTTTCTAGGTCTAAATTTTAAGTTTGTTTGATGGGAACTGTTGTTCAAGTTTTGGCTTCCTATGTATTATTGTTCAGTTCTTTGATGCTCTTCGTTTCACAAATTTTTGTTATTAAAAGATTGATTTTGTTTACAAGTTCATGTCGCTCTTTTGCTGCTTTTTCAAGCGAGACATTGTTTTTAATCTAATTCGGAGTGAGCTTTAGGTTTAATCGGTTAAACTTATTGATCACATATGAATTACTTCTATCTCGAAATGACTTTTTAACACTAATTTTCATTAAAAAAATGTGCCTTTTATATTGAAGGCTCTTAATAATCAAGCATGGTGATCAATTTAAAGTAAGCTCGAACACAAATTTTAAAACATTATTTGTTTTTAAATGGCTAGTATGTGTTTCATCAGCAACTCAACCCTGTATGTGTTGCTAAATGTATTGTACAAGAGGTAGGTGTAATTCCCAGATTTCAGGCAAGCTGCCTATCAGGTTCTTTGAGATAACGCTGGAAATCATATACCAGTCTTAATTTTTTTTCGCACTGGTCGAGCATAGTTAAGGGTTATCAAAATTTGATAGCATAGTGGAAAAGCGTTATTTCGTGTCAACTTTATTGCTGTATCTCTGTTCATTTATTTGTTTTCGACTAATTTTTGATAAGTGTTACTTATTTGTCGCATTTTACGTGTTCGTATAGCCTATTATCCTTTGAATCCTTAGCACTCAACCTATAAAGTGTTAAAAGAATTTATGTTATAAGATTTATCGTTTTTTTAAATTTTTTCAGTTTGATTTTGTTGTAGATTCATTAGCTGCTAAGTTGTACTTGATACCAATTTGCGCAGGTTAGAATAAGTAACTGAGTGAAGTCAGACTTTTTTTTCACAAAACAAATTGTGAAAAAATAATCAAATTTATTGAAATAAATCCCGATAAACCTGGGCATTTCCACGAAATGAGGTTGTGCTGAAAATGGCCAAATTTTCAAATTCAAGTGTGTATTGTGTATACCTGTGTTTTTGTGTTCATAATATACACGGGTTCTCGCTCGACCCACACATGCGCTTAATGCGCATCCGTACGCACTGACACTTATACTTTTTGACAAATATTTTTCTACCATTTTTTACTGCATTTGCATAACTCACGATCGTTTTTTAAAACTTCTTCAACGTTTGTCGGCGATGAATAATTGAAGCAATAAGTTTCTGTCGAATAATGCATCCGTTTTTTTTTACAAGACTCAATTTGTTTAATTGCTCTTGAACGAAGTTCATAGCAATTATTGTAAACGTGTGTGTGTTTTTTTATGCAAATTTTTCGCTTAACTATTTTCCGCTTTTCTTCTAGAACATTCTTTGACTTCTCAAGTGACTTTTTCACGCTTTCGTTTTTCAGTGATCTCTATTGTTCTCACTCCAAAGTAAAGCTTGTTCTTATTATAAATTGGTTGCAGCACAGCAAGAATAAGGTTCTGATGGCGGAGTTGGAAGTGCTTGGGGTCACGGTTCGGGAGGGCAATGGTTCGCATCCCGGGAGTGGAAGGGTTTTTTTGCACCCATAAAGAAAAACTGATCTGGGCTACAGCCCCAGAATTAACAGCTACAGCCTCGCCTGCTGTTCAAGTGCAATTCTTCCGACATTTGTCGGTTTATGTTTTGAAATTTGTAAGTAGTAACAATGAAAAATGAAATATCTAAACATTTTCTGAAATGTTTTGAAAACGTAAAGAAATCGGATCTATTCTTTGGGCCCCCGTGTTTTTTTTACCCCCATTCAAATTTTGTGTTGTTATTAGGCACGTTACTATGTAAAAATTAGTACGTGCTCCTCGGGGCGTAAAAGGTATACGCCAACTAAGCTGGGGGGGGGGGTTTGAATAGTTGTTGTTTGAGTGCCACGAGGAAATTCGGTGATTGCAGAGGAACCGAGTTGATTCCAAATGTTTCTTCAATTGTGTTGACGAGCTGTAAAAATTCATCTAACCCTGAAAACGAGTCTTTTAGTTTAAAATTTTGAAATAGCCTTCAATAAACCACTTTTTAAAAGTAGACAAAATCAAGCTTTGAACTAAATTGTCATCGAATTGCCACAAAAATGTCACCAATTAAATTTGGTCTCCATAGACGTTTTATATATTTCGATTTAATTTCCATAGAAACAGAACGAGACTGTTTTTTGTTTCATTTTTTGTAGATTCAATAGCTGCAAATTGTGAAAAAGATGATCAAATTACTTGAAAGTAAAACCTGGCCATTTCTACAAAATCAGGTTGTCTAAAAATGTTTAAAATTCGCTCAGGTTTTGATTTTCTGTTGTGTCATAGGTTGGATAACGTGGTGTTGAACTTGACCTTCTACATTCTGCTTGTGTGTTTTGTGTACGCTGTCATCTACACCGAGAGAGATGATAACACATCTAGACTGTATGATCGAGTGAAGAACTCAGTTACTGGTCGGACTTTCCCCACTTTATATGAGGTTGGTTATTGTCATATCTGATAGCACATTCTTATTTTTTTCATGAGAAAATGTGATTGATTTCAATCTGCCGCACAAATTTATAGCTACTTGTATACTTGTATAATTTAACAGTATAAGTGTTACAGTTGTTTCTTTCTCCCTGGTTAAACCCCCCCCCCCCCAGCTTAGCGGTCAGATAACCTATACCCCAATCATGGTTTTGATACCATAATGGGGGTATAATTTCATTGGGGGGGGGGGGGGGGGCTATAATAGGAAAGACCCAAAATATTATCATCTATAATTGATAATTTTACAAATTTGCAATGGTGTAAATTATAATGGTTTTTCTCAACTCTTATTGTGCTATACAAACAATTATCAGTGGAAAAACCGGCATTAGTTTGTACATACAATAGAATCAGAAAAAAAATTAGTTCACATGGGGAAGGAGAGGAAAAACTTTCAGTTCATTGTTTCTGTGTTTAAATATCATTTGAGCTCAGAATTAACTTGGATTTGATTAACTTGGAATTAACTTAACTTACTAGTTAAAAAACGCCTCTGTTATATGTAGAATTCTAGATCAAAGCAAACACCTAAGTTTCCGAATTCATTTGTTCTAATTTACTTATTTTCTGCAACCTGCTCACCACTTTTTCGATTATGTTTTCCTTGTTTAGATCAACAGACCCGAACATATCAAAGCGTACCTGTTGAACAACTTTGTGCCCAATTTGTATGCACAGAAGTGGTACGGGGGTCAGAACCCCTATGGCCTTTTTGGTCACATGGACGACAAAGTCAACTTCGTCCTAGGATACGCCATTGTGAGACAAGTCAGAGTTGAACACGGTATATGGTTTTAATGCAGTTCTTTTGAAACCAATGAATTCAAAATCTGAAGACCTAGGGTTAATTTTTACCACTCTAAATTGATTAATTGCTCTCAAATGAAGTTTGCAGCAATTATATTAGTCCTGTGGTCTTTTTAGGCAATTTATTGCTCGACCGTTTTTTAGTCTGATGCTTTTAACGTTTCGTCCTCAAAAACAGGATAACAGGCAAAGCCCGGAGAACACTAAAAGACTGAGCAGCAAATATTGAAATACTTTTTCTATAAGAGCTTTCAAATAATGCCATTGATGTTTTCCTCATTTTGGTTCCTCTTCTTGGGGGTCAAAATTGACGCAAAAACAATGCAGGACTAGCGTAGAGAGCTTATTTCTTCATCAAGCAAATTAGGAACCTGTCAAATATCTGTTTTAAAATAACACAATCTTGACCAGCTGTATTGTGGCCGATTTTGACTGTTTGTAATTTTTTCCATCAGTGAAGTAAAAATTTGTCACACAGAAATTTTCTTTTCTTTTTTTCTCAGGTCATTCTGGACTGGTAATAAACAAGAGTCAGCTATTAATGTCCAGCCCTAGTAATCAACGCGGGTTCTCTAGCCTTATAATTTGAAAATCTTTCCTTTTATAATTGAAAATAGTATTTGTAGAAAGAAGAGTTGATCACCATCAGGAGAAGAAATTTCATGTACAACCATTAACAATCAAGTTTACTACAACAGCAGTTACAAGAGTTTGTGAGTTTGAGTTTGAATTTGGGACATTGGCTCTAAACTGTACACTGTTACTGGGGTACGAGGCCATTTTAAACACCGTGGAGGGTTTTTACTGGCTTTTCCTGATTGCGATTACTTGTCGCTGGGTACTTCTGGCTAGCCGCGTTTGCAGTTGTTATTGGTCATTGTTAGGCAGGAAGGCAAGTTTCGTCAAGAAATTGAATTAAGCTAAAACTAGAAGAACGGCTGAGCATCGATCAGCTATGTCTGTTTACTCGAGACAGCTGCGGCGCGTTGGGGATCGAACTCCCGCTGTGTTTTTCATTTCGTATACTGATGTGTTGCGCCAATATACACACGTTTCTGCTGGAGAATTGCCGTTATGGTACAATTTTCGTTCATTTTCGTGGCTGATGAATTTGTCTCAACTTTTCAATTGAAATTAATATACAAAATTGAGATACTCTAAAATCATTGATTCAATAGTTTGCCGGTTTCGACTTGTCTCGTATTTTATACAAATGCTGAGTTTTCACGCTTGAGGAGAATAACAAAATGTCTGTACCCATTACTCCCGAGAGTCCTCCAGAGGAGAAGTTTCCTCACGGCATGATTTGGGTGATTCCTCTCGAAAGCTTCGGCGACGGGGCCAGGGATCCCCGGAAGATTGCCCACAAGAAGCTTCCTCTGTTTGAGGGGTTGTTACCGGATGGACTGTCGGAGGCTTATAGAGCATGGAAGCGTGAGAAGCGTGTTTTAAAGCCTAGGAAACGGCGGGCAACTTCTGATTCGAAAGGATCGAAAAAGCTTCCTGACCATAGGTTTGATCCTGACTTTGATCCAAAGGATCCTTTGGGTCTTAGTCGATGATCACTGATTTTTAAATCAGTAGAATAGGTTGTAGAAAGAAGAGTAGATGACATTGCTAAAACTAGACTGGTTAAAGCGTCGGTAAAATTATTTTATAGCATGTCTGTGATGTCTGTTATTCAATGTTCATCGTTGCCCGATGCAGTTCAGTTACTTCAAAAAAACTCTTATAAGAAAACCTTTGAGCAGAATACAACGTTTTTACCGGATTCGCAATCGGAATAGCACTTAAAACGCATATATTCGAAAAGTAAAGGCACTGATAACTCGGTCTTTTAATAGCTTATAAAAGATAGATCAAGCAAGCAAAGAAAAGTCTTATCATATTTGAATTACAGATATCGGTGTTTTATCGGGAACAATATTGTTCCTTTATTGTCTTTCTCCATTCTAGTGCTCTTTCCTGCCCGTTTTTGCTCCTTCCTCTATTTTTTATCCATCTTGCTTTCCCGTCTTTTATGTATTCAATCATTGCGCTGGAAAAGGACCGAAGATTAGACCGTTACCATCCGGAGTGACCTCGGATCATACTTAAGTGCGCTCGAAAGTGGCCCCTGATCAGACTAAATCATCCGGAAATGACCTCTGATCATACTATTGTGCGCTCGAACCAAATCCCAGACCCTGTAATTTTGGTCTGGGAACACACAGTGTGCGTTGGACTGATCAGAGATGACTTCCAGATGGCACCTCGACCTGAGCAGAATTGCTCAATGTATTAATTTCCATTACCCCATGTCGACTTTTTACCCCGAAAAAGATGTAAGATTATGGGGTAATTGGGGGAATTTTTTAGCAAATCCCCCTCAATACTCGTATGTTTTTGGGGCTAATGGGGGTAATTCGATGGAAGACTAAAATTTAATAATCCCCCCCCCCTCGTTACCCGCTAATCTTACATGTTTTACCCCGCATAGACAATTACCCCCCTACTCTTTCATCAGTTTGGGGGATCAGGGCGTCGGGGGTGTAATTTCGACACGGGACAGAACCATAATACGCAACTATGGTTTAATTATATTTCGACTTATTGTTTGACAGGTCACTGTTTTAATGCACTGGATAGTGATCTGATGTCGTGTACTAGCTCCTACTCATTTGGAATTGAGGAGAAGAGACGATTCTGCAGTGAGTGGAAACTGTCCACTGAGAGTGATCCATGTTTCTACGAGGCATTCCAGTACACTTATCCCAATGAAATACAGGTTAGTTAATTAATTAACTAACTGGTACAGAAATGATTACTGGAATAATTAATTAGTTTTTACCTTATTAGTTGGGGAGAACAACACCGGTTCAGACGCGTGAATGTGAAAAAAATGAAAATAGATGAAATTTCTCCGAAATTCAATGATGGCGTCAACTAATTTCGGAATGTGTCATCGCATCCTGAAGTTTGATTAATTGCTCTCAAACGAAGTTTGGAGCAATTATATTAGTCCAGCTGTCTTTTTAATGCAATTTTTTTGCTTGACCGATTTTTCGTCTGACCCATTTGACTTTCTTCTGGTCCTCAAAAACGGGATAAACAGGTAACGCCCGGAGGGCATTAAGGTCTCCTAGAGCCCTTCGGTTATGTAGAATCTAAGTGTGCGATTCACCGAAACGGTTTTGGAGACATAAATTCACGCTGTGAAGGGCAGTTCTTAGAGTTTCACCCCGGAATATTTTGGATATACCTGAAATATTTGACTTTGCCAACATCAAAGTTAAACAATTTTTGTTTATGTTTATTGACATGTTGGCTGATAGAATTTATGGGACCTTGAAAATGTTAAGAACTTTGGTGATTTGTATCCTTTTTCCTTGTGAGTTAATAGTCTTCGATTGACAATTAACTTGGTTATTATAACTATGATCATCAACGCAAGAGATGAACAGTTTAATGAATGAAATTTTATCAGTCCATTTCTTTTCTCCGGTGTCCTATTTGAATAATTTGTTTGATATATTATGCTTGTATTTAACGAACGTATATCTAGTCATCGTTGGCAATAATTAATTGGGCAAATGGAAAAAGAAGATAGCTCTGATCTCGTTATTTGTCCACGTTGCTTGTTTACTAACAACTATTCAGCAACGAAATTTTTTCTTTCTTTTCTTTCTTTCTCTACGCGTGGAGTAGGCCTTTCTTGCAATTTGTTTTTGTTTTTGCTATTCTGGTCAGGTACGAAAAAAAGAACTCTGGTCAGGTAATAGAGAACATCAAATGTCTTTAATGGGTTTTTAAGCAACGTGGTTTTGATCTTGAGATTGTCTGGTGCCTTAACCCGAGCGACTATTTGGGAGGTATGAATGCTGCCAAGCGTGTTCGGACATAATTGTTCCAAGAATGTTATGCAAAGTCTCCCTTTGGCAGTTGTCATAAAGTTTCATGACCACAACCTTTTGAGTTGAGTAAAATGTGCTGACATCAGCATGGATTAATAGTATTAAGCTTGAAGCGGTTTCATGATGCCCAATTATGGACGTGTAATAATTGATTTTCGTTCTATTCATAAATGGTTAGAAGGCGGCTCTGTTAAATGACGGCAATTAGGTGTGAATTATATAGGTGAAATTAACTTTGAGATGACTCTTACTTCGTGCAATGCAATATATTTGCTCTGCGATATTTCAGCCAAATATCTACGCTGATTAGTGATGTACGTTATTATCTGACACTGCAGATTAACGATGGATTGAAATAAGTATATAGAATAAAAATAAATTAATTTCCTCAATGCTAAATAAATCAATTTTTTTAAATAAAATAATGAAATGAAAAGCACCCAGGTGGACGGCGAATAAGCAACATCATGCTTTTTTGATACCGATCAAATGGAGAACAAAGAGATTTTTGACTCACCTAGATATGACAGAGACAGAGGATGAAAGACATGCAAAAATTGAAAGAAATCTTACATGTAAAAATTTACATCTTTTTCTCGCAAATTCCTGCCCTTCCTTACAGCATTATGCACTCAATTAGCCCCAAAAAGTGACTGACCAACGGAGACGGATTCCCTCTAGGCAGGATATGCAAGGATCTAATGCTAGAAAGCAGAATTATTCAAAACAATATCAACAATTTCATTGTCGTATAATAGGACATTCTCCCTGAAGTAATGGACAAAATGCTGTATTTGATTGTCGCAGGAAAAATTCAAATCATATGAGCCCAATTGATGAATGGAATTCAAAAGTTTTGCACCCCTATAAGCAATGGATAACTTGGATAACATCCCTTTCACTTTGGGAGTTGATAATATGTGAACGCTTAATTATGTGAGTTGAGTAAAATATGCTGACATCATCATGAATTAATTGTATTAAGTTTGAAGCGGTTTCATGACGCCGAATTATGGACGTGTAATACCTGATTTTTGTTCAAGTAATAAATTGTTAAAAGGCTCTGTTAAATGTCGGCAATTAGGAGTGAATTAATTAGGTGAAATTAACTTTGAGATGACTCTAATTTTGTGCAATATAATTGCTCTGCGATATTTCAGCTTTGAAATAAGTGAACCTGGGAAGCAAGTCATAATCAGTTTTTTTTCTGAAAAATTAATATTCCGTCGGAGAATTATTTATGTACCTCTCATAAAAGTGTGTTTCAAAAAGTCCAAGACTGCATTTTGTCATCTTGAAATGTTTCCTCACTTTTTTTTGAAAATTAAAATTGTGTTCGTTATGCTTTTTGTCGCTCCACCCGTTGCAAGCTGCAAGCTCGTGTCTGTCATTCATCTCGAACCCTTTTTAGATTGTTTTTGGCCTCCTTCGGATGTTACGGTTGCAAGAATCTTGCTAGACGAATATGTTAATCTTGCAAGATTAACATCTGAGCCCGACTCTGTCATCAAGCTATCCGGGATGCAGTTTATGGATCTTTTCTATTATTTTTATAGGGATACCCAGTGGCCGGTTGGTTCGAGACTTACGGAGGGGGAGGTTACGTGGTGAGACTGGACGGTTCCCAGCAGGACTCGATTGACAAATTGGACTGGCTTTTTGATCACAAGTGGCTTGACCACGACACAAGGGCCATCATTGCTGAGTTCTCTGTCTTCAACCCAAGCACTAATTTATTTGGTATACTGGATGGATCCCCCACCTATTGTTGCTGTACCTTCTAATAGTACTCACTTAATAATGCTCTCGTTGTTTTGCAGTTCTTTTGCGCATCATTTTGTGACCATTTTATTGTGCTCTAAATGGTCAAAATAGCCAATTGGTTCTGTAATTTTACCTCTCCACACATGCCCCATTTTTAGAAGAGGTACTTTAACATTTTATGATAGCAATGATCAATTGCATAAACTACGAGCAATATTCTGACTTTTTAATGTGTAATGAGCCAAACTTGAAGACATTGCAAGTTTGCTTTGTTAAAAAACAGCAGGAATTAGCAACCCCAGTGGCTCGACCTCACTTGTGACAGCTTTTAGCACAATCTACTCTGGTCATCATACATGGCTCAGCTACAATGCTGCTTGCCTGCACTAAACATTACAAATGTTGGACAAGTATCTGCTGTCTTATTCCAATATTCCTTTCGTATAATCGGAAGGGTGTTGTAAATCTAAAATCTAGTTCACCAGAAAACGTTCACCAGAAAATACATTAGCCCATTCTGATGGAGTTGAAGTAAAAGTCAAATTTTTCTAGTCTTGAGTGATTTCACTCAAGTGAAACAGAATCTAAATTTTTTAAAATTTTTTGGTGGGACTTGGATAAAATATCGGTTCATATTGAAGAGTAGTATGCCAATTCAACCGCAAAAAAATAACGAAATTCCGAGTAAGAACAATAAATACTCTTTTCAATAACACGGCACTGTACACATAACAAAGTGTCAATATTAACAAAATCACATTTAAATTGAAGTTTGAGCAGAATCACAAATTGAATAGAATTATAGAGAACATAAACAGAAGTGTCAACCCCCCAAATTGCATACTAATTGTTTTTAAAAAGAAAGTCCCTCCATGACGCACTAGTCGCTTTCCAGAAACACACTAAAAAGTTCAGGCGAACTTCAGGTGTACATATACCTGAAAGGAAGCTGAACTGCTGTTCAAGTTTTTTTTACCTGAACTGATGCAGGTGTAGTTACCTGAACAAAAAAGAGTACGCTCAAAATTTTACTGTTCTTAAAACCTTGTTACAACTCACCACACTTGTTTTATTCTTTCAATAGAGCATCTTCAACCATCAGACCAGAAGTAAAAATGTATTTAAAGGGGAATTTACGCTTTTTTTCTGCTTTTTTAGTAATGCCTTTAGTTTGTTATAAATTAAGAGCCGTCTTCGACTATTTTGCTCTTTTCCGGGCTGAAACGAACTTTTTTGGATTCAACTGACAGGTTTTGAAGAGCAAATTGGAAGCATAATTGTAAGGATCACTGTCCACAGAACAATTAATTAAACTTCAGATCATCCGCCCGCAGAGAATAACCTTTTAAAGTTGATCAATGCCATTTTTACGCTAAAGTTGCGGTACTAAGTGAAACTGGTGTGTATATGGCTAAAAACAGTAGCAAGATCAAGCTATTATCGGCAAGAAAGTATCAAAAAATCTACTGTTGGATTTTTTCAAGTTTTTTTCTCAAGTCAGTAATGTTTTTTTATTCAAAACTATCAGCCAAAAACTTGTAGATTTTTTTTATAGGAAAAAACTAATTGTTTGGCAAAGGTCTGACACTGCATGACCTTCTGCGACAAATTTGTTTGGTTTCGTACCTTTGACAATTTTGTTCACAACGATTTGATTTATATACCAACCAGTAATAACCCTATCGTGTTCAAAGAAAAATTAATTTTTTTCATTATGTGTTAATCAAGCAGATTATTCCAATATTTGATGGCCAAACTAGTGAACGTGTTCTCCATTTTTTCCACGAGAAATTTTACATGCATTTAAATTTTTTTGTTCTTACTGATTCTTGAAAGTGCCTAAGTAACCATTGCATTTTTATCCAAATATGGAAGCGTAATTTATGGCTTGAATCAAGGCTTCACCACTCTTAATGTAGTCTACAAAACTTATAGGAGCTAAAGTCAGACTTTATTTGAACATTTTCGTTAACCCAATCCGTGATTTTGACGTAAAAGCACTGGTTAAAACTTTAATCTGAGTCTTATGTTTTGAATTCGGAGAGATAACTGAGCAAAATCATCTTGCCTTTGTTGTTTTCAACGTCTTGTTCTATTTTAAAATTAATTTTTGGAACTGCATGATAATCACGAAAATTCTCTATCAATTCAGTAACGCAGCTTTGTTGCTGCTTTTTGGATGAGTTCAATCGTACCACCACTCATTAATTCAAGAATTGAAACCTAATTCTCACAGACTTCACAATCTCTTGTAAACTAGACGATCAAAGCTATACAATAAAATAACTTAAGTTCTTTTTGCAACGAAGCTTTTATATATCAACACATATTTGTTTGAAACATCAGGATTTTTTAAGAGTTGGAAATCTTATGTCAGCCCTCATTTTTGTTAAATTCTTTCCTTTTATTTTAATTTTGGCCATTCAATCTCTCCTTCGGAGAGAAAAATAATTGTATCTTTAATAAAGTTTAGACAATTTTTTTCATTACCTCAAAAAATGGCTCTGAAGTGTTGATAATTTGACTTTTTCTTTCTTCGTGTATGTTTAGAAAAAAATACGCTTGAAATTTTTGAACTATGCTGGTACTACTGTAAAAAGAAAACGTATTCTGTTATTGTGTCTTTTGATGGCTCAAGCATGGCGAAATTCGATTAATAGATGGTTGCAAAACGCTTGTTGCGAAAAGTAATTGAAATTCTGGCTTTCGTTTGGAGTTTTTTCTGGAGCACGTTTCAAAATCAAATTTCTATTTTGGATAATTTATGATGTTGTATACGTACTTGATGTTCCTCTGAATAAATTTGTGCTGTAACTGAATATCCATTTGAAATCAGGAAATCAGTGCACTCAAAAGTTTGTTGAAAATAAACCCGAGATTGTTATTAAAATGGGAGCAAATATATGACTTCAATACATATGACTTAAGGAAGATATGACTTCAATATGTTTTATCTTTCTAGCACTAAGTTTTTTCCTCAAATGTTGTATTTGTTCTGATTTTCGTACAGAACCAGTCACAACGTTCCTTGAAGGAGAAATGTGAGAAATATGCAAAAGAAGTTAAAACAAATTAGGAAGAAAGTTATGCCATTACACAGTTTGTTGGTTACAGGTAGAAACTTTGACTCACCGCAGACAGTTTTCGAAAAAAATTGTAAAAACCTATATTTCAGCTCTCATACGCTAATGGCTTATGTTTCACGAAAACTTTAAAAATTGTCTTAGAAATTAGTTTATTTCGTTGTCTTACTCTCATTTTTCGGTATGCATTTTTTTGTTCCGCAAAGTTCCAAAACAGCATTGTTCATTTTTCATTCCACTCTTCAATAGCTTTGACTTCGTGACAAATATTTGTTTCTCTTATTGGTATTGAGTTTTGAGTGCTCGAAGTGACTTTGAAAAACAATAATTCAATCATTTCAGGTTCAGCTAGACATCTATTTTCAAACATCTTAATGGAAATCGAACAAGAGAATTGGATTTTTTTGGTTATCTGTTTTTTGTTTTTCTACTCAATTTTTTTTTTGGAAATATTTACTGATCACAATATTTGTATTTGTTGCTATATGTTGTCTTGTGTTTGTCGTTATCGATATTCTGCGGCCCCACGTCCTGTTGACGGTTTTGTGCAGATCTTCTTACTACTGTTTTCTCTAAAAGTTTTTGCCTGTGTTTTGTACAAATAATCACTAATAATTTGCTCCAAGACCACTTAGTGGGGGCAGGGGGAGAGTTATAAACTTTGTTCAGCCGGATTTGGCCGATCGATATACTTGACGCTGAAAGCCGTGAGTGGTAGTATTAGAAAGCCCGTCGAGCATGGAAAGTTTGATGAAAGACTCTTTGAGTTTCGTGTTTTGGGGAAATATTCGAGAACTTTCAACTGATTTCAACTTTGTTTTTGTTTACTTTTTTCGTAATTTCTCAAATGATAATTTTTTTTAATTAAATTTTGTTAAAATAGTTAACGATAATGAGATTGGTTCTATTTTGAGCCTTTTTTAATCAAAACTTTCTAAATTTGCCGGAAGAAAAGACCTACGAACCTCTTACACAATTTTTATAAACTCAAATGAAAACGTATTTTACTTTCGCTTTCTAAGAGCAAAGCTTGTAATTAGAGTTTTTCCTGTTTTTTTTTTGCTATTTTAAAACAAAATTAATCCAAAATGCGTCTTAAATTTTCTCATTTTATCATTCTCATTATCTTGAAAAAAATCTCAGTCTGCTGGGCTCTCATTGTGGAATTGGACTGCTGGTCAGTTCAAGGATTTTGATGTGTTTCTTTGTGATGTTTTCTGTCCTATTGTGCTTTTTAATTCCCTTTTTTGGTTCTGATGTCAATGAGATTCAAAAAAATGAAATTCTTTTAAAAATCAAATAAATTGTTATTTCAACTACTTTTCCCATTTTCGAGTTTTTTCTACTTTGAAATTTGACTTCAGTTTTCGCTGCTTTTTTGTCGCGATTTTCTACAGCTCAAAAACGCATTTTCTACGCACACATTTTTCAATGACTTTGATCTTTCAAAACGGGATAAACAGGTACAGCCCAGCGGGCATTAAGTTTCATTAGAGGCCCAAAGTGGGCTTTAGTAGTCCTTCAAGTGCTTAGAGTGGTGCATCTGCTGGGATGGCCATAATTTAAGGTTAAAAGGTCATTTTTAGGAAATTTTGGGCTCAAAATCGTGCAATTTTTCATGTTTTTTGTGATTTTTTTAGTTTTTTTGTTTGATTAGTCTTAGTTTGAAATTTTTAAAAGTTGATGAAAGCTTTTTTGCGAGACAAAATTGCTTGTTATGACCATTTTATGAGCTATATGTTTTGGTATTTCAAACACAAACACGCAAATTGATCCTAATTTTCGCAATTTTTTTCAGGTTTTTTGAAAATTTTTGTCATATTTTGAGTTTTTTAGCCCTAGGTGTCAAGAAACCTCATCTAGGTTTTGATAAGGGGTGTGATGATAGATTACTGCTTAGTTTCTAGTGGTAATGGAATATTTTTCTACTTTTTGCCATCATGAATTTAAGCATTTTTTGACAAAACTTGCATTTTTTTTCATATTTTTTGACATTTATTGTCATTATTCAAGTTTTTTGAGTCCCAGGGACAAGAAAACCTCATCAGTAGTTGGATAATAAGTTACTGAAAAATTTTTAGTTGTCATGGAATAGGTTTTGAACATCACAAATTTTAGCGATTTTTTTTTTACAAAATTCGCATTTTTTTCAGGTTTTTGAAAATTTTCGTTAGTTTTCAGTTTTTCCAGCTTCAGGGACCAGGCAATCTCTTTTGAGGTTTGTTAATAGGGCACTGCATAGTTTCTATTAACAATGGAATGGTTTTTAACATTTTAATGTCTCGAATTTTAGCATTTTCTTGATAAAATCTGCATTTTTTAAAAATCTTTTGATATTCGTCTATTCTCAAGTGCGAGAAAACATATTCCACGTTCTATTAAAAATTACTGCATGGTTTTTAGTTTCAATGGATTTGTTTTCAACAATTTAACTTTTCGGCTTTTAGAAGTTTTTATAATAAAATTTGCAAATTCAAACTTCAAAATATTTGTATTTTATTTATTTTTTTTGCCTCAGTAGTCAGGCAACTTCATCCAGTGTTTGATATTAAGTTATTAAATAGTTGCTAGGGGGCAATTGAATGGCTTTCATCCTTTTAATAGAACGAATTTCTATTTTTTGATGTGTGAAAGTTTAAAAATTATTGTCTATCGATCTATGAGCCTATGAGTTTTTTAAAGTTTGGAATTGGGTTACTGGATAGCCTCTAGAGACACAGAAATGATTCTGAAGATATTTATATCACGATTTTTGGCAACGTTTCCTTATAATTTGCAATTGATTTCTTTTAATTTTTCGGTCATTTTCGAGTTAATCGATCTTCAAGGGCCAATAAATATTTTTCAGGTCTTGCTGATATAATACTGGACCGATTTCAGAAACAAAAATTGTTTTTTGACATGTTTTGGAAATTTGGTATTTTTAAAGGGAAAAAATTTTACTTTTGGTTTAAAAGCTTCAAGAATTTGAGCAATGAGTACATTTTTGTTTAGTTTTGATTCTTTTATTTTCTCTATTTTTTAAGATAATTTTGTTTGTGTTCTGGCTGGCATTGTTCAATTGGTCTGCTGGTCAAGTAGACTACTTCCGAGTTTTCCATTCAATTCTTTGAATTGTTTTTCAGGACTTGTCCTGCTATGTTTTTTTACTTCGTCTAACAGATTTTTGTTTCGTCTTACCGTGACTTCTTGGAATTGACTTTTTCAATGACTTACCTCACTAAAAAAATGACTTCTGAGCTCACTTATGAAACTTTAAATTTCACGAACATTTACTTATTAAAGGTTAATAGTTTGCATCTAAGTAGTGCCAAACATATGCCCTAATTCTTGAATATTAGAGTCTTGAGTTTTTGATTTCGAATATTAATTTTGGGATCTTTTCCGTTTGTGCCCCCCCCCCAAATATTGCACGTGCATCTGGGGGGTGCAAATAATATGCGCCCACTAAGCTGAGGGGCACAAACAGAAAAATCTTAAATTTGAAAAGCCCTATGAGGGCTTCCTCCTTATAGAGCTTATGTATCTCATATAAAATGACAGTCCGAAGCTAACCCAAAAAGTCTAGTGGTCAATTAAAGGACTGGTGGTTGATCTTTCTATTTTATTAATAGCCGCCCTCATCTTCTCAGCCGGCTATTATAGCGCTCCTATTTTTTTTTTACTTCGTCGAATAAAAAAATGTTTCGCTTTACCTCATTTTGCCGCCTTTTCAACATTTTGCGTGAAATCTTTTTGACTTCTCTAGGCTAGTTTCTCTCTTCTCTCATTCTGCTAAAAGTGATTTTGAACATCAGTTGCTCAGCAAAGCAATTCAAAATGAACAGAGTCAGTATAAAAAATTGAAGTCAGAAGTAGAAACGGGATAAACCCATAAAGCCCAATTTTAGATGCCCGCTAATTGAACGTCGTTCCTATAAGTCTTAGTTACCATCTCTAATGCTTATTGGTATTGATAGTAGCCCCTGTAGCCTCTCTCTAAAACAGAAGCACAACCACGAAATGCCATCAAAATAAATCGGACTTAAAAAAATGTTTTTGCACAAAAATCTTTTTTTTTCAATATCTTCTGTTATTTCAATCCCAATCATGCTTATTGGAATCAACGGCGGCTATTTTCCGGCAATCTGCCGGGTATGTTTTCTATAGTTGTTTCAATTCATGTAACGCCACAAGCGTCTATCGCGGCTATTTTCCGGCAATCTGCCGGCTATGTTTTACCTGAAGCTAATCGAACGCCCTTTTTCCTGCATAGGTGTTTGCACCGTCATGGTGGAGACCCCGCCCACTTCCTACATTTTCCCGTCCTTTAATCTGATTCCACTCAAACTGACAGTGCTCCACGATGGGGACTTCTACAGTGCACTAGTTCTGGCCGGTGCACTAGTCATGCTCAACTTGCAACTATTACTCTCCTGTTGGAAACTGTACAAGCAGAAGTTGGCAAAATTCCTCTCCGATGTCTGGAATGTTCTGGACGTGTTGATTGTGATGTCTGGATGGGCTTGTACTATCCTGTGGTTCACTAGATACATCAAGGGAGAGACCGCTATTGAACGGGTAAAAATTTACGTAATTCTTGTTGAAAACTTTGACCGTGTTGCTGAATAGAAAAAGCCATTTTTAAAGAAAAATGAAGTGGAGCTTTTTAGCAGCTTTTTTCCAATACTTTGCGGTAAATCAAGTGCTTAAAAATTACAGCGTCTTGTAGCACGTGTTGCATAAGTCTAAAAGAGTAGAACTAGAATTCACTTTATCGCACATTTTTTACTTTTTAGTGAATATTTAATTTAGTTACAGTTCCATTATTGCAGCTAAGTAAATTGAATTCCAGCTTAAATATTTTTTTTGCTTTGCGTCATGAATTTTCCAATCTTTCCCACCTTTTTTTACTGAAACACCATTTGCACTGATTAAAAATCCCAATTTTCAATTTTATTCCCCCTTTGCAGATGTCTTCATACGGGGGCAGGCAGTACGTGAACATGGGCGAATTGGCGCTTATAACCCAAGTGTTTGTGTACACTTTGGGCTCTATCTCCTTTTTCACCTCCATTCGCTTTCTGTGGCTTCTCAAGTTCAACAAGAGAGTGGCAGCATTCATAGACACTCTGTCTCTCGCAAGACAGGATCTGTTTGCTTACGGTATGCTCCCTTGAAAATTTATCTCTTTTTTATTCCCACATTTAAATTTCACTATTATAACCAGTAAATTAAATACTTACATGCCATATGACTTTTTTTAATTCAAACATTTAAATTTCACGATTATAACCAGTAGAGGTTAAATAATTACAAGCCAATATATGAATTAAATCACAAATTATCATTTTGAAATTTGAATTGTAATGGTAGTTCACATTTGGCTGTTCGTTGTCATACGTAGAATTTCGACATTATGGGAAGTGTTTCCGCTCTCACTGTTTACAAGAATTGTTACCATCCTAGACATAGCATGATAGTGGCTTTGGATCTTTTCCGTTTGCCCCCCCCCCCCTCAGCTTAGTGGTGCATATTATTTGCTACCACCAGAGAAGTGCCATATTTTACATAATGATTGACTATGTAATGACACGTGCTCTATAATTGGGGGTTGCATAACGTAGTTGGGAGAGGGGCACGAACGGAAAAGATCCGTTGTTTTTTAGTCTCTTGCTAACTACAAGAACTTGTAAGTTTTTCTTACTAAGTATACATACTATTAATGTTAAAACTGCTGAACACCAGTTGAATGAAAAGCTTATTTAATAGTTTGAAATTTGTGGCTACAAGACGCATTGATGCTGAAATAACGAAAATGACAGCAAACCATCAAACATGTGCTCAAATTTCTGTTTTATATGTAGTTTTCCATTCTGCATTAAAAACCCACTGAAAAATTAATTGCACGTAACTAACACGTTTATTGTTATGAATTTTTTTGCTGAAAAGTTTTGGAACGAACAAGTTCGATCTTAGGAAACATTTGGTTGGTAGAGATACAAAAATCAGTTCGAGAAAAATTACACAATGGTTAAAATTTAGCAAAAACCGGTCTGAGAAAAACTATGAGCAGACTCGGACTTTCAATCGCATAAGCAAAAGCTACGTTTTGTATTTGAGTTGGGAGAATTTTTGTTTAGGATTCATCTTCTTCATAATCTTTGTTGGGTTCTCAACCATGGTCTATGTGCTGCTTGGTCCCAAACTGCTCATGTACTCCAACATGAAACTAGTCATGGAATCTCTCTTCTCCATTCTACTCGGTTAGTCATATCCCCAGCAGTGTTCGGTGTTTCTTTTCTCAGAGATAAGTAACAATTTCAACAGAAGTTATTTATAGCCGCCCTCATCTTCTCAATCGGCTATTATAGTGCTCCTATTTTTTAGAATTCAAAGAACTTGAATTGTTTTGGGGCGCTGTCTTTTCATTAGGATCTGTTCTCACTTTTTCATGATTTTTGAAGTCAAATTGAAGTGATGATTTTGGTAACGCCGAAACAGGAAGTGGAGTAAAAAACCAAGTGGTTTTGCGGCTTGAAATTTTTTTGCTCGAATTTTATACTGAAGTGAGAAAACAGTTTTTGAACAAAAAATAGCTTTCTCGCTAGTAGTTTTTTTGTTCACATGCGGCTTTTTGACATTAATTTTTACTGTTTTTTTTAATAGCCGCACAGCGATATCTGGGGCTATTATTAAAGAATTTGAATTGTACTGGGCGCTGTCTTTTTTATAAGGTCTGTTCACATATTTTCATGATTTTTGAAGTCAAACCGGAGAAGTGATTTTGGCCACACCGAAACAGGAAATGGAGCGAAAAAGCCAGTAGTTTTGCGACGTGAAAATTTTTTCTTCTAATTTTTAAGCAGAGTGAGAAAACGGTGTTTAAACAAAAGTTCGCTTTGTCGCTAGTGGTTTTTCGTTCACATGCGGCAATTTCACTTTGGTTTTGTACAGTTTTTTTTTACTTTTTTGGATTGGTTTTTTTTCTAAATCGTTTTTCAAATCCATTCATAGTCATTCTAGGCCTAGTTTTTTTTGTTTGAACCAAATTATTATTTCTCGGTAGTGGTTTTATTTGTTCACATGCGGCATTTTGACATTGGTTTTCTTTTCTTTTTTGATCTATTTGTTTTATAAAAGGTTTTCCCAATTCACTCAGTCCGTTCCAGGTCCAGTTTTTTTGTTAAGTCAATAAAAATTCTTTGAATTGTACGTCAGGACTTGTCCTGCTATGTTTTTTACAATTCAAAGAATTTGAATTGTACTGGGGCGCTGTCTTTTCATTAGGATCTGTTCTCACTTTTTCATGATTTTTGAAGTCAAATTGAAGTGATGATTTTGGTAACGCCGAAACAGGAAGTGGAGTAAAAAACCAAGTGGTTTTGCGGCTTGAAATTTTTTTGCTCGAATTTTATACTGAAGTGAGAAAACAGTTTTTGAACAAAAAATAGCTTTCTCGCTAGTAGTTTTTTTGTTCACATGCGGCTTTTTGACATTAATTTTTACTGTTTTTTTAATAGCCGCACAGCGATATCTGGGGCTATTATTAAAGAATTTGAATTGTACTGGGCGCTGTCTTTTTTATAAGGTCTGTTCACATATTTTCATGATTTTTGAAGTCAAACCGGAGAAGTGATTTTGGCCACACCGAAACAGGAAATGGAGCGAAAAAGCCAGTAGTTTTGCGACGTGAAAATTTTTTCTTCTAATTTTTAAGCAGAGTGAGAAAACGGTGTTTAAACAAAAGTTCGCTTTGTCGCTAGTGGTTTTTCGTTCACATGCGGCAATTTCACTTTGGTTTTGTACAGTTTTTTTTTACTTTTTTGGATTGGTTTTTTTTCTAAATCGTTTTTCAAATCCATTCATAGTCATTCTAGGCCTAGTTTTTTTTTTGTTTGAACCAAATTATTATTTCTCGGTAGTGGTTTTATTTGTTCACATGCGGCATTTTGACATTGGTTTTCTTTTCTTTTTTGATCTATTTGTTTTATAAAAGGTTTTCCCAATTCACTCAGTCCGTTCCAGGTCCAGTTTTTTTGTTAAGTCAATAAAAATTCTTTGAATTGTACGTCAGGACTTGTCCTGCTATGTTTTTTACAATTCAAAGAATTTGAATTGTACTGGGGCGCTGTCTTTTCATTAGGATCTGTTCTCACTTTTTCATGATTTTTGAAGTCAAATTGAAGTGATGATTTTGGTAACGCCGAAACAGGAAGTGGAGTAAAAAACCAAGTGGTTTTGCGGCTTGAAATTTTTTTGCTCGAATTTTATACTGAAGTGAGAAAACAGTTTTTGAACAAAAAATAGCTTTCTCGCTAGTAGTTTTTTTGTTCACATGCGGCTTTTTGACATTAATTTTTACTGTTTTTTTAATAGCCGCACAGCGATATCTGGGGCTATTATTAAAGAATTTGAATTGTACTGGGCGCTGTCTTTTTTATAAGGTCTGTTCACATATTTTCATGATTTTTGAAGTCAAATTGGAGTAGTGATTTTGGTCACGCCGAAACAGGAAATGGAGCGAAAAAGCGAGTGGTTTTGCGGCGTGAATTTTTTTCACTCTAATTTTAAAGTAGAGTGCGAAAATGGTGTTTGAACAAAAATTCGGTTTCTTGGTAGTGGTTTTTTGTTCACATGCGGCAATTTCACTCTGTTTTTTACTGTTTTTGATTTTTTGGATCGGATTTTTTTCTAGATGGTTTTCTCAATCCATTCACAGCTCATTCTAAGCCTTGTTTTTTGTTTGAATTAAATTTTCATTTCTCGCTAGTGGTTTTATTGTTCACATGCGGCATTTTGACATTGATTTTTTGTTTTTTTCTTATTTTTTATCTGATTTTTTAAAAATGGTTTTCTCAATTCACTAATGGTCCATTCTAGGTCTGGATTGTCTTTTTAGTCAATGAAAATTCTTTGAATTGTACGTCAGGACCTTTCCTGCTGTTTTTTATTTCGTTGTCACGATTTTTGTTACGACCATATGACGTCACAACCACTTCAAATCTTCTTTTTGTCCGTTCGTTCATGCAATTTCAACTGGAATGCGTGCGTGACGTCATTTTTCGCTCTTAGTTGAGCTAGTTTTTTTGTTTATTTGCGTGATTATTTTTTTGCTCACACTTGACTTACCTTTACTTCCTCACTTTGAGTGTGACGTTTATTTATTTTAATTCAAAGAGTCATGGTCAAATGGGTGGGTGTAACTCTAATTGAAGGGTATTTGAGAGCGGCTAATAAATGCAGCAAAAATTTATAAACATTTTAAATCAAAATATAACAACAGCCTTCAATGAAAAGACAAATTTTTCATCTGTCCTTTTTACTGTTTTTATGACTGCAGATCTACGACTATTGCGGCTGTTTTCTGGGAATCTGCCAGCTATGTTTACAGTTTTGTGGATTTGTTTTATTCTTATTGATTTTTCTTTACCCTTTCATAGTCCATTCTAGGTTTTTTTTGTTTTTGTTTTGTAAATGAAATTTCTTTGAATTGTATTAGGACTTGTCCTGCTATTTTTTTAAAGATCTGTTCACATAATTTAATTATTTGTGAAGTCAAATTGGAGAAGTGACTTTGGTCGCGCCGAAACAAGAAGTAGAGCAAAAAAGCGAGTGGTTTTGCGGTGTAAATTTTTTTTCACTCCGTTTTTTTTGGATCTGATTTTTTTTCGAGATGATTTTCTCAATCCATTTATCGTCATTCTAGTTCCTTTTTTTCCGTTTGGTCAATGGAAGTTCCTTGATTGAACAAATTTTTATTTCGCTTTACTTGATTTTACCCCTTTTCGATATTTTGCATAAAATCCTGACTTCTCGAGACTTTGTTTCATTTTCGCTCACTGTTCGCTCAAAGTTCTTTTAAACAGTTCTTGCTCCGCAAAATAATCTACAATGAACAGAATCAGTATCGAAAAAAGAAATCAAAATAGAAACGGATAAACCCATAAATCCCAATTTTAGATGCCCGTTACTTGAACTTTGTTCTTATAACTTTTCGCAAACATCTCCATTTCTTTTTAGCGTCGAGACTATTCCCTGTAGCCTCTCATTTAGAGACTGGAGTATATATAACTACGAAATCCGATCGAAATAGTTTGCTTTTTAAAAATAATTTTGTACAACGATAATTTTTTTCTTTGTTTTTTCCTTTCATCCCAATTGGTGTTATGGGAGCCAATGGCGGCTCTTTTCCAGCAATCTGTAGTGTATGCTCAACGCTAGCAAATATACTAGGGCCAGCATCGATTGGCGTGCAAAATCCCAGCGGTGGAAATCGATTCACAGTTCGTTTGAAATCGCTTATGCGTTCTTTGCAAAAACTAAGCCATTAAAATTGCATTGCATTGGAGAGCAGTCGATGAGCCGTTACGTTACCGTGGATCAGTTCCATTGGCCTTCAGTCCTAAAGTGCTGAGAGCTTTGCCGAAAAGATTTTTGCCGTGTTTTTAAATAGACACTTGTGGCCATAAATTTTTAATTATTTTGCTTCATTTTATAAGTCGAGAGGGTTATGATATTGATAAAGTCTTCGTTCCGTTAGCACATATTTCCTTTGCTAGATTTTTGGAACAATCACGTTTTTTTTTGTCGTTTATAGATAAATGTTCTGTAAAACCTGAAATTTCACAAATTCTTGGAACTTTGAACGTTACCGGGGTTTAAATAATTCATAGCCACCGTCCGCTACGCAAACTGATATTATTGAGGATAGTTTTTACAATACAAAGAATTTGATTTGTATTGGCGCGCTGTCTTTCAAGAACTTTTCCCGCATTTTTTTTTTACTATTGTTGAAGCTAATTAAAAATCAAACTTTTGTGTTGATTTATTAACCAGGAAACAACGCAGTTTTAAGACTCGAGTCTCGTAGGCCGTATAAGAGTAAAGTGACAACAGAGTTTTTGTGGCAATTTGTCCCATGTTATCATTGCTGTCTTGGTTTTCTGAGCAATTTTATGTGCAATTGGTTCGTTAAAAGCTAATAGCAGACCGTTCAAATTATAGTATTTGGTTAGTTGAAACAGGAATTCGTTCGAGCCATCTTCTAATTTCTACCGCTTTTTTCAAATCTTTTCCTTCGAGTTATGTTTTTCGTTTTGCAAAAGCTGTATGCAATTGTCACGCCAAAGTTTTGACTTGCGTGAAGGGAGTTAATTACAAAATTTGTCCAATGCAGTGAATATTTTCAGAAAACAAAATCAATGGAAACAACAGATTTCGCCTCATTAAGTCAAGGTCCATCAGGTTAACAGAATTGGGATCTTTTCCGTTTGTGCCCCACCCCCACCCCCCAGTAAGTTTTGCGCCCCCAGTTACAGAGCACGTGCCATTACATAGTAAATAATTATGTAAAAATATGGCACGTGTGCGTCTGGGGGGCTTAAATAATATGCGCCCACTAAGCTGGGGGGGGGGGGGGGCACAAACGGAGAAGATCCCAGAATTGATTAGAACAATTTCTCGTTGGTATCAGCATTAAAATACTCGTGCACATTTTAAAATGCCAGAAGTTGCTACTTAGCCAGAAGTTGAATTTCGTTGACTTTCGTCATTTTAAAACGTGCGCGTTTCGTGTTTTAAGCATGGTTAAGTGACTCTGCAGAAGTCACTTCGAATCGAAATTCTGACTTAATATCTCGAACCGCTTCGCGGTTCTCGATGAACGCCAGAATTAGGTTGGGGGATACAAATATATAGGAATTTGGTTCCTTTATACAGGCATACTGTTCAAACTACAAAATTTCATCATATTGTTTATCGTATTTTTCAACTATATACCGATGTATGAGAACTTCCGCATTATAACTTGCCGCCAAAATTATGTCCCGGTCTTTTGAAATCGTTAATGAATATTTTCATTTCTTGATATGTAAAAACATTTAGGGGTGTTTTGCAGCCGTTAAATTTACCTGTCCTAATTGGAGATAGAAGAGCCACTGATAAGACATAGTGTTTTCATTAGAGAAGGCATATTGGATCTATTCTGTTTCGGTCCCCAACTTAGTGGGCAATATTTTACGCCCCCAGGCGCACGTGATATCTTTTATATAGTAAAGGGCCATATAACAACATATATTTTTCTTTTCGAATCCAAATCGAAAAGAATTTCCAGTCGGAAATTCTTTTCGATTTGGATTCCAATTGGGCTAATGGAGTATTTTATTCTATTCAGTTTAACATAGTATGCGCATACTGTAGAGGACGCCAGTAGAATAGATCCGAGAACAGCAATAAATAAATAAGCACAACATTGCTCTGGTCAGAATTTCACTCGTTGCTCCAACCATTGCAATTGGTGTTCGATCGGATTGCCGGCTTAAGGATCTCTGCCCCCCCCTCCCCCAGCTTAGTGAGTATAAGTCTTTTATGACCCCCAGGCGCACGTGATATCTTTTATATAGTAGAGGGCCATATAACTACATCTAAATTGTAATGAGGGCATAAAAACACTGGGGGTTCGAAACAGAATAGATTGTGATAGATATTTAATGTGGATTGCTGTTGCAGGCAAATTCGAGTTCAGTGAAATCTTCGAGGCAGACCCGGTTCTGGGGCCTTATTTGTTCATGTCCTATGCAGTCTGTATGGCCATAGTCGCTCTCAATCTCTTCATATGCATCCTCAACATTTCCATTCATGAAGTTAGTCCCAATCACCTTTCATGCAAAGAAGATGCGCCCTTTGACCTTATAATTACACAATCGCTCGAGTATCGTTAGGACGCGACTTCTCGCGTATGTTAGTGGGAAATTCCCAGATTATCGAGAGATTTATTTTTATTAGTTTTGGCGACATTGCATAAATTGATAATTTTACAGATATATTTAGTGAGCTGAGCTAACAAACGAAAGACGACAAACTGACAAATTGCATCATAGAAAATTTTATTGACACAATAATTATTTTAAGACAAAAATGAGTTTAACTCAGTCGAGAAAGTTCTCTTACTTAATCTAGTTCAAAATCATTTATAATTAAGTAAACAATTGCAGATGAAAACCCTAAATGATAACCCCACGCCCCTTCCACGTATAGATCATGGCTCGCCATTCTTGATAATTTGCAACCTGTTAATGCTATCAATTAATTGTTATGGTTAGCCCGGTAATGGCAATGAAAACTATGCCAATGAAAACTAAAATTTTGCTCACTGGGTAAATAAAACGGCATATGGAAATATACCCCAATGTTAACATTGAACTCCTGGTCGAGCTAATTTTTTTGGTTGTGATGATTTCATATCAAGTCCCACTACCCGCAAGGCATGGGCAAATACGTTTAATGCGCAGCTCTTTCACAGCCAAGCTGGTTTTTCTCCTGGCGTTTTTCCTGTGTAAAATAGGGTGAGTGGTTTTTTCACGGGGGAGGGTGGTCTATCATGTGTTCCAAAATATAACAATGCAAGGCGAGAGGAAATAGCTAACGAATATTTCGTGTTATTTGAAAAAAAATCGTTATTTTCTCTATTCTAGATTCGCAATGACCTGGTGAACCGCAGCAATGAGTTCGAAGTGGTGGAGTTTGTCCTCAAAAAGATTTCACGTCTGCGCAACTCAAGAGCATCCGCGGAAAAGGTATGTCACGTCCACAATAGGCGTTTTCTAATTGCTCTCAAATGAAATGCTGTCGGTCTTTTTTTAATGCGATTTTTCGCTTGACCGATTTTTCGTCTGAAGCTTTTGACTTTTCTTCCTCAAAAATGGGATAAACAGGTAGCGCCCAGCGGGCATTAAGTGCTCTTAGAGCCTTTCAGCTCTGTTTCAGCTCAAATCGTTTTGGAGACTTATGGTGTGAAGGGCGGTTCTTAGAGGTTCAAGACACCCCCCACTATTGCCCCGACCCCCCCTCTCTTGCCTCCCCTCCTTCCCCATCAGCCCACCAGTGCACACCAGGGGTCAGAAAACCTCGTTTAGGGTTTGATAACAAGTTACTGACACATTTTTTTAGGACATGAAGTAATTTTCAACTTTTTAATATCACAAATATTAACATTTTTTTAAAAAATAAAATTTAGTATTTCCAAGTCTTTTAAACTTTTCCTGTCATTTTTTAGGTTACTCAAGCCTCAAGAGGCAGATATCCTCCTCTAGTGTTATATTACCGAATAGCTTCTAGATGTAATGGAATGTTTTTCAGGATTTTAGTATCAGCAATTTTTACAAAATATTTGCAATTTTTTAAAGTTCTTTTAATCTTCTTGAATTTTTATCATTTTTTTTCCGGCACCAGGTTCCTAAGCTTTTCAAGTCATGCAGACGGGTTACTTGAAATAACTCCAAAGAAAAAAAATAATTTTAAACATTTTCACTACGAAATCTGGGAGCTTTTCTTTTAAATTTTTTAAAATTTTGCAATTTTCTTAAATAGCTTTTTTTATTTATTTACTAACAACGCTAGAAAACTAAAAATTGCAGAGTCGAATCGGCGGCTATTTGGCGGCAATCTACCGGGTATGTTTTCATTTTAATTTTAGGCCGGTGTTGGTAGTGGTTTGAAGGTTTCTGGAGATTTATATTAATTTATGTTAATTCGGAGGTTTTTCATGTATTTTGCTGATTTTGGGGCTAATTGTGGTCATTTTTGAAGATTTTTTTTGTTTTACTGCCACAATTTTTTAACTGAAAAGACCCGTGATACTTGTACAATTTTAGATAACACGTGGTTACAGTTTTGTGGATATGGATCATTTTTTGTTGAGAAAAATGGCAAAAATTGAAACCATTTTTTTAATAAAATTTTTTGCAGTTTTCTTTTTTTCCTGTTGTTTACACAATTTTCTTGGCCTATTATGACTTGCCTATTGTATTGCGAGCATTTGAATACCCCATTGACTGAAGGAATTCTTCTCTGGATTGATGTGTTTTTGTAATATTAAAAAATTTTAAATTTTTTTTCCTGTTTTTTAGTCCAAGTTGTTTATAAGAGCTTATTTTTTCATGATTTGGCTTAAATGCTCATAGGTCGTTTCAGTAGGTACTAGTTGTTTTGATGAACTAATTTTGCCAGAGATAGTTTTTCGGGCTCTCAATTTATGAAGTAAAAAATTTGATCCGATTTTACACCATAATTTAACAGATTTTGTTTTCTTGTATTTACTTTTTTGTTTTATAGTTTTGTCCCAAATAATCCTAAATTAGTGCAGGCACGTTTTGTCTGATGATTAGTTGGATGGTGTTTAAGAGGAGTTCCACTCCGAGTCGGTTCTGGAATTCTTCCGGCTATGTTTTTTTTTATGATCTGTTCACACATTTTCATGATTTTTTAAGTCAAATTGGAGTAGTGATTTTGGTCACGCCGAAACAGGAAGAGGAGAAAAAAAGCAAGTGGTTTTGCGGCGTGAAACTTTTTAGCTCCAATTTTAATGTAGAGTCACAAACCGGTTTTCGAACAAAAATTCGCTTTCTCGCTGGTGGTTTTTTTTTTGTTCACATGCGGCATTTTGACATGGATTTTGGATTCTTTTTTACTTTTTCTGATCTATTTTTTAAGAAATGGTTCTTACGGTTAACTCATAGTCCGTTCTAGGTCTTGTTTTTTGTTTAATCAATGGAAATTCATTGAATTGTACGTCAGGACATGTCCTGCTATGTTTTTGAATTCGCTTTTGTTTTTGATCACGTTTTTCCTCACGATTTTCACGTTTGACTTCTGACTTACCTCACTCAATGTTTTAAATGAACGGATTCTAAATTCGACCACGCAGTGAATTACGCAATGTAGGGAAAACGGTCAATGTCAAAATAGCAAAATTAAAATCAAAAGAAATGGAATCAACCGATAAAGCCCGGTCATTAAGTCATAGTGCATTAGGTTATCAAAGTTCATTAGAGCGATTGCTGGCTGATATTAGTATTAAGCTTAATGCCCTTCTGTTAAGAAGCTGAAGCAAGTATAGGTTTAGAGTCTTACTGAAACTGCACACTGATTTAGAACGCTTTTTGAAACTTAGGAAACAATTTTTCTCAATTTCTATCTCTTTTTTCTCTTTCTGTTTCAGTCCCGAGGTGCGTCTAGCGCGTCAACGGCGGCTATTTTCCGGCAATCTGCTGGCTATATTAATAAATATAATTTATGTTACTGTAGTGGCTAACAAACAGTCTCACATCTTATTGTCTATACAAACCTCAATTAATGCAAAAACAAATTTAATGTTCAAACGATTATGAGAACAAAAATTTGTTCATGGGGAAGGGAAGTACTTTGTTCCAAAATTATTTGACTAGCATCGGTTTTAAATTTGTCACAATTTTAAGCATAAGTATTTCTTTTCTTTTCAATGGCGTTGAAACTCAATGGGGGCCTTAAGATGGACTCTAAATTTAATTTGAGATGGACTCCGTCAAACTTTAAAAATATTTTCTAGTTTTCGCGAAATAGGCATGCTTTCAGGAATCGTTTTGGTAGCCCTTTTGCCCACATTTGATTAGTTCTCCTCTGTACATCTTTACAACAAAGGGTGCTCCCTTGTCCTGCATTATTATAGGAAAATTCGATGAAAATTCCTACATACGGGGAAAATTCGCAGAATGCATTCAAAGTAAAGGTTGCAACGTTCTCTTCTCATTTTAGGAGGCCCAAGACCTTCTGGATGACGAAGACGAAGTGCCTCTGAGTCGATCTGGATTCCGTTTTGACCTAGGAGTATTGGACCACAAGTGGAGACGAATGAGAAGCAAACTGCGTGAATGGATGCAGAGGGAACAAAACGAGGTAAAGACACTAATTCAAGTCGAGAATTTATTTTGAATTAATGCTATTGTTCATTATTTAAATAAAAGAGGGGAGGGTTTTCCCCGGTGCATGATTTCTCAGCATTTCCGCACGGCTCGTGTCCAATTGATACAGTTTCATTGTCTTTTTTTTCAAAAGAGTAATTCGAATGCTTAAATGCTAATTTAATGAAGTAAATCAAATAGGGTCATTTAAAAATTCATCCCATGGAGCGATTTGGATAGGTATAATGGTTCGGTGAGTGGGTGGGGATGGTTGTTTTGGAAAACATTAGTTGCAGTACGCCAACTAAAATTTCTGGGCGACAATTACCAAATACATTCTTCCGACCTTTCAAATTTATAATTTATGGGTGGGAAATTTTACAGGCCCCGCTTTTTGTTGAGGAAATTTTGGCAGACAGATATCTTTTGTGGAGACAGCGTTTAAAAGTGGAATCATTTGAAAGCTCCTGAAAAATGGAATCCAATCTTGAAGAGACGGTCTGTTCTTCTTCGAGGAAAAATTTTAGGGGTTCTCGGCTTCTCAGGTCTCCATTCAGCAAAATTAGGCATTGTTCGAAAATCACGAAATCGTTTGAAAACTTTACTTAAAGAATAACTGACAAGAATTTTGCAGCAATAGCTGATGCGACTGGAAGTTGCAAAGTACAGAACATTATTGTTTCTTCTCCTATTAATTGAAACACAAACATTCGGTCCTTATTTAATAAAAATTTGGATGTCTTTTTTCTATCACGAAAACATGGGATAGTTTTGGTCGGGTGTGGGGGTAATTTTCAATCCAGATGTTCGTATGTTGTTTCTTTGAAAGATATCTAGTAATCAAGTCTTATTTTATTGCAATTAGTAGCTTCAGAATCTGGTTAAAAAACAAGCTGTCAAATATAACTCTGCAATACCATAGCCTACTGTTATTAGGTACGCACAAATTTCAAACGTGCTGACAATAATTCAACATTTGACTAACAAGAAGGAGAATTTTGTGTTTATTCAGGTCAAGTACAGAATAGACCAATTGGAGCACGAAAGTGAAGACGAGACGTGGCAGACAGTCATTGGTCAAGAATGCAACTGTAAGCACTCAATATTTTATGGTTTTATTAGCAGGGTATCATTAAATACATTTATCAGCTATAATCGATATACTGAATTCAACAGGGCTCTATGTTAAATAATGAAAATTGTGTCCAGATTAAGTTTTAAAAACCATACACCCTCGCCTGTAATTTAGAACGGTCTGATCATAGGGGTTTTGGATGACACACCTAATTCTGAGAAAGCAGTATATTTATCTTCGAGAACTTGAAGCAAAGGGTTAGGATAAGTGTGACCTTCCTGAACTTGGCAACTTTAATTCTACCTTGGGTTTCATGAAAATTATTTGAAATGAAGGTGTTTTTTGAAGGACTTTTTGCTCTTTTAGACTGTATCACAGCTAAAAATTTCCAGCAGATACTAAAATTTTGTTGTCAAGACAATTGAACACCAACAATTTTGTATCTACTTTGCATGTCGCTTTTTTTTAATTTGTCTTTTTCACAAGCTTGTGATATATAACTGACTAATTTTCACAATTTTTAGGTAAGCTTGGGTAGAGTTTGTTTTTTCAGTTGGTAAGTAAAGTTTAAAATTTACAAATCAACTCTACCCAAGCTTAACTAAAAATGGTGTTAAATTATTATTGCGAAAGTTTGTCAGTTATATATCGCAAGCTTGTGAAAAAGACAAATTAAAAAGCGACATGCAAAGTAAATTAAGAATTGGTTTTCAATTGTCTTGACAACTTAATTTTGGTATCTGCTGGAAATTTTTAGCTGTGATCCAGTCTAAAACAGCAAAAAAAACCCTCAAAAAACACCTTTATTTCAAATAATTTTCATAAAATTCATGGTCATATTCTAATTGGTAAGATGTACAAAATTAAATACTAATTTTTGAAGATTTTGCATATTTGAATATTGATTACCGATTTTACTAAAAATAATTTTAAGCATAAAATAAAAACGTGGCATGGATATGGAAAAGGTCAGAATCATAAAAATAATACGGAACAACAAAGGCAAGTTAATTTTCAAATGGCTTAAAACGTCAAAACTCATTTCTGGGGGATCTGCAAAAGATGAGTTATATTGCAAACCTTCCTATTATTTGCGTTCAGGAGTAATTGCTGCACCAAACGGAACAAGGCCGGATTTGAGGTTATCTAAACTTTTCTCTCGATATAAACAACAATGTTTGACTGCTTTTCGTAGCAGCTTTTGTCTACGTTTTTGTCCCTTACCTATAGGGAAGCATTTGGACAGAAACAAAAAATTAAAAAATTTACGTAACTTTTTAAATTTGATTTTTGATTTAAATTTAAAATTGCGCAAAGATAGATGTCCACAGGTCAAAGTTGAAAAATATATTTCTGGAAAAGGACAACAAAATGAAGTCAAAGCAAGTTGAATGAAAAACAAACGATTTTGATCGTGGAGTGGAGAACTGCGATAAATGTGGAACCCAAAAAAAACTTGAGATCTTTTAAAAATTTTTTAAAATTGCTTTGTGTGATAATTTTTGGCATCAATGGATAAGTTAGCTGGTTTGGGGCCTTGGTTGCAGAGCCATTACTAAATTTTGTTCAGCATGACATCTTGAGGATGGCTGTAGGGTGAAACAGTAATATAGTAGAGCTTTGTTTCAAAAACTGTTAATTATATTATTGCACTAGGTTTTTGAGTTGCTTTAATTTTGCGCAAGCAAAGTGTTGTATCGTTCGAGAAATGTTGTTTTCTATGCTCGAATTTTATTAGCCATCAGATTTGATGACTTGAAACGGAAAATGATTCGTTTTAGATTTTTTTAAATGCAGTATTAAAATTTTGACAAATTGATGTATTAACTTTTTTGATTCCGTATACGTAAATTAAAACAGACAACCAGATGATTAAGTATTTACATGTTCATTATTTGGCCAATAGTTGTTTTGGGGGATAAGATTTCAGGCAAAAATCGATTAGTCGTGGCCAATTGCCGTGGCCGATAGGGAAATTTTTATCTAACTTTTGTAGAAATAAGGGGAAAACGTTTGACTTACAAACACACGGTCAAAAGTTTTCTAAATATTAAACATTTGCAGCATTTCAGTTAAAGTCGAACTTTTCCACAGGCGACGGCTCTCATTTATTTAGAACAACGCAAATTTTTGCCTTGTTCACTCTCTTTGTCTTGTTCAATCTCTTTTTCTCGTAATTTGGGCTCGGATTTTCATTTTCCGGATATTTTTATTGATGGCTGTAGAATTGCTACAATAGTCTTTTTTAGATTAGTGCTTTTCACGAGCTTTTTAAAAACTCGTTTTCATGCAACGAGAATTGTTAGGGGCTCTTGAGTAATTTATAGTGTCTGGTGGATTTTCAAGTACAGTCTTTGATTGCTTTAATTGGTTTTCGCCTAATTTCCATAAAAAGTTAATTGAAAATTTATACCTAATGGCTACGAAAATTGGCTTCGCCTGATCGAGTTTTGGCCTAGTTACATAGGCCCGACCATTTTAGCAAACCAATCATTTGAACTATTTTTTGCGGAAAAGCGTTTCAATTAGCCGCTGTAATTGTTTGGCGAGTTCTGTTATTAATCAGTTAAGACCTAATATATATACCAACCTTCCTTAAGAACCAGAATATATGTAAATGCTAATCTGCGTATTGCCGTTTCAGTTTTAATCCGTAGTAGTATTAATCCAAGGGAATTTTAAGCAATTATTCGCCAATTGTGCTTCCTTTCATTTCTGTCATATTGGTACGCTGTTGAACCGCATCGCGGAAAACAGTGACAAGTGCAAATGTGTTTACTAGCTAAAGGTAGCTAATTGCCGTGTGATGTTTTCAGATATTAAAAATTTTAGAAATTAATCACTTGATTTTGTACAATTATGATAATGTTACTTGGTGGAGAATATTGGGAGGTTGCATTATTGCTCTAACGGTAAATTTTGGAGCAAAACATTTTTTGTTTCGAGTTTTTTATCAAGCTTTGCTTGCTTTCATCTATAACTTTTCAGATTATGGTATCACAAATGCCAGTGAGCAGGACAAGTACGTTTTCAACTTATTTCGTCAATAGATTTGGAAATGAACGACCTACATATCCTTTGTGTTAAAAAGTTGCCATCCACAATGATCAATTTAATTCATTTAATTCATACCATGATTAATTTGAATGTTCATTTGAATAAAATTTGATGATTAAATCTTCGGATCTTCTCCGTTTGTACCCCACACCCCCCCCCCCCCCCCCCCCCCCCCCAGTACGTTATGTGCCCCCGTTTCAGAGCACGTATCATTACATAGTAAATCATTATTTAAAAATATGGCACGTGTGTCTGTGGGGAGCAAATAATATGCAACCACCAAGCTGGGGGGATGGAAAAGATCCGGCACTTCTCCGCAAAAAGAATGAAAGAATTAAAGGAATTGAAAAACTGTTGGTTGAATAAAAAGCTTTTAGCCCTCATTTTACTAGGAAGCTACTAAGCTAAATATTATTCATTAAATGCCAATTTGATAAACTGACTTAAATCCAGAATAAGTTCAGTGTTGTTTTTATATTTGGAAGTGATGTTGCGTACTGTGTTTGAATGTATTGTGATATTTGATTATAGTATTTATATTTCATACATCCTATAGCATTCTTGTTATCTGCAGTCTTCATTCACGGCAGTTTTAAACAAAGTCATTCCAGATAAAACTCATTACTGCTTCGTAGCAGTTTTTAAAAACTTGATTGAATTAAGCAAAAAAATTTTAGATGTTTGTGAGTTTATAGCTTATATCTTAGGGAAGTTATTTCCGAGCTATTGTTTCATAATTGATTGTTTTAAAAAATTTTGTTACTTGAGTGTTCATCTCATTATTCGAAAAAAAAGGTTTGAGGAAAGTATTTTGGAACCCCCCCCCCCCCCCCCCCCCCGAAATTAAAGCCCCCATTGATATATTTATATTGAAGGGGATGGGGTGGTTGTATCCCATCTCATAAATAATTTTAATAATGTGTAACAGAACATCTCATTAAATGTGTTTCAGAGAGGGTGTTGCAGCTCAAGAGAAAACGTTACCACGGCAGCAATCAGGTCAGTCACGTTCAACAAATCTTGGTGTCAAAAACATTTTTCTTGCAATTCTTAACATAAAAATTAACTAATATCGTTAACTAATAACATGGAGACGCGGTAATGTGCGTTTGCACATAATGTTCCGACCCGCGCATCGACAATCTTGTCTTGTTTTATTGTTTTGTCGCTGCAAAGCTGTAAGCTGAGCGGAGTTACATTGCGGTGCTCTTGGTTTTTACGACTCGAAGAGGAGTATTGATATTCCACAGGTTTTTTTTAAGCAAAGGTTGTTCATGACTTGAACTTTTGACTTTTGTTTTCGAACATTGATTTCTGTTTTAGAACGCCGGCTTTTGTTTTCTAGCATTGGACTTCAACAGTAGCTTAGGTACTAATACATAGACATTAGTAACTGCTGTTAATACTCAAGTTGAAAAGGTCATTATGAAAAATTTTCTTCCCATAACATTCTCTTTTCTCTATTCAATATACAGACACCACCCACCCACACCCCGCCCCAAAGTATCCCCCCGCGCACTTAACTGCCCCGCCTACCCAGACCCCTAAAGTAAAAGTTGTCCTTTTTTAAAATTTTTTAAAAACCATGTCTACAGTTTTATTAGGCTATTAGTTTTTTCGGTATTTCTTGTTTTAGTTAAGGTTAGGCTAGAAATTGTATTCCACGAATCTTCGAGTCGTTTTCGGTATTCTAACGGCTATTTGTTGGTGCATCGTCTGACGCTCTTTTTTCGTTTTATATTTGATCACAAAGCAAAGTTGAAAAATTTTCTGCTCGCTAACGGCATTTGCGTACATGGCGTTATTTCTCACTCTATTTAACCAACGTTTTTAGGTCATTTGCGTGAATAGATTTGCATCATAATTGACTTACCTCACTAAAAATGACTGTCGCACTTTAATTTTAATTTGATTTAGTTCAAGGTCACGGGAACTCGTGTGTTTGACGAAGTTCCCTAATAAAAAGTTTCTGCGGAATGAATTTCACGAAGTTTCATTAATTTATGGCTGAATTTTTGACATAGTTTTTTGAGTGGCGTCCTTAACTTATATCTGTATCTGTTTCTATCTCTATTATCCGGCACGCACGTCTATTTTTTTCGCAGCTATTGCGGCCACCTGCTGGCTTTGTTTTTGCTAACTGAACTGTTGATATGACAAATTCGACAAAAATTAAAAAAAATATATAAATTATTTGAAATTAACAATCTGCGACCATTGGGATCATTTCTCTAAACTTAATTATTAACGTTTCCTTGAAAAGTTAAACAGTTGGACACATGCAACTGCAAAGCCAATTTCTTGTGGGAAGAGGATTAAAAAGATATTGCTGACCATTAAAAGCATTTTTTGATAGAATAATTTTCATGTAATTGTCACACTTTTTGGTCCTCAAAAACGGGATAAACAGGTGAAGACCAGAGGGCATCAAGTGGCTGAGCAGCTCTCTTAGACCTTTATGCCTTACTAGTCCCTAAATATGCGATTCACCAAAACTGTTTTGAGGAGGCTATTTTATAGTGTGAACGACACCCCCCCCCTCCTCTCCGCGCACACAACGGTCACCCCCTATTGCTGGTATCCCTACGCCCCAGATGGGTACTACTGAAGCCAACCGCTCGCCGGTCGTTTGAGCGAAATTCGCCCGACGTTTTTCGGCTGTTTCTTTCCTTTCAACCCTAATGGTGGTTACGCGAATCAAAATTGGCTATTTTTCCACAATCTGTCAGGTATGCAGTTTTCTTCCTGAAAAGCTCTTATCGTCAGACTTCGTCATTCCATCAGTCCAGTAATTCAAATCTATCTCTATATCCCAAGCAAATTTGAACAAAATTAGATTGAATTAGCTTGTTTGAGGCCATTTTTTATCAACAAAAGCTAAGTTATCAAAAATATTGTAAAATTTTAAGAATTCATTGGTCCCACCTGTTGAAGAACCCATTATCTTTTAAGATTGAAATGATTAACGTCGAGGTGAAGAATAAAAAATTTTTATATCAAATCACTGCTAATTTAGAATAAAAATTATAGAAAAGTGAGCAAAAAGTCCACTTTGGCCGGAAGTTCAACTTGGATGGAACTTGAAACCCCGATAACTCAGAAAATGCAAAAATTGAGAAATCTATAATAAAATATTCTTCGCTCGATGGAATTTCTAATGATACCACTCATATCTTGCCACTCTTACGACACTACGTCAAATATATCGGTCGGCCAAAATTCATAGAACAAAATAAGCCAGTTAAGCATACAGCCCCCCCCCCCCACTAACGTGGGTCGGAACACACATTACTTGCTGCGAAACGTCGTTAAAATCACGTGTCTTATATATTATCAGCGGTGTGATATTGCCTTCGTAGAACGAACATCTCCTTGCAATTGAGTTGGCCTATGTCAACGTTACTGAGATCTTAAAAATGGTTGTTTAAACTCATGTAAAAATGGCTAGAGTTATTGGTGGATTAGTTTCCAGAAATTTTTTATTGGTTGTTGATTATGTGACAGAAAAATGTAAAATTTCAACAGGTGAAAATGGCGGTGGCGGTGATGAGGTGGTGATGCGTGATTGGTGGAAGAAGAGCTCAGTTGACCACTTGAGACATGAAGTGCAACTCATAGGGAGGGTAGTGACTGAACTCATGTCTTCAAGTGACGAAGATGAGGAAAACGACACTGTCGAATACACCGAAGCCCTTCTCAGGTTACTTTTAACATCGATAATCCCAAAGCCATGGCTGATGCGACCGATGCCATATTTCGGCACCTATCCCTTTGGATTTACTGTAACCATCAGTTTTTTTCATGATTGCATATAGGAATCCACATGAAAAGTTTCGGCTCTAATACAACGCGCAGCCATAATGAGCCATATCTTCTTTGTTCCAGTCCCTCAATTTTATTTCGGAGTTGGGAGCTTTATGTGAGCTTGGTTTTTATTAAATTGATTGACTTAATTGGCCAATGATTTTTGAAGAGAATACAACCATTGAAAAACTCTATAGAAAAGCTGAATCGATCTTTCAAGATCCTTCTTAAAAGTTTCTTGATGAAAAAACGAGGCCTGAAATTTGGATTTTCATTTTTTTCTGACCTTTTCAGGCGTCATATTCTTTATTCATCATTTCAATAAATCATCTACTTATGTTTATAAAACTTGAATTTATAAATATATGTTATTAAAATTACATTGTGATATTCTAGAAGGTAGATTCTTAAAAATCATTTTCAGTAGCTCCTTGATTTTCGACAAACACAATATGTATAAAGAAAAGAAGCATAGAAATTGGTTTAGCGTTGAAAACTCTTCACATTGATAAACACGGGAAAATTTCAAATTCAAATTCAGCTGTCTGAAAATTTATCTTCATCAGATTTTCTAACAGTTATATTTTCCTGGTCAGATTTTTACTGATATTGAATTTCAAAAAAATCCAAATTCGTTGTTAGCAAATTCGAAGCGTCCGTAAATTAAAGGCCGAAGCAATATCCACATGCCTCTTTGATCTTACAAAAGTACATCCAGTCTGAAATTTACGACAACTTTTCCAAAAATTGTCGTCTTTGGTGGAGCACTTTTGGTATGGTTTGAAAATAACACAACGAGTAATTTTAGAAAAACTTTTGTTTCAAAAAAGCAGAAAATATTATTTTTCGTAGGAAGTAAGAAAATTACCTCTAAATTATTCAGTTTTCAATCACTTTCTTTGAATCTTTTTGACATGCCGTGCTGTATTCTTATACGTGCTGTTTAATTGCTCTTGAGCGGAATTTGAAGGAATTACTGTAGTCGTATAAGTCGTTTTGCTTAGCTAATGCAAATTTTAGTTGAGAGCCTTTTGACTTTTACACCGCCTTTTACGTCCTTGACTTTCTGATTTTCGCGTGATCTAAATATTTCTTTCATTCAAAATTTCAAGAAGCTGGACTCAATTGGCGGAAGCTTAAAACTGAAAAGTGTGTCAAAGTTTGTCTGCAAGCTACACAACCCTCCCCTCCACTCCCCTCCCCTCCCCCAACACCTACCCAGACAAAAGCAGGCTACAATAGAATTGAGCCCCAGTCGGTTGAGAGCAATTATTTTGGCGTCATGTTATTTTTTATTATATGCTTTTGTCGTTATGAATTGATTTAATTTCGCATAATTAGCTCGCAAAGTGAAAGTGTCTGATTTATACAGCAATATTGCATTTATTGTTTCGCCGCACCGCCAGTTAAGTGCGCATATAACTTTTAGGCCCCCAGGCGCACGTACTATTTTTTTTACATATAGTACCGTGCAATATAACCACAATTTGTAACAGGGAGGGGGGATAATAAACACTGGGGATCGAAACAGAATATCTAATTTGTTAATAAAAAAAGATACAGAACCTAAAATAGAAGAACTTTTTCTTCTTACGGCAACGATTTATTTCGGTTTTGTTACGGTTTTCACTAAAATGAGCTCCAAAGCATGTATACCTCAATGCGTGCATGCTACTGTGTCTGTCAGCATAAATGGTTTGGTCGATTATCTCTGATATGTTCTTAGAAAAAATTGACTGTCAAACTCAACTTCTCTCCAAACTTTTCAAATCTTCCAAATAGTTATCATTGATGATGATGATGATGATGGTTTTAGCACCTTTTCTAATCTCAAAAGTGCGTTCGTTCAGTTAGTAGGCTAGACAAAATAGTAGAGTTTTGAGCATCGTCTTGAAACATTTGTAGTTTGACTCATTGCGAACATAACTAGGCAGGCTGTTCCAGTAGTAGCATCCACTATTCATAAAAGCACGCTTCTCGTAGTTTGTTTTGACTGCTGGAACCCGAAAAAGCTCCCGCCGCGATGGATTCGAAGACGATGAGTTCAATTGAAAAAGATCTTTAAGGTATGTCGGGGGTTTTCCATGTTTGACTTTGTGCATCAAACAGCCAGCTTTATATTGGATTCGTTGCTTTATCGGAAGCCAGTGTAATTTCTTCATTAGCTCGCTTGTTCGAGAAAAACGCGGCTGGTTGAAAACAAAACGAGCTGCAACATTTTGTACGTTCTGTAGTTTCTTCAATTTTGATTCCGGAAGACCAAGATAGAGTACGTTGCAATAATCTAATCGAGATAACACGTAGCATCTAACGAACAAAATTTCCAGCTCTTTATCTAGGAATTGTCGGCAAGAAAAAACTTTCCTCAGGTAGTAAAAACAACTCTTTCTCACAGAACTTATCTGATCTTCTAGCGATAGACTTGTATCAAGTAGAAAGCCAAGTATTTTAATACGTTGCTTTTCAATGAGAGGATCTCCGAAAGGGGTAACCTGTAAAGAAAAGCTTCTGTTCAAGGTATGTTTGAATACAATAATGTCTGTTTTGTCTTTGTTGAGCTTCAATTTCAAAGAAGTAAAACACAGTTCAATTTCCCCAAGAATTTCTTCATAAGTAGGTTCAAGTTGTCCATCCGTTACTTCAAAGAAAAATTGGGAGTCATCAGCATAAAAATGATACACGCATTTTAGCTCATCATTGGGCAAAATTAAGTAGAGAGCCTCAAATGAATACTTTTGGTTGCAATGAAAATAATGCAAAATATCTGACTTTTAATTGTAAACCTTTATTAAGCAAGGCCATAACAATTTTTAATTCAATGATTAGTGTTCAGCATGTTCTTGGTAAACAGGTTTTAATTTTTGAAATTTTATCTTTGTTGTTCGGGCTGGAATTTTGTGCAAACCCACATTACCAATCCTCCTTGTTCTAAATTATTCCTTGTTGTCGTAATGCAGAACGTTATTATCGAAGATGTCGCTAGCAATCAACTGCCAGTTTGATATGCGGTACATACGGTTGATATTGGGGGTCTTTCCCATTATAGCCCCCCCCCCCCATGAAATTATAGCCCCATCTTTATGGTATAATTACCATGATTGCGGGGGGGGGGGGGGCTATAGGTTATCTGACCACTAAGCTGGTGTGGGGGGCTATAATGGGAAAGATCCGATATTGGTATCATATTGTTAGCATATGTTATGGTATCATATGTTATCAATAATGTTTAGATATTTAAACACATTTCATGAACATTGTAACTGTTTTACTCGGCCTGACTCTTAAAATTTTTGAAGGTATGAAGCTGAAAGTCAAAACATTCTGTGCTGCACACAATCGGAATCTGACGGATTTAGCAGAACATTTATTAAAACTACATCAAATAGAAACTATGGTAATTTCATCAATTGTAGAGATCAATAGTTGGTTGCTAAGAGCCTGGTTAATGCTGAAGATCGAAGTGATCATAACAAATGTCACCTTTGTGTACAGAAAGGGTTGATAGAGAACGACTAGACCTACTATTTAGACTGCGTATCACCGAAAAATCTAAACGTCAAAACTGGACCACGTTATAAAGCGACTAGAAAGGAGTAAATTCATTTCATAAATAATTGCTAAATAGCAAACACGAATAATTTCGGTGAGTGATTACAAAATCGGATCTCAACCCTAATTCTCGTTTCTGCTCCAGAGAGGTCACTGGATTGTCAGAGAGGTCTAATTCCGCAAAATCTACAGCTAGGAGCAGTAGCCAGGATGCGGATGCGGAAGGCGATGACGACGATTGTGGCAAACGGAATCCAGAAGCCAGGAGGAAACGCAGGAGATTTATCAAACAAAACTTCAAGCGCGAGCATCTCGAAGATATGTAAATTAACATGAACTTCAAAATGACAAATTCTCAAAAGGCGTGTACAAGTCAAGCTTAAGCAAGATTCGACTTGAGATGCAATTCCACATTAGATGAAACAGACTTAGCAGAAACATCTTTGCTTCATGATAGGATTGACGTCGCTGTTTGTTTCGTGATCACTATTTTTCGCATTTATCCTATTATTGTTCCGACCCTCTTGAGGGGGGAGGAACTATATACTCAAATGGGTTTTTTTTGTTCCGTGAATTTTCGCCGCTCGATATATTCATCGTAGAGAGTTGAGACTGGTATCATTAGAAAGCTCGTCCAGCGTAGAATATTGAATTAAAAAGATTTTTTTAATTTTCGTTTTCTACAGGGAGTTATCGAGGTTTAAACTTCTGAGAAAAGAGTAGTGAATTCACGTTGATTTCATTCAAATTTTCCGGAATTTTTGCCTAAATTTTCGTCAATTTTGCTAAAATTTGTTATAATTTTTAAGAATAGTGTCGTTGATTTTATTTTTGAAGACGAACAAGCATTGTTGATTGTTTTGATTTATTTTTTTTTGGTCAAAAAATTTGGATAAACATTTCAAAATTTAGCCTTTTTCATCAAAAACAGCACGAAATAAGCTACTTTAGTCCACTTTGATTAAATTTGCCGACAGTACACCCCCAAACAACACTCATACAACCTTTGTAGACTCAGAGGGGGGCTATTTCTACTTCAGAGTCCGCTGAGAGTGCACTGTAGCTAAAACTTTGCCGTTTTTTGCTAACTTTACTCGTTGATTATCAAAAATGCAGAATTTATTTTGAGATTTCAACTAACAAATTATTTATATCTACAACATTCGAAAAATCAATTGTTCCTAACGGACAATAGGTATTAGCAGGGCTAGTTTTTGGGCCATTCTTGGACTGTTATAATCCAAAAAAAATCGGGTTGTAATCAGTCGGTCTTTTTTTTTTTAAAAAGACTTTTTTAATAATAAAGAACAGAACATATCAAATAAAAGCTCAGGAGTGATAGGTCCAACCAATTCGCTTGCAAAGCAGCTCCAAGCTAATGCATTTAGTTTTTTAATTGAAAGTTTATGGTCGTTTCTTTTTTTAAAAATAATTGACTTTTCAATAAATAATGGCTTAATTAACTTTTCCTCTAATTTTTTCTTAATTTGTTCAACTTCCAGCTTAGTGTCAGCAAAGAAAGACCGCTTCTTCTTTCTACTGATTTAACATTTATTCTCGGTTGCAGTTTTAAGCCTGAAGTTATTGTTTTCTGGTTCTGATACTACAAGATTTCAGATTTTTGTTTGTTTTGATATTTGCCAGTTTTTCACGTTTTCTAATTTTGTCATATTATCACATTATTGACAGTTCTCAGGTCACCTTATTGGCATTCAGAATAAGGCACAATTGAACATATTAAAATCGTAAAAGATATACATCATCGTTTTAACGGCCTCGACGCCTCTTTCTTGAAGAAATCAATTGAATTTCTTAATTTTGTCTCTAACTGTCATTTATACTTTGTCGTTTCGGTCGTATGAAATTTCTTGTATAGTGATAGCTTTCATTGGCTTTTTATGGAAGAACAGAGGAACCGATATTCTGATATTAGTAGATAGCTGATGGCTTTCATGACTTTGAAAACAATCGTTTTCCAAAATATAAAAAAAAAATTTTTAACTTTGCAATTTTGTTCTTTTTAAGTTTCTTTTTGTTACCTAATCTCGTTAGTTAATTACAGGTCAAATATGACATTATGGGTGTCAAGGAAATAAAAGGGATTGGTGTCCCAAAATCTGTTTTTCAAAGAATTTGTTATGACCTTACTGGCTTCGACACCGGTTTTTCACAAAAAAAGTAAAATAATTTGATTTTTGTCATATTTGACGTTCTTTTTGTAGATGCAAGAAATATTCTGAATAATTACAGGTCTCGAGGGCTTCCTTTTCATGAATAAACGACCCTATTTAAATAGCTCTTGTAATGAATGCCTTTCATGACATTGAATGTAATTTTGTTTCGAAAAAAAAAATAAAAGTATTACATACTTTAGCACTTCGCTTTTTTGTCTACTTGTTACCTAGTCTTACTAAAGAATGGCCACGTAAAACATTATAGCTGTTTGAAGAAGGCGCAATCAAATATATTTTGATTGCCAAAATTTGGCTTGACGGTTTTGACAGCGTTTTCTGGCAAGTTTCAATTGAAATTTTGTTTGTTCTTTGTTGTTCTTTTTAGCCGCTTTAAAAATGAATAAGGACAGATCAGAATGCCCTTCTAAAGAAGCAGTGGTAATCGTAAATTTGTGGTAATATTAATTGATTCCTAATGGTATTTTTTACTTTGAAGTTAACTGTTTCAAAAAAATAACTTAATTTTTTTTACTTTACTGTTTTCGTTCTTTTTGGTATGATTGTTACCAAACCTTTTTATGGACTGGTCGCATATGTTTTCTGGTGATTTATAAGTTATTTTGTTTAGTTTTAGGTTTATCTGACGGTATGTTGACTTTGTTATTAAATTTAGTTTTTAAGAGGGACAGAAATTTTTTGATGTAATTAATGTTTGTTGTTGTTGTTGTTTGATTTTGCTGTTAGTCCTGACTCGCTTTCTTAATATTGACATATTACAGCAATCTAATGCATCAATTTTTACTCCCCTGAGTTATTTGCTTTGGAGGCTATCTTATCGTTCATACAGAATTTTTTTGAAAAAGACTTGGGCTTTTTTGGGATTCGCAAATAATTTTTGGGTTTTTCTATCGGTTCCTCATTTGGTAGACAATTATGCCAAAATTGTGGATGGGCGGGGTCGGAACCTTATGTGCCATCGCACATTACCGAGCCGCCTTGTCTACTTACATGAAGCTGCGATGCCAGTATTTCCAAGGACAAAATGTATACTATTCGAGAAATCCACAATCTATAATTTCTCAAATGTTTATTATCTGCAAAATTATGCCTTCAAACCCCTTAATTGCACACCTGACAGTACAGTATTAAAAAAAATTGAACTTGAAAGCTTAATTTTGCAGCTCCTCGTGTGCTAATAATTCCCTCTAAGATGTTAATTTCTCTGACGACGGAGTAATCCGGATTCAGTGTGTTATTTGGCGTAAACTGATTACTATGTGGAACTATATTTTCTTTGATAGTATTTCGGCAACTTTGTACTACTTGAGAATAAGAATAGCCACGTAAACCTTTTCGGACTTTTAAACCTCGAAAATGCGTAACTGGAACCGGAACAGAGGCAATATGCTGATTTGTTTTGTGCTTATTGAGCTTGCTTGGCACCATTCGGTTCCTTCATTGTAAGCGCAATTGCCTTTATATCTGTCGCTTTCCGTCATTTCTAAACTGATCAACCACCTAATTCAATTATTGAATTAAAACAAACTTTTTTTTTACTTTTGGCGCGTTATGAGACTTCTGTTAATGGTGTAGTAGAAGTGTTAATGGTGGCATTTAAAGGCGGCAGTGTTGTTTGTGGTGGTAACTGCTACGTAAATTTTATGTAATCTGAACAGGTACACCAAAGATAACCACTTAGTTAAATTACATTCGAGAACCCCCCCCCCCCCCCCACACACACACACACACACACACACACACACACATCAGCCCCCTCTCACTTCACCCCTCCCCCCCCTGCACATCACTAATAAAAAATGAATTTTAATCCTCCTACTATATCCATTCAGACTCTTTCGTGCCGTTTAATCTTTGTCCGCTCCTTTTTGAGTTTGCTCTTCGACGTCTCTTTTCTGATTATAATTGCAAGCTTATTCAACTTCCGAATGAAATTTAGTATAATTGAACTGTCACTCCATTTCGACTTACTTCTCGATGCTAAAAAAGGGGCAAGGTACGGTGGTTTACATTAATTGGCATCAGTTTTTCAAGCCTTTATTAGAGCGGTCTTTGGTCTGCTCACGAATATAGAAAACGTTTGATACTTTGATTCTTGGAGTTCTAATGGACGAATTTTCCTCTCAGTAAAAAATCCGGGCATTATCATATTTAATTGCTCTCAAACGAAGTTTGTAGCAATTATATTAGTCTGTCGGTCTTGTTCGTATGCGATGTTTCTCTTGACCGATTTTTCGTCTGACCGATTTGACTTTTCTTCCTCAAAAACAGGATACAGGATAAACATGTAGCGCTCAGCGGGCATTAAATGCTCTTAGAGCTTTTCAACTCTGGTCTCCAAGTATGCGATTCACAGAAACTAATTTGGAGACTTATACTTATAATGTGCAGGGCGGTTCTTAGAGGTTAACCCCCCCCCCCCCCACACACACACACACACACATTCAAGCTGTAAAGGCCCCATGCAGCCAAAAACCGCCCTCCCACCGTTACTCCCCCGAACCCTACTGTTGCCCCACCCCCATCAGACCCCCGGTGCACCCCCTCCCGCTGCGCTGACCCCACTCCCCTTCAATTAAACTAAAGCTAGCCTCACTACATTGTGGCTAGCAACTGACGAAGCCAACCGCTTGCCGGTCGTTTGGAGCAATTCGCTCAAAGTTAGTTCGTTACGTTTGGTTTTGAGAAAATAAATTGTTATGGCCCGATATATCTGTCTTTTCAACAAAATCTTTAAATAGAATAATAGGGTAAATTTGGGAAAAAAAGAACAAATACCCAAATTGAACAAATTTGAATAGATTTTTTCCTGGTTTTACAGGTATTTGATTCCGAACCAAGAAACCGCATCTATTACTGATGCCTTTTTACTGATAATTTTATTCAGTTGACTTAAACAAAAGTTATAATCACCTGCACTTAGTTACGTTCACCTGCAGTTATTCGTTGGCTCCAATCAGTACCTTTTAAAAAGGACACATTGAACAAATGATAATTTTTGTTAACAAACACCTTTAATTCCGTTTTGCCCTCATTTAAGGTCAACTTGATTAAAGGTCAACTGCTAATAACTGTACCTGTCCTTGACTCTGTACATGACAGAATCACTGTATCATCCGCAAACCGTGAAACATCACAACTGTTTGACCCGGTTTCACAAAGTAGTGATATAAAGTATGAATACCAATGGACCTAAAACTGTTCCTTGAGGAACAGCAGAATTTAGTACAACACAACCTGATTTCGTGATACTATTTTGAACACATTGCTTTCTCGAGCATACCGTACTGGTGGGGGCACAAACGGAAAAGATCCATTCTTTTAAGGAGAACTTCGTGGGAAGAAATAATGGAACCAATAAACAAAATGATTTTTCAGTTGATTTTCTCTATGACGGTATTTTGTAAATCCTGCCTATGACGGTCTACTTTCTATTTCACTTATATACGCTCTTCTAACTTTCTGATAAACCAGCCGCAAAATATTTTAATGCGAAGAAACGATAAAACCAAAATCCAAACGAGAAAACAAAAAGCAATATAAACCGGCTATAGTCGGACGAATTGCTCTCAAATGACAGGCGGGGGCAATTGAACTTAGAAGGGGTGTAGGGTACAAATGTTTTATGGGAGCAAAAATCGCCTTGTGGCTCGATCCCCTGACCTCCAGTTTGGCAATCTGACATCTTAACCACTCAGCTACAATCCCTCTCATTTCCGTTTGCTCGCAGTCGCTTTTACCAGCAAACTTTATTTCAGAACTTAGATCACTCAAAGTGCCACTTAGATCACTCAAAAATCAAGAAATAAAGAGTGAAAAAGTTGAAAGAGTGATAGACATAACTATTTAGACATAAATTGTAAAAAAAAAATTTTGGACAACAGGCAAAGAAATTAATTGAAAAAAGTACTTAACGCGGCTGATTGTAGCTTTTTGGTACAGCGATGTGGCGGCGGGGGGGGGGGGGGGGCGTAGGGTTGTGCGAGAGCTGGACGAGAGGGCATCCAAATCTGCAGGCTCGAGGAGGGTTGACGGGGGTGTCGGGATGACAGAGGATAAGGGGTGACAGAGGCGGGAGTCAAATATTTAAGACTGAGAACCGCCCCCTCACACCCTGAAATTGTCTTCTCAAAAATTTCGGTGAATTCGATACTTAAGAGACTAGAATCGGTCTCTTAATGCCCTTCGAGCGCTACCTTTTTATCCCGTTTCTGAGGACCAAAAGTCAAATGCGTCAGACGAAAGATCGGTCAAGCGAAAAATTGCACTTCGTTTGAGTGCAATTAATCAATTGATAATTCATATGATGAACTAACGTTGAGCCACGAAAATCAATTTTTTCAAGACAAAGTTTCCAAAATATCAATTCCATAATTTCAAGAACAGTTGCAACTGATTTTAGGAGCCATTTTTGTTAATTTCAGTTAAACTGTTCTAAACTGAATGGCCGACTTCCTGGTGAGTTTTGAGTGACCGACACCAACGCCAGTTCATTGTTTATCACTAAAGCAGTTGAAAAAGTTAAGGTGTCATAACAATAAATTGGTTTATAATTCTAACAATGTTTTATTGCACCATTTAAGAGGAACAACTCATCTAGGGTTACACAACTGCTCGCTGCCAATCAACAAGTGAATCAGAGACATTTGCAAAAAGTTATACATCTATTTACAAAAACACACTAATCGAGCATCGTGCACGTTATTCACGCCAAAAGATCTCTTTCCTCCTCCTCTTGAGAACAAAATCATCTCTATCCGAAATATTCTTTTTTGCAGGAATATGAAAACTCAATCATTTCTTATCATTTTTCCAACGATACAAGTTGATTTAAATTTATTTACTGAAAATTACTACTGAAAAAAAGGCTAACAAGTCATGGCAATTGAAATGAGAGAAAGAGAGAGAGAGAGAATGACTCGCATTTTTAATTTCCGCAACAAAAAAACTTTTTTGACTGAGTTAGAGGAGGTTGACAACTTTGACTATTTGCAGAATTATTCAAATTTTCCTACTATCCACACGTTGAACAAATAAAATTCTGTCACAGGTGTTTACAAATCAGATTGTTTGTATAGGTTACTCATCGTCATCAACGGTCATACCACTCTGGAATTATAAAATCGCAATTTATTGGAGAGAAATAGTTTCTTGTATAGTTTTCAGAGGAACTTTATCATCACGGAGGAAAAAGATTCAGCTCCATTCAAATAAATATCGTTCAGATCTAATAATTATTGCCTATCATGAATTGTTGACTAAATAATTCATCGCTACATAAAAAGATAGAGTCAAATATTCGAACAGTAGTATCGCATGTAATGACATTTATATACTCACGGAATTTTGGATAATTCACGGGGTTATATTTCGATTGAACTCAACTTTCTTCAACTTAAGTATAATTTAAGACATAACGTGTATAAAATTAAAACTTAAAATTACATCTTAGAATTTTGGCATTGATATTGATCGCGCGCAACAAAATAAGAATACAATGTTGGAAAAAGGCTAGCGATCTAACATGCTTTGTAGAACCCCCCTCCCCCCTCCATCTGCCTCTCAGCAAATGTTTAGTAAGTCACTCATCAGGGTTGAAATCTGAAGCATTGAAATATCTCTATTTAAAAATAGTAACCCCTTACTTCGAATAGCTTAATAAGCTTTTCGTGCCGAGAACTTTATATTTTTGGCCGGCAATTGAAGCTCTTTAAGGTAGGGCGGTAGGTTCCTTTTGCATAGAAGTGTAATTTAAAACGTACATCATATTTCGGTTTACTGCACCATTCCATCACTGATATTCAACTGCATTTTCTCTCGATGATCAAGTATTTTATCGAAATTAATCATGCGCACTTTGTCAACATTACCAACGTATTGCAAAACCTTTTGGTGGCCATCAATTCCAACAAATCTACGAGATTTAAAGAGTTTCCATTAGCAAAGATCTTAATCTGCCATTTTACACATGTAAAAATTAGGTCGCTTCAAGTTATAAAGTTCTTGGTAGTGGCACTCAAATGACATCATAAATCATGCAAAGATTTGATTCAATTTCAGGACTAATCGTATTTGTTTGAGCAAAGAAACAAATGGTCTACAGCGCAGATAAACCAGCAGCCTCTTCTTATTTGCTTCAAACGATGATAACTGTTCAAATGGCTTGTCTTTGTTCATGTAACATTTATCCTTCCCAATTCGATCCCAAATACCAGTCAGGGGTGCCAATCTTTTATCTTGGAACAAATTGCGCGACGCAGTAAACTAAGCGCCAGTTTTAGGTATTCTTGACCAGCTTCACAACTTTTATCTAGGTTGGACAATACCAGCATATCTTATCAACTGTATTGACATATTTTGGAGCAAATATCAGGCCGTCTTTACAACATACATCTAAGTGGCACTAGCCCCAAGATCAACAGTAGTTTAAGTTGACTGCTTTACTTCAGTCGTCTCTTAGACCGATGACCTCCACATTGCAGATTGAGAAATCTTCTGTGGATGCTAGAGGGGGGTTGTTGAACGTCGTGCATGTCTTAGAAACCCCTTTGTCCATCGCCCAGTCTATGGCAAGGCCTTCGTGATTCCTACAGACAGAAATTCTTCGGAAAAGGTTTAGAATCAATTAGAAAAACATAGCCGGCAGATTGCCGGAAAACAGCCGCAATAGACACTTCTGGCCTTCCATGAATTGAAACAACTAAAGAAACAAGATAGGCAGATTGACCAAAAGTCCTTTAGTAGACCACTAGATTTTTTGGGTTAGATACGTACTGTCAATTTTATGACACATACGGTCTATAAGGAAAAAGCCCTAAAAGAGCTTTCTCAAAATTGATATTCGAAATCAAAAACTCAAGACTAATACTTAAGAATTAGGGCATATTCGTTTGGAACTACTAAGATGCACACTATTGACCTTCAACTACTAAATGTTCATAAAAATTAAAGTTCCATAAGTGAGTTGAGAAATCATTTTTTTGAGTGAGGTAAGACACGCAACTGGCCTAAAAGCAGAAAGGACGTCACGGTAAGACGAAACAAAAATCTGTTAGACGAAGTAAAAAAATTAGGAGCGCAATAATAGCCGCCTTGAATTCTTGGCGCGGCTATTAACAAGAACAAAATATCAGCTCTTCTAAGATTCGAAAAATTATCAGCTGTTCTCATTAAATGAGTACAGCATAAACTAAGATTAAAACCTCACAATAACCACATCACAAAAACCACAAATACTCAGTGAGGCCCGCGTTATTTTGGAAACGAGACATAAGATTTCACACTTTTTTGCAGGCCTGCGTCGATCAACCAGCAACAGAAAAAAGCAGCATTAAAAGATCATCTAAATCAAGTTTATGTTTCATGTTTCTGTGAAATTTAATTCGTTGAGAAAGCAAACGCGTCTACAAATACTCTCTTCTTATTTGCTAATTAATTTGATCAGAACCGTGTTGGCGCGTCACAGCAATAGAGAGAAAAATATCTCACCCTCCGCCGACAACTAGTCGTTCATTTTGAGCAGACACAAACAGACTGGAGCCAGGATCAGACGGGTTGTTGGCCCAGGGGTACTTGACTGGTTTGGGACTGAGTGAGAATAGGAATGTCTGGCCATCTCCAAAGAAGCCCATGCCTTTGTCATACTGTCCTCTGTGCTTGAGCATTGTTGAAATGTATGCCCCGAAAACCTAACAATTCAAAATTGTGAACAAATTGATCAAACGCTAAACCTGTCGACAACGATCAAGTCACCAGTTTAAAGCTCAGAAGATAGACAACACAATAAGAAGAAAAGAACGTGTCAGTTTGACCAAGATGAGCAGAAAGTGAGGCTTACTTCTCTGATCTGACAAAAATCTCATCTAACTATAAGGTATACAAAATATTGAACATTTAACCCAACCATTCATTTACTTCGATAACAAAACTAACTTACCGGGAAAAAAATGTTATCGATGACAGCGTTAGTTTCTCTGTAGCATTTTTCTGTTCAAACTTGCGTAAATAAGCGGCATCCGATCCAACCAACTGTTGAGTTTCGCAAAAACAGTGCTGCTTCTAACTCACCTCTTTGTTAAGAGTTTTAATGAGTAAAATGACAGGAGAGTGGGCCTCGACCTTCCTGTACAGCTGGCTGAGGTTGAATCCATCTCTTGAAGTCTGATACAGCATTGTTGGTTGAAACACACTAGACTTGGGGGGAAGCCACAGCCACAAGTTGTGCAGCTGAAAAATTGCAGCTCAAAAACTCTATCAAATTAAACAAGCGAGTACCTAAAATGCAGCTCCAGTCATTGTAAGGCTTAATACCGTGCTGTTGAAAGCCAAATTATACCGCTGAAAAAACTTTAATTCTGAGGCGTCCTGCTGCTAAAACTCCAACGAGAAAACCTCAAACTAATTCAAACATGCCCGGAGGATTGCCGAAAAAGCTGCGAAACAGACGTGATGTTGAATTTAGATAGCAACTGAATTGAAATGATGCCGAATTGAATTGATGCAGTTGCCACCATTTTTAAAGACAAACGATTCCCAACTAAAAATTTCTTTTCAAACAAATTTTGATTTGGTAACCATGTTTTATTATTAACATTAAGCACAATATAGGAGGCCTATATTGACTTTAAAAGGAGTTAAAGTGATCTCAAGTGGCCTTAATAAAATAAGAAGCCATTTAGAGAGCAAAGACAAAATATTAAACAAAACAGCGGCTGCCAGAATAGCTGCGAAATAGACTTGCGTGTCTTGGGGGGGGGGGGGGGGCACCACCTTACGGCCTGAATGATGCGCAGGGGTGTGGATGGGGGGGGGGTTGAAGTGACGGGGTGAAGTGGGGGGGGGGGGTGCGGCTGTGGAAGGGGGTCAAACTCCTAACAACCGCACTTCGCAGCATGCGTATAAGTCTCCAACACAATTTCTGTGAATTGCATACTTATAGATTAGTGAGCTGAAAGGCTCTAAGAGCATTTAATGCCCTCTGGGCGTTACCTGTTTATCCCGCTGTTGAGGACCAAAAGACAAACGGTTCGGACAAATAATCGGTCAAGCGAAAAATCGCATAAAAAAGACCACAGGACTAATATAATTGCAACAACCTTCGTTTGAGAGCAATTAATAAGTTGAAAAAGCGACCGACGCCGCTCAAAAAACTATGTAAAAACATTCAGCGATGATATAATTAGGTTTGTTAAAATTCAATCTGCAGAAGCCGCTTATGGGGACCTTTATTACACATACGAGTTTCTTTGATCACAAATCCATTCAAATTAAACCTTTAAAGTGTAACCGTCATTTTATTGAGTGAGTTGTGCAGCGTATGATCAAAAAATTATTCACACAAATGACCTAAAAGCTTTTGCTAGAGAGCGAGAAATGACGTCATGCGCGCAAATGCTGTTAGTGAGAGGAATAGTTATAGGCTTTTTGAGCTTTGCGGTATGAATAAACGTAAAACTAAAAATATCAGACGACGATACGAAAAAAACCAAGACCACCGCAATATAGCTCCACACAGGTTACATCTTCGCAGCTATAATTATGATCAAAACAATTACCACGCACTTACGCTTAAAACTCATCGCCAATTATTTTAAGAAATGACATCACAAACAAAAGTGTGAAAAGAGCAGTGAAATATCTGCAAAAAAGATCAGCAAAGATGCTCATTTGAAAATTGCAGCGTGAACAAAAGTGAAACAACAAAGAACGGCAGACGCCAAAACGAAACCAACATCACCGCAATACAGCTAAGTTCAGCTAACAGCTTCGCGGCTATAAAAAAACACGACAAACAGCAACAAACATGCAACTTCCGTCAAGAGCACAGCTGCACTGAAATAATTAATTTTAAACATATCCCGCAAATTTGCGAAAAAAGCACTCATTGATTCTTACAACCCTGATTGAGATTGAAAAAATGAACAAAGAATGAAACCTGATTTATGTACAATAACCGTTAAAGTGGGAACTATTTGGATGCCATTTCAAGTTGGACATATAATTGTTTTCTAATGATAGGATGCAGAGTGAGTATCAATAGCAATAAGCAATTGCTATTGATACTCAATTGCAAAGAATTGATAACATAGACTTAAAAGAACGAACTTCAACTAGCGAGCATCTAAAATTGGGTTTTGTTAGTTTATCCCGTTTCCATTTTTGATTTCATTCTTGGATCTTGACTCCAGTTTAATTTGCTCAGCAGTACTTCATGTAGAATTAGAGAAGACTAAAACTAGACTAGATAAGCCAAAAAAATTTCACGCACATGACGAACAAGCTGTGAACTAAGGTACAGAGAAACAAATTTTTGCTCGACGAAATTAAAAAAAAACATAGCAGGACGATATACAAATCAAACAATGTTCACTGACCAAAAACCTAGACCTAGAATGATCTATGAATAGATTGAAGATCATTTAGAAAACTTCCGCTCCAAGTCAAACTGACGCAAAAAAACCACAAGCGAGAAAGCGAATTTTTGTTCAAGTCGCTTTCTCGCTATACTTAAACTTAGAGTTAAAAAACTTACGCCACTGGACCAATCGCCATTTAGCTCCACTGCGCTCAAACATCCTTAAAATGAATAAAAATTTTAAAATGAGTAAAAACTTAAACGATTAACGTCAGGCGCATTGCTCCCAAACGACTAACGAGCGGATTGCTTAGCCATTAGTGATCTACGTTTTAGGAAGACAAGCTTTAGTTAAATTGAAGGCGTGTGGGGTGAGCTTACAGGGAGATGGAATCGGGTGAGATGATCGATGTGCATGTGTGGGGATGGTGGGGTCAATTGGGGAGTCAAAATCGGAGAACCACACAATGAATTTGTCTCCAAAATATTTTTGAAGAATTACATAATTAGAGTCTAGTAGGCCGAAGTTCTCTAAAAATCGTTATGCCCTCCGGCGTTACCTATTTATCGCGGGTTTTTTCTTGAGGACGAAAAGTCAAAAGGGTCTATCAAAAAAGCGGTCAAGCAAACAAAACGCTAAAAGACCACCGCACTAACAATCAATACAAAGATCGATGGAGCGCAGTTAACCATATCGTATTGGAAATTGTTCAGCGAAAGAATTGTGATAAAATTGTTCGCTGAGAGAAAGCTTATTAACACCAATTTCTCGTTCTCTCGAAAACAGCGGTATGATTAAACAAACCAGTCGAAATCTTTTCACCGGTTTCATTTCCTGCCTGAAAATTCACTCTAATGAAATTGCTTCAAAAAGGCACGCGCCCCAATACAATTTGAACTCTTTGAATTAAAAAAAGTGCCGCCATAATAGCCCGCTGAGACGAGGGCGGCTATCAAACACTTCATAGCTCACGTGGATAACCGTTTGAGCAAAACAGGGCACTTTAATATATCCAACTAACGTCGGAGCGAATTGCTCTCAAACGACCGGTTGTCTTCGTCAGTGGCTAGCTATGGTTTAGTGAGGACAGCTTTAGCTTAATTGAAGGGGTGTAAGGTGAACGCAGCGGTGGGCGGAGGGGGGCGCCGAGGGTTGTTGTTGGTGGGGGAAGAACCGCCCTTCACACTTTAAGTATAAGTCTCCGGAACAGTTTCTGTGAATCGCATAATTGGAAACTAGTGAGCGAGAAGGCTCTAAGAGAACTTCATGCCCGTTTTTGAGGACTAAAAGTCAAATGGATCAGAGGAAAAATCTGTCAAGCGAAAAGCGGTTCTTAAGTACGGACGCCTCTACGGGGCAGAACTACGAGCGGGCAACAGCTCCCAGGATCCATACACACTGTTCACAGACGGGGAGAAAAGAGTTTTGCGGAGGGATCAGGCAAGCCGTCTCTCTGGTCCCTAGTAAGAATTTGACTGGAAAACATTTATTTGCCCTGCTTCTTCTTATCCTCGGCCGCATTGAAACAAACCCCGGACCTACGCCATGTGCTATTTGTCACCCTAGCAACTGGAACACGGCGTCTGGTACGGCCAGGGAGGTTGGGTACACCCGAATTGCACCAACTTACAGTCCATAGAGCAATGGAACTGCAAGTTTGACTGCAAGCGCTGATTTTGGTGCAATAGAAGCAAATACAAGGCAAAATTTCCCCACTAACGTCAACACACCTCAACATTTTTCAACTGAATTGTAATGGTCTGAAACAAATGTAGACAACATCATAGACTGGAAGCAGAAAAAGAACATCCGAATAGCTACCATCCAGGAGACCAGCCTCAACGAAAAATCCACCCTCAAAAGCCCACCCGGCTACTGCATAATCTAAAATAAGGGGGCCAAAGAGAGGCAAAGGTGAACGAGTAGCTTTTATCATTAAGGACACAATTACATTTCAAGAACTTAGGCTTCTGACAAACACTTAGAAGTCCAAGCCATAGAGCTCACTGCAGGTTGTAATAACATCAAACTAATGAAAACCTAAATACCATCTTCGTATCCTGCATCACAGCTAGACGCAGATGGTATAGTTTTTCACTAGTTTGATGTTATTACAACCTGCAGTGAGTTCTATGGCTTGGACAAGAAATCAATCAGTAAACTACTTGAGTTAGATGACTGCACTATTGGCGGTGATTTCAATGCTCATAGCCCTCTACGGCACTCGAAACTACCGGAAGACAACAGGAAACAATATTTCAAGTGAAACAGACCTTACTAATCATGTAGTACACAGCGAAGAAGCCAAACAAGAGGACCTGATTCTTGTAACAGCTCCCTGTACATCAATCTTGCCAGCTCAAGCATAGCAAATGAACATCAAATGGCGTACGACGTACGCACTAGGTTCGCACCATTTACCAATAGCTCTATCCATCACCCGTGACCTCATCACACACAATACCACAAAGAATTTTCATCAACTTCCGCAAAGCTGACTGGGCAAGTTTTAAAGACGACATGGAACTAAAACTGAAGAAACAACAAGGCCAACATATGTCTACCACGCATAGAAGACCTTAAGGAAAACCATAAATGCAGCGGCTGTCACGCATATCTCACAGGGAAGAATTAGACAGTGGTTGCCCATTTTCCCAGCGAAACAGTAGTTTTCTGAAAAGAGATGAACTTCAAAGAAAACATTGAAGGGATCGCAACTAAACAAAATAACGCAACTAAACAATGGAAAAAACAAACTTGTTCAAATTCAAAAACGCAAAAAGTTGATCGAATTTGAACACACACTTACTGAGGTAACTGCTCTAAACTTAGGATCACAGTAAAAAGACTTTCGTCAAGTAACGCTTAACCACCTGCAAACAGAGCCATATACCTTGAGGCTAAGAAACCTACTCCTCACCATGATGCAAGGAAATGCGCCAACAAGTTTAACTAACAATACAATCCACACCCCACGACAAACGAAAACAGATTTACACTAAGAACAATAAGGAAACTCGAAACAGAGGGCAGAATGTTTAAGTGTAACACAGTGAAAGAAGCTATAAGAGACACAAAGAAAAGTAAGGAGCTGGGCCTTGAAAGAATAGCGCCAATCCACTTACACCATCTAGGCCCCATAGCACTGAGATACCTCACTGACACCAGAAACTTTTCTGTAAACAGTGAAAAAATACCCAACATCTGGAAAGTCGGCCGGGTTATATCCCTACACAAGCCGGGAAAGCCCATAGACGAATCTAAAAGCTTCTCCCCCATCACAAAACTAACCTAAAAACTTTTACCAAGTGACTTTATAGAATATCCATTAAAAGAACATCAGCATGGCTTTAGACCAGAGCACTCCACGACAATAGTTCTCAATATTGTAACCAAAATACAAAAAGGCTTTAATCAAAAGAAACCCTGCAACCGTAATCCACTAGTACCCTTAGACCCCACCGCCGCTTTCGACACGGTTGATCACAACCTATCATTACGGGACATACGAGGCACCATTATCGAATAGCACTAAAAGATGGGTCGCTTCAAACATATAGTGCAGGTTTTCTTACGTAGAATAGAACAATACAAATCAGAGCGGATAAAAGTCAAACAGGGTGTCCCCCAAGGTTTTTTTTTTACTATCGCCAATGCTCTTCAACATCTACATGCGCAAGCTGCCTCTATCCCCGTAAGATATAAACATCTTACGCTGATGATTTAACTTCATCTCAACAACAGTTTGAAAAATTACTTGACATCACTCCAAACCCTAAATACTTTACACAACTGGCCAGAAACAAGAAAACTTAAGGTATCAGCTGAAAAATTAGGTGCAAATGTGTTCACAACCTGGAGCAAGGAGGCCAATTTGATCCAAACCTCACTATCAACAATTCACCAATACCAGTAAAGTCCAAGGTCAAAGTACTGCGTGCTACACTTGATAGTAGGCTCAATTTTAGATAGCATGTAAGAATCACCAAAGAGAAATTACAATAACATACTGAAAAAGATTGCTGGTAGCGACTGGGGCTGCACAAAACAGACAATCACTGACTTAAAGCTTTCGATCGAAGCGTCCTGAACTACGATGCTGCCATTTGGGCTTCCAGTATCAGCAAAACAAACAGGAACCACCTGCAAACGCAACAAAATGCTCTTAGCAAAATTACTGGCTGTGTAAAAAGCTCCGACATCAATGACCTACACAATGGGGGTGAAGTGCTGCCTGTCTAAGCTCAAAGAAATATTAGCAGCGCAATTTCTAGCCGGCAGTTATCAGAAGCATCGTGCTGATCATAAAACAACCTCTTCAACCAGTTTTCGTCCCATGAGAACGACAATAAATGATGCTTATAGAAACCGCGTGAAACAACACACAAACAATAAAAGCCAATTGAATACAAAGATGCGCTCAAAAATATCCATCGACACACATTACATACTCAGTTGAACAGAGACAGCAAGCAACTAGCCACACCTTTATGAAAGATAGCAGAAGAACAAACGCTGCCACGAATTGCACGTATCTGATTAGCACAACTGAGAACTGGATACTGTACCCTGCTAAACTCTTACTTGAGTAAAATCTGTGACAACGTTGATAACCGCTGTCCCAAATGTGATGCAGTACATGACGTAAACCACATTTTCAACTGCAGTAAGAACGCCACGGACCTGAATTTGATTGACGTGTGGGAAAGACCAATATAAGTAGCCAAATGGCTGGACTTAATACCATCAGTCCTATACGACCACACTGCACAGAATAATCCGCCTTCCTTTCCCCTTTCCCCTGATGTTGACGATGCCCCTCCTGATGACCGGGGACAACCCGGGGACCGCATGTCATTCAACATGTAGATGCAGAAAGGTCGCCGCACCACAAGCAAGTTGTAGATAGGCAGTCACACTACTATTATTATGATACAAATGCAACTAGAGTACCAGTTAAAAATGGCAATAAGCGCCTCTATCCAGCCAAAATTACCTGCGAACTGCAGCTCTGTGCGACAGCTACAACAACAAAATCGCATTAAAAAAGACCAACAGGACTAATATAATTGCTACAGACTTCGTTTGAGAGCAATTAAACATCAAAAGCAGAACACTGATAGGAAAACTATTAAGAAACCAATCAATTTTTGCATCTAGTAATTTGCATTTAACGATTACGTTGAAACTGAGACATCTTAATTTTCGGGAGAGTATAAAAATTAAATGTCAGCTATGCATACAACTAACTATGCATAGATTTGGTGGATTGTTATTTCGGATCTATTCTGTTTCGCCCCCCCCCCCCTAGGGTTTTTATGACCCTCCGTTACAAATTGAATTATGTTATAAAGCACGTTACTACGTAAGAAAATAGCACGTGCGCCAACCAAGCAAAGTTAATAACTTTGTTGTGCTGAACAAAACGAAAATTCAAATTATCTCAGATTGAAGCCCGGTAGAGTTTAGCAATAGGCCGGGCATTGGAAGGAAACTGTGCCCCCCCTTAACGCCGCTATTCTTGTCTGTACACACTAGCCTTTTTACATTGATAATGGTTGATAGCCTTTTAACCGCCGGGACGAATGTCAGTTACGACTGTAATTACCGCCAGATGTATGAGAAAACAATTTTCTACGCTACACAAAAAATTGCCATGAGACAATATTAAGCATACACATACCTGATCCTGATCAATAATAGTGGAATCAATGGTCTCGAGGACGAAGGAGTTGACAGCGGATAAATCCATTGCTTCAGATCCATTTATCCCAGCTCCACTGGCCTTCTTCGTCCTCTCCTCTTCTTTCGCCTTCTCAACCGACTTGCAGATCTCATCTCTAGTTGGCACTTTCAGCTTGTAAATTGTCTAAAAATTTCAGCCCAATTCTATGACAGTTACTCAATAATTATACGTATGACTCTTAGAATTTTGTAGAACTCGTGTTAATATAAGTATCGTATTTTTGGGTCAAATAAGACTGAAAAGAATAGCAAAATTGTGTTTTTAGCTTTTCAGATATAAAAATAAAAAATGGATTACAAGCAAAATTATTTAGTTCTAAACGAGATGTTAAAGAAAAATCTCTGACTACTAATGACAGTAATTTCTCTCCATGCAAGCTGATTATGTAATGATTTCACTATTATTTTGTAGAGGAAGTTAACTTTATTAAGCGCGAAAAACTTTTACTCAGTGAAATTCAGGGCCACTATTTGCATTTGAGGTAGGCTAAACTTTAAAGCGCCAGTAAAAATAAAGTTTAAAAAGCGACCTCTTCCTAACTTTTTAGATAATCATTTTTGCAACCCGATAAGATAATTTCGAAATAAATGGGCAGCTCACCTTAATAAATTTGTCTTCAGAAGTAGTACTGCATAGGGATTTAACATAATGACGAATTGCATCTTCTTCTAATGTGTTGTTATCTAAATACAAACAAAGAACTAATTCTGTATTTTACTGACAGAGGTAATTTTCCTGTTTTTCTAGTCAGTAACTACCATAGTCATTTCTCTTCCGCTTGAAAACAGGCCTCCATGGCCTAATAGGGATCTCCCAGGGTGATATTGATTTTGACTCGATGTAAATATACATAATAAAGATATTTTTTTTCTATTGACCTCTGGAAACAAATTATTATTATTATTATTATTATTACTATTATTATTATTATTATTATTATTATATGAAGATTGGTAATGTGCGACCGCTCTCCCGACCCAATTATCAGTTCAAATATATACGTCAATATTAGGAGCAACAAAAACGTTTACAGTAGATCTCCTCTTACTACATATATCTCGAGATATAAGTTAACAGATCACTACGATGCTTCTTAAGGGGTAGAAGGCATTCGATTGGCTTCCAAATTTCATGCCTTATCTGTCGGCTCTGATCATTTTGTTCCAATTTTAGCGTTATTTGCTTCCACGCCAATAAAACCAACCCCAGATTACTCAAAACTAAAATTCAAGCTCAAACACTTTCCTCATTCTTTGAACATGCAAAGATCACTGTGATCAAGTTCTCATCAAAAAGTCTAAAGCTTCGCCAAAAATAACAATATTTTCTTAACAATATTTTCACGTGTTCAATGTCAGGAACTAGTTGTCAACTTCCAAAGATAAAAACCTGGGCAATATGGGAATTCGTGCAGGACAAAAATTTGAACTATGCAAAATCAGAGAACCTATCTGACAAACTTCCATTGAGTATTCTGCTCATTTTCTTAGCGCCTCGTAATAAAATCAATGTTGTCTGAATTAACAAAATACATCGATTAGTTCCCGAAAAAATGAAATTTGCGGGGGTGCAAAAATAAGTAACATTGCCGGCAAATAGTCACTTGACGCACATCGGGATTGAAACAGAAAACATAGCCGGCATATTGCCAATAAATAGCCGCTATAGACGCTTGTGGACCACCCTGAATTGAAACAACCAAAGAAATAAGATTGACAGATCGACCACCAGATTTTTAATAGACCACTAGACTTTTTGGGTCACTTTTATGAGACACATTTGCTCTACAAGGAAAAAGCCCTAATGGAGCTTTTTCAAAACTAATATTCGATATTAAAACTCAAGACTCTATTATTCAGGAATTAGTACATATAATTTTGGCACTACATAGATGCACACTATTGACCTTTAATCAGTAAATGTTCACAAAACTTAAAGTTCCATAATAAGTTCAGAAGTCATTTTTTTGAGTGAGGTAAGTCACGCAATGACCTAAAAGCAGAAATGACCACACGAAGTCAAATATTAACAGTATAAGCAAAGCAGTAGAAGTCACTGAAGTCATTGAAAAAGTCAATTCCAAGAAGTCAGTAAGACGAAACAAAAATCTGTTAGACGATAAAAAAATAGGAGCGCAAGAATAGCCGCCTGGAATTGCTGACGCGGCTATTAAAAAGAAGAGATAGAAATTGGCAGAAAGCTTCAAAAGACGTCTTAATTCGGTGTGCAGCTTCCGCTACATTCTAAAACTAAACTTAATTCAGTTTCTAAACTGGAAACTATTAGGCGTAATACTTATGTCAGCTAGCAATCGCTATGGACTCTGATAACCTAATGCACTATGACTTAATGAACGGGCTATATCGGTTTATCCCGTTTCTTTTGATTTTCCTCTTTGATATGGACCGTATACACTAAATTGCGTCACAAAGTGCTTGAAATAATTTAAAATCCATTCAGTGAGTGCAGTATAATTTAAACAGTGAGTGCGGTAAGTCATGAGTCAAACGCAAAAATCCTAAATTATGTAAAACGAAAACCGTAATCAAAAGGTAATGCGAATTTAAAAAACAAAACAGGACAGGTCCTGAAATACAATCTGAAGAACTCATTGAAAAAAAATGAGAACTAATGTAACCAAGAGAACGATTGAACATTCCCAGCCAAAAAGACAATCTTAAAACTAAAACAAACAAACTAAACAAAATAATCAATGCTAAAACTCTTGAAGCTTTTACCCTGAAGGCTAAATATGATACAATGCAATATACTCATTAACTCACGCACAAGCCTTGAAAGAGAACCATGTGCCACTAAAGGCAGATAAAGAAGAAATATGACAAATGCTTCAAAAAACAAAGTTTCAAAATTTTGCATATATGTTTAAAACCTTTTCTCTTTGTCTCTGGAGTTCTGTAATGTAACCAATCTGCAAGACTTAATAAAGTTTCGCCGGCCAGTAAAAATCCTAAATCTCAGAAACTGGCAGAACAAAAAATTTGAATACAAGTGCATATTTAAACAAAATATTGTAAAATTTGTGACATTTATATCATCACAACAAATTCAATGTCTCCAGAGACTATCCAGTATCTCTATTTCAAGCCTTAAACAGTTTCACTGGCTCATAAAGATCAAACCCTGGAGGACGTTCCTGGGCCCTTGGTGCCGCAGAAAAATAACTGCCTAATTTCGTGATATTAAAAAAATGAGAACAATTTGATTGCCACAAGAAACTATGCAGTAACCTATTATCAAACCCTAGAGGAGGTTCCTTGGCCCCTGAGGCTAGGGAAACCTGAAAATTGACAAAAATTCAAAATAAAATTAAAAAGTTTTATCAAAAAATTGATGAATCTTGTGACAATTAAATGTTGATAACCATTCTATGGCCAAACATTTTTTCAGTAACCTAATATCAAACACTGGAGGAGATTCTTTGACACCTAGGGCTAACTCAAAAAAAGAAAAAAAATTTATATGGTTATAAAAAGTAAATATGTCTCGCAAAAGACCTATATCAACTTTTACAAACCTCAATATTAGACTGGTCAGACAAAAAACCCCAAAAATGACGCAAAAACGAAAAAAAATAGAAGATTTCGGGCTCAAAAACTTCTAAAAATGACATTTTAACCTTGAATGAAGGCCTTGTCAGTAGCTTCGACACTCTAAGCACTTGAAGGACTACTAAACGCGGTTAATGGCCTCTAAGGAACCTTATGCCCGCTGAGCTTTACATGTTTATCCCGTTTTGAAAGCCCAAAGTCATGAAAAAGCTGTAAAAACATCTTACAAAAAACACAGAGCACCAATACGATCTAATTCTTGGATTGTTCTGAAACAATTAAAGCAGGACAAGTTCTGAAACAATTAAAGAATTCTTATTGTTTCATTGACTAAACAAAAACTCGCACTAAACAACGCACAGAATGGACTGGAAAAATCACTTACAAAAAATCTGATAAAAAATGAAAAAAGTCATAAACGAAGTCAAATTGCAGCGTGTGACTAAAAAAACACAAGCGACAAAGTGAAAGTTTGTTCAAACGACGTTTTATTACTCTGCTTCAAAATTGCCATTTCGCTTAACTTCCTGTTTCGGCGTGACCAAAATCATCACTTCCATTTGACTTCAAAACTCACGACAAAGTGTTAACAGACCTTAAAAACATAGCCGATAGACTGCCGGAATAGCTGTGAAATAGACTTGCAAGCTGTAAAAAACAGATAGAAACGGATATAGAAATGTTAGGAAACAGATATTGAAATGTATCTCAGATATAGAAATGTATCGTTGTGAGCATTTTTGGGTGCAAAAAGGATTGACAGCGCAAAGGTTCCAAACCCAGTACCTGGCGTAAAAATCAGAAGCATTTACTACTCGGCTACCAAACCCCTTTTTCACTTCGTCTTATATTCGATTTTGTTTTTGCAACAGACATAATTTATAAACGACAGAATGATCGACAAAAAATCGACGACAAAACGAAAAAGCGTCAGACGACTAAACAGAAAAAATCTAAGAGCACCGCAATACACCTCCTTTCAGCTTGCAGAAAAAAAAACAGCGCCCCAATACAACTCGAGTTCTTTGAATTGTAAAAAAGGAGAGCGCCTAAATCCGGCAGAGAGCTGGAAAATAGCCGCTGTTGATTGCCATAACCACTATTGGGATTGAAAGAATAGAAAACAATGAAAATGAATTTTACAAAAAATATTTTTTAAGTGCTGACCATTTTGATGTCACTTTGTAGTTGAACAGACTCCTGTTTCCTATGATAGGATACAGGGGCTAGCATCAAAACAAATAAGTATGAAAGATGCTAACTAAGACTAGTAAGAACAAAGTTTAAGTAACGGGCATCTAAAATTGGCTTGATTGGCTTATCCCGTTTTTATTTCGTTTTTTTTTTAAAAAAATACTGACTCTGTTCATTTTGAATTGCTTTGTTGAATTGCAACTGCTGTTCAAAATCACTTTGCGCAAAGTGGGAGATGAGTCCAACTATCCTAGAGAAGTCAAAAAGATTTCACACAATGTGAAAGAAGCGGAAAAATGAGGTAAAGCGAAACGAATTTTTTTTCGACGAAGGAAAAAAAACGTAGCAGGACAAGTCCTGAAATACAATCCCAAGATTTGAATTAACTTATGTCCCAACCGTTTATATTATATAGAAGGATTTGAATGCACTTATAACCCGACAACTAAGATTTTTACAGCAACATGATACTAAGAAAGTCAACAAAGCTATTGACCCACTAGGCACAAAAAAATCTAAAATTAATTAGAAATCTTTTCCCCAAATTTCAGAGTTTTAGGAACCCTTTAACGTAACAATTTAAAACATATCGACTCTATGGCTCCTAAAAACGATAACATGATAACAAACTTCTGGGATTCAATGACAGAAAAAGCAAAGAAGAGGCCAAACCTAAAAATCGGCAAAAATCAGAAACTTTGAAAACCAGTGGCGCCGAACTAATAGAACCTGATAACAATCAACAAAACCCTTAAAAACAGAAAGTAATAAAACTTTAAAAATCGTAAAATACTTTTTAGCAGTTCCAATGGCTGAAAAAGGGACAATAGAACTACAAATGAAGGCATAACTCACAAATTCATTTAAACCTTTTAAAAATAAATGGTATCCCAGCGAATAAAAACGTTAGCTAAAATAGATTAAAAGTTGGAGCCCATAAATTTTTAAAATTACGCCGCACTTAAAAGCCAATAAAAATCTCTTGTCGTTTTTGAGATCAAGTGATTAGACCACAAGAAAAACAAATACAACAAAACGGCCAAAAAATCAATTTTTGTTTTTCAAACAGCAGGACTCAAAATCATGAAAACGATTGTATTGAACTCAAGCGAATAATTAGGTTCGTCGATTTCTCATAAATAACCGATGAAATCGCCCATCAATGACACAAAGTGTAAAACCGGCAATAAGTACAACAAAGACAAACAAAAAAGAAAAGTTGAGTAAAAATTTTTGAGCAAGAAAAGCGCATTAAAAAACCAGCTGAAACTGAAACGAATAATATGGTTATTGAAGGCAGCCTTAGCTACAGATGAGACTTGTCATTAAGGAGACTAAGAGATAAGACCTCAAATTGAGAACTGGAGACTAGTAATCATCAAAAATTCGATAGTTATTGAAAAGAATGGAAGTCAAAGTCAGATAAAAAATCAGCATTCAACAGATGCAATTAATTGGATTTAAATAATTCATATTTGCAACCTATGAGACCTGTCCCTAAAGTGATTAAAAATGAGACAGCAAAAAGTACAACAAATATCAAAGCCGAAAAATCAACTTAATATTCTGAGAACAAATAGTGTCAAAACCTTTAAAACCACCTGCCGTAGACTCTAACACTTAATTAGATTCATTTATGCCTGATTATCAAACAATGATACTGTCATTATCGATAATTGGTGATAAGACAAGAAATAATAAAATGGCAAAAATCAAAATTTGACAACAGGTTACGAGTAAAAAAAAACTTTATCTGCCCGTCGATGGGTTCAATCAATTGCAAATAGGCACCATTAGAATCACAGCAGTTAAATTTCCGCATGTAAAAAAATTCCTTCAAAAACAAAAATTTGCTCGAACGCCATTTATCACTCCACTTTAGAGGTAGTTTAAAAAAAATTACGCCACAAATTTACTCGCTTTTTTGCTCTCTTTACTACTCCAGCGTCATAAAAATCACCGCGCTAAACTGATCTTTAAAAAACATAGCCAGAAAAATTTCGGAAACGTTCAGGAGTATAGAACTGACTATCCTTAATGCAATGACGTGATGTACTGCCCACTTGATTAGAAAAAAAAACATTTTTAAACAAACAGGAAAATTTCCATAAACACACAAATGACGAAAAAAATCATCTGATAAAATTTACATCAAGTTGCGACTCCAAAAGTACATGTAAGACCTGGCAACACAGAACTTTACTTTGAAACAACATAACAATTGAATGACAAGGTAGCAGGCTCTTAGAAAAACCGAGCGAACGGAAAGTTGATGGCAAAGGAAATAAACATAACCGACTAGCGTCGGGCCAATGGCTCTCAAACAACCGTCGAGCGGTTGGCGTCATCAGTTAGCGAAAGTGCTCGAAGTAAGCGCAGCGGGGGGGGGGGGTTGAACCAGGTTGGGCGGGGGTGGCAACGATGGGAGGGGATCTTTGATACGTGCACGGGGCCCTTACGATGTGGAGAGGGTGCGAATTGGGGGGTTGTGAGGGGAGAGGGGGGGGGGTAGGGTCAATTTCTAAGAACCACCCTTAACACCAAAAGTATAAGTGTCCGGAACGGTTTCTTTGAGTCTTATACTTATGAGTCTTATACTTAGATACTAATGGAGACTACTGAGCTGAAAGGCTCTAAGAGCACTTAATGCCCGCTGGGCGCTACCTGTTTATCTCGTTTTTGAGGACGAGAAGTCAAATGGGTCAGACAAAAAATCACTCAAGCAAAAAATTGCAAAAAAGACCAGCAGGACTAATATAATTGCTACAAAATTCGTTTGAGAGCAATTTAACCACAAGACTCCCCAAATGCTATCAGAAAATGAATACAAAACTGCTGCGAATGTTTAAAACGAAGTAAAATTGTAAAAATTGTTAAAATTGACACCAGAAGTGAAAAAATTGCTTCAGATGGACAAAAAAGCTTCCAAACGCACTATTACCAGTTTACATGATTGAGCGGAACACCTTTAAAGGTAGAAGTTTGAGCTAAAACTTAGAAAAATGCTTTCAAAAAGTCGCACGTTACAAACCATTTCGGCTCGCTCAGTCAAAATTATTTCACACCTACTTTTCTCGTTCTCTCTCAAATGAGCTACATCAACAAAAAACCACTCTCTTTTCTCAGCAATTTCAACTAAACACTTTTCACGCATTTCACTTCCTGTTTCAAATACACTCCAACGAAATTTCCGATAAAAAGACGCCAATACTCCTCTTAGAGTCGTAAAACAAGACAACACACCAATTCAATCCAAATACTAGCCGGAGCACTATAATAGCCGGTTGAGAAGAAGAAGGCGGCTATAAAACATTTCCCGATCTGTAGAAAGATCATTTCAGAAACTTAAAAACCCTTGTTTCACGTTTTCGGTAAAAAAAACTAGCCAATATAATACGAATATATAATTCTTGAACATACCCAGCAGTATCGCTTACATCAAACATCTTCACGAATTTCACGTTTTCGCTATTTTTCCGGTTCCAGCAATCGGTCACACTTTTTCTTTTTTCGGATAAGGCAAATTGAGTTCCTAAATACGATCAAACAAAGAAAAAAGTAAGCTGATCTTTGAACTTTGCGTTCACCCTTCTATACAAATCAAATCCATTTTGCAGCGCAGTTCAAAGCAGTAGTTCAAGGAAATAGTCTGCTATGACTACAATTAGGATGAGATGGTCAATTAAATACAACATAACCGACTAACGCCGGGCAAATTGCCCTCAAACGATCGGCGAGCGGTTGGCGCCGTCAGTAGCTAGCCACAGTTAAAAGAGGCTAATTTAGCTTTACCGAAGGAGCGTGAGGTGCGGTGGGGGTGTGAGCCAGATGGGGCGGAGGGGAAACAGAAGGAGGGGGATCTTTGGCTACACGCAGCCCTTACGATGTGCAGGGGTGGGTATTGGGGGGGGGGGGGTGTTGTGGGTGGGTGGGGGGGTCAATTTCTAAGAACCGCCCTTCACAACCATAAGTTCCAAAACAGTTTCTGTGAATCTTATACTTGGAGACTAATGAAGACTAGTGAGCTGAAAGGCTCTAGGAGCACTCAATGCCCGCTAGGCGCTACATGTTTATCCCGTTTTTGAGGACGAAAAGTCAAATGGGTCAGACCAAAAATCGCATAAAACAACAGCCGGAAGAATTCCATCCTCACTGACCTAATGCATATTCCACATAATCATACTTAGCATTTTGAAACAACAAGAAAGATATAAAAGTATCCGACAATAACTGATACACAACCGGATAAAATTTAACTCTAGTGGCAAATCCAGAAAAAAAACATAAGAAACATAAAATAATTAGAAGACAGATATGTGCCCTGTTTAGCTTTCATATTTCTTCCACAATTATTCGGCAAACAATTTTTACAACTTCTTCAGCGAGGTCAGTGACTCATCCAAACAGAGGGAGAAAAATCAATTAAATGTTGGAAACTGCTAACTAATAACTGAAAAAAAATATTAGTTCATAGTAGAAACACCTAAAAAATAACTCTCAACTTAGAATTGATTGAGAAAAAAGTAGAGCAGTAAGCGTAAGGTCAGAAAAAAGTGAAAAACCATAAAACTATTCAAAACTCGAATTTAGCCAAGGTCTCTCAAATTTAAAAAAACTATCAATCATAACGAACATTCAATAAATTTGCTACAACAACTAGTTTTAACCACACAACTCAAAGACTACGAAAAAAACAAAAAAATTGAAGAGTACAAAAAATGCTAGAAAAACAAAATAGGCAGAATGGTAAAAAAAAAGGTGAAGACCACGCAAACTACCACTAGATTAGATAATTGTGAGACACACCTTTGATTGCAAAGTTGAATTAAAACAAGCTGTTTTGAAACAGCCGCATGTGATTAAAAAAATTCCTTCTCTTAGCCAAATTCTTCACAACAACTTTTTTCGCCTTAAATCTATAAAGTAGTTTTCAAAGATACTATCTGAAAATCACTCTCGCTTCTCTGCTTTTCGATTAAATCGGCCGTTTGATCTGAACACAGTTTCCACATGCAGCACTGACTTTCTGTTTTAAATACACTCATAAAATACCGATCCAAAATAAAGTACATATATTTATATAGCAATCATGGCTCGATAACATTACACAGCCATGCTTATGTTAATATAAAAAATTAGGATATGTTACAGAGATTCGCTAAATTAAAACACTCTAAAATAAAATTGTCAAATTTTTATTTTATAAAATATATTCAAATTGTAATTACGAAACAAATTTCACTTGAATTTCAAAGATTAGACGTCAAAAAACAAATAAATTAATTAAAAATAAATGTCTTGAAAGTAAAATCTAAGTGTACAAATTAAATAAAAAATTGGACACAAAATGCAAAAAAAAACGGATCAGTATGTGTACAGTTTGATAAAACAAAAAAAGAAGTCAAGTTCAAAAGAGTTGTTCAATGCACGAACTGCCAATCGAACGTTGCCATTTATTGCTTTTTCAGAAAAAAGTTTGCTCTAAGATCCAAAAAAATTAAAATAATCCAACAATTAAGTTTTAAATTGAGAAATATGAGCCCATTTTAGGCTTGAAAAATATTAATAGGCTCTGCAAAACTTTGTGCTGCAGCGCATATCAAAAAATTTCTCTCCTTCAGCGAAAATCTGTTCACTATCACAGCTTTTCACACTTTCGCTTTTAGGTGAACAAAATGCCGCCTGAACAAAATTAGTTCCTATAAAGGCCGAGAGAAAACCAATACTCCTCTTCGAATCGTAACCAATACTCCTCTTCGAATCGTAAAAACACCGACAGGACTAATATAATTGCTACAAACTTCCTTTGAGAGCAATTAAAAACATCAAGAATTATGTACTTACTCGAATGTTTCTTGTGCATGTGTAGGATAGTGAGTGCGACCCTGTAGAACACTTTCAGTCCCTCCACCAGATAGCAGTCCATGATCTTCACCTGAAACGACAACAACTCAAGCATGTACGCGTATGCGTGTGTCTGCGTATGTATGTGTCACACTATATACTCACACCCGTTTAAATCTCCACTTTGTGGGGAAATCGATTTGCCTTTCCTAAGCCATAGGATGTTCTCCAGTAAAACTTCGAAGTAATCAAAAATTCGGATAAAAATCAATTAAATTGCAGTTTTATTTACTTGCCCATACTTTCTGTTGTAAGGTTTTGAATTATTAAACTTGAAAATAATCATTCACTATTCACTAAATTTTGGGTCCCTTTCATTGCAAAAAAGTAGAAGTGAAAAGTATCGTAAATGTCAACAATAACTTGAAAATTGACATCTACGTAGAAAAATTTTACGATCAACAGCTCCACAACGCAATGACAACGTCTCATCGCCTTCGTTATTAATATAAATCAAATTCACACTAGCGCAAATCCATCACGAGTAGCTGGTGAATAACATGTACCTCTAAAATCAAAATTACGCACAAAAAACATATGCTTAGACCCCACGGTGAACATGTTAACTCAAGATAGTTAGCTTCTGTTGTTCCTATTTCATACTTTCTCAGTTCATAACCAAACGGAAGATGCTAAACACGGTCACAAAAACTGCTACGTTGATAAAAATATAAATTGTCGGCCACACCCGACACGAAGGATGTACTACTTACATGTAGCGGTTTCAATCTTAAATTTTGGCAAAAAACTTCTGCTCAAACTTTAAGCTGCCGTTCCTCTCAAGTGACAGCCGCAAGGAAAAACAATACTGAACGACTCATTCAACAATGCTAATGTAATTTGTTGACCCAGGGTCTGGTCCTGATCAACTTTACCATCCGCAAAAACACGATCACAAAAAGCGCGATGGACTTCTTTTTCTTAGACAAATGCCCGCGCTCGATCTATGATATGGACATAGCAAAAAAATTTGAGAAGATTTTCGTCAAAAACATTACACGAGGAAAAAGATAACCCAAGTGACACAGATCAGCACTCAAAACCAAATGCTGTAACTTAACGGCTGAGATCAATAGACTTACTCACTCAATCTTTGCACCTTAACAATCCGATAGATTAACTCGAAAAAAGATCAAAGCTGCGATGAAGTAATCATCAAATTATTCCATTCCTGACAAAAGGTCCCGAGAAGAAATTATGCTTCCATTGAGACAAATGAAAGCATTCAGATCAAGCTGGAGTAAATAAATCGCACTGAATCGGTGCTTTGCTAAGCTGCGAAGCGTTGAGTCCGCAGACAGAGGCGTACTAAAAAAATCTAAATAACGAAACAACCAACGTCGGGCAAATTGCTCTCAAACAACCGGCGAGCGGTTGGCTTTGTCAGTAGCTAGCCACGGTTTAGTGACGCTAGCTTTATATTAACTGAAGGGGCGTAAGGTGAGCGCAGCGGGGGTTCATCGCAGCGGGAGTGCAAAAATAGATTGGTGTGACTGATGTGAGAGCCGTGGGTGGGGTGTGGGATCAATTTCGAAGAACAGCCTTCACGCCATAAGTACAAGTCTCCAAAATATTTTCTGTTAATCTCATACTTCCAGACTAGTGGGCAGACAACTTAATGCCCACTGGGCTCTACCTCTTTTTAACCCATTTCAGAAGAGGAAAAGTCAAATGAATCAGACCGAAATGGGTCAAGCGAACAATTGCATAAAGGAGACAAACAGGATTAATATATTTGCTACAAACTGCCTTTGACAGCAATTGAAAATGATTTCCTAAGAAGTGCTTGTTGAGTTACGACAAAAATCATTTCTACTATAACTCGGCTTTAATGAGGATAATAGATGATGACATTACGCCACATAACAGCAGCTGAAGTGCGGCATCAACAAAAACAGAGAGAAAGAGAAAAAACCGTGAACAAGAAAGAGAAGGAAAGAAACCCTAACCGACAGAAAAAAAGCAAGGAATATTTTCCATGAAGGGATTCCACTCTCAACTTCTCTAGTTTTCTAGTCTTGTTAGTAAATAAATCATGTTGAAAACTGAAAGCAAAACTTAAAACTTTACAGATTCCGCAGAAAAAAAGTTCAACGCCATTTTTTTCTCTGGGGGTCAGTTTCGTTGGCCAGTAATGATCGTAACTCAGAAAAGGACAAAAAATGAAAAAAATTGAAAACAGAATCTTGCCAAAATTCAAGATAATATTATCTTTAAAACCATTCCATTGTCTCAAGAGACTATATAGTATCCTGGTTTCAGGCATGAAATAGCTTCACTGGCTCATAAAGTTCCATAAACTTGGAACAATGATTTACCTAAAATTAAAAAACAACCAAATATTATCCAAAAATTACTAAAACTGGAGTCATCTAAAAATTTATCACCATTCCATTAACTCTCGAAAGTACGCAGCAGCTTATTATCAAACATTGGAGGAGGTCGCAGGACCCCTGTTGCCGGAAAAAATTCATAAAGTCTCGAAAAAACTGCAAATATTTTTTAAAAAATTGCTTAAATTCGTGATATAACACTCTTGAAAAAAAACCATCATCTAAAAACTATGCAGTAACATATAATGAAAACCTAGAGGAGATTGCTTGGCTCTGGAGGCAGGAGAAACCCAAAAAATGACAAAAAACATAAAATTGTAAAACTAAAGTTTTGTTTAAAAAATTGCCGAAACTTGTGATATTGAAGGGTTGAAAATTATTCCAAAGCCAATAAAAATTTGTCATTAATTAAAATCAAACCCCTAAGCAAGTTTTCTGATCCCCCTCAGGCTCAGAAAATTCTCAATAATGACAATGTCAAAAAAAACGAAAAATTGCAAGTTTTGTCAAAAAATGCGTGATGTTAAAATCTTGGAGATTCCATTACATCTAGATAATATACAATAACCTATTGTCAAGCCCTAGACGAGGTTCCTCGGCTCTTGAGGCTGGATAAACCTAAGAACCTACAAAAATTTAAAAAAAAACAAAAAAATCGATAAGATTTGTCATATTAAAAAACTGAAAGCTAACTCATGGCAAATAAAACTTTTTCAGTAACTTATTATCAAACCTTTAAGGACGTTTCTGGTCCCTGCATCTGGAAAGACCTGAATAGGGAAAAATAAAAAATTTGAAAAAATTGCACGTTTTGTAAAAAAAAACGCTAAAACTCTTGATGTTCAAATGTTTAGACCATCCCATTACCACTAGAAATTTTGCAGTAGCCTATTATTAAATCCTATAGGAGGTTCCTTGACAGCTCGGGTCGATAAAACTCAAAAAATGACAAAAATTGTCAAAACGCTTATAAATTTGCGTGTTTTTAGCGAGCAGTTGTTCGTAAGAAGCTAGAAGACACGGGAAGAGAGGGGGTGTTGCAACAGTAACAGTGGGGTGGGGTTAACAGCGCGCGGGTGGGGTCGGGGGCAACAGTGGAGGATCAACAGACGAAGGGTTTTCAACCTCCCTTATCACCATAAGAATAAGTCTCTAAAACAGTTTGAGCAGAAACAGAGCTAAAAGGCTCTAAGAGCACTTAATGCCCGCTGGGCGCTACCTGTTTATCCTGTTTTTGAGAACGGAAAGTCAAATGGGGCACACGAAAAATCGGTCAAGCAAAAAAAAATGCATAAAAAGACCGACAGGACTAATATAATTGCTACAAACTTTGTTAGAGAGCAATTAATCAACTTTAGAGTGCATTATAAAAATACCAAGGACAGCACGATTAAAACATCAAAAGGCTGGGAAAGCTCCCAAAACTTTGATATTCACGCTCAGAAACACAAATTTTCAAACCAATTTATAGACTCCCGCTTAAGACATTCGAGTCAACAACAAAATCCAATCGCTTAAAAAATTATTAGAACAACTGATGAAATCTATAAACAACACGAAATCAATAAAAAAGACCAACTATTTTAGTACCAAACAAAATAACTAACTTCGGCTTAAGAACCCTAGTAAAAACAATAAGTTAAGATACAAGCCACATACAAGGGAGCAATAAGGAACTAAACTGAAAGGGTTGCAGCAATGAGATTCTAAACACACGTTTCTGCATAAATAAAAAATTTTAAAAAACTTGCAATTTCATATATTTCAAAAATAAGTTTCAAAAAACTTAAAACCAAGAAAATTTTGACGTGAGAACAACGGACCAAAAATTTACAAAAAAAACTCGTCACGGTCTGACGAATTGCTCTCAAATGACAAGCGAGGGGTTCCCCTTCGGATCGAACCCCTGACCTCCAGGTTGGCAGAGTGACATCCTAACCACACAGCTACACTGCCTTCCTTCACACATAATCGCTTTTATCAACAAACTTTATTTCAAAGCGAGAGTAACATAGTTTACTCAAAAAAGAAGTACCAAGTGTGAAAAAGTCCCACACGAAGTCAGAGAAATTTCTAGACCAAAATCTCAACCAGTCAAGCGAAAATTTTGCCACAGGGCCCAGAATGAAAAAATGCGTCCATTGAGACAAATGAAAGCATCCAGAAAAGGCGGGAGTAAACAAATAGCACTGAATCGGCACTTTGCAAGACTGAAAAACAGTGGCGTACACAGAAAATTCATTCAGATCCAGAACATCATTCTTGTAACGAAAGTATGTTCTACGATGACGTTGTGTCGCATATCTTGATTGAACACTGAATATAATTTAAATAGTTGGCTATAAACTAGCGCCAATAAAAACATACCCGGCAGATTGCCGGAAAATAGCCGCCGTTGATTCCCATAACTCTATTGGGATTGAAAGAAAAGAAAATATCAACAAAAATTGATTTTTGTATAAAAACATTTTTAAGTGCGGTTTATTTTGATGTCATTTCGTAATTGAACATACTCCGGTCTCTCAGTGAGAGGCTAGAGGGTCTAATATCAATACCAATGAGCATTATAGATAGTAACTAAAACTTATGAGAACAAAGTTCAAGTACCGGGCATCTAAAAATGGGCTTTATGGGTTTATCCCGTTTCTATTTCTGACTTTGATTTTTTTTATACTGACTCTCTTCATTTTGAACTGCTTTGCTGAGCAGCTGCTGTTTAAAAGAACTTTGAGCAGAATGACAGAGTGAAACTAGCCAAGAGAAGTCAAAAATATTTCACGCAAAATGTCGAAAAAGCGGCAAAGTGGGTAAAGCGAAAAAAAAGTTCGACGAAGTAAAAAAAATAGGAGAGCTATAATAGCCGGCTGAGAAGATGAAGGCGGCTATTAACAAAGCAACACTCATGGCAATATCTCTTCTTTATTTCACAACGATCTTGCTTTGGTCAATATAGGTGCTAATGTTAAATCAGCGAATGTTAAATTTTACGAAAAAAGTCAGCAGAAACATACAAATCGTTGATAAAACAACAGGATGAAACAACCAACTAACGTCGGAAGAATTGCTCTTAAACAACTGACGAGCAGTGGGCATCAGTAGTAGCCAACTGGGGTTTAGATATGCATCAGGTGGATGTGAGCGTAGGGGTCAAGCGATGGCGGCGTGGAGGGGGGTAGTTCTGGGAGAGGGGGTCCGAATCGCCGGGTTGGAGGAGGGTGGACGGAGGTTACCCGCCACTAACCTTGAAATTGTCTCCTCAAAACATTTTTGGCGAATCACATACGTAGAGACTCGAAAAGCCAAATGGGTCAGACGAAAAATCGGTCAAGCAAAAAATCGCATTAAATAAGACCACAAGACTATTATTATCGCAACAAACTTCGTTTCAGAGCAATTAATCAACTTAAGAGTGCATTATAAAAACACCAAAGACGATCAAAACATCAGAAAGCTCCAAAACTTTGATATTCACGAAATAAATTAAAAAAACCGACTATTTTAGGACCCAACAAAAATATTAACTTCGACTTAAGAGCCCACGCAAAAACAAAAGTTAAGATACAAGTCACATGAAAGGGAACGATAAAGAACTAAATTGAAATTTTGCAGCAATGAGATGGCAAGCACAGGTTTCAGCATTCAACTTTCAAAAGTTTAGCTGAACAGTACACTTAGAGCTTAGTACATCACTGAAAGAGCTGATCAGACAAGAATGCCCTCGGATTTTATCAATTACCTTTTTGAAGACGGAAAGTAAAATTAAATGACTCAGGCGACCGAAAGAAAATTTGCGGATGTTCTAGCTAAAAAGTCAAAATGCTCAAGCAAAAAATTTTTTCAATTTTGTGCGAGAACAATTAAACAGTTATGTTGATAGGCATTGGCAATCAATACTTTCCAGAGCAAACAATTTGTATTTTAACTTTTATTCCTGTGAAAGTATATTAATTAGGAAACCGAAAAAAAAAACAGCCGGCTTACGTCGAACACAAGGCGCTGGCTTTGGTAGTCGCTAGCTTAAATTTATAGGGGCCTAGATTCTTTTGGCGGCGGTGGTAAGGGGCAAAGTAGAGGGAAATGAGTGAAAAGCGGGTTATCCAGAAAATCAAAGGTGCCTTTTTAGGCTGTGAATTTACGCCTGCATAGCATGTGGGTGTATTGAGGGTCCAAAACTCAAAGAATTGACCTTCACGCCATGATTTTATGTCTCTCCAGAAGTTCAGTGTTGAACATACTCCAAAATCTAGTAAGGCTGTTATCAACCTGCCAGCGACTCAATGCCCCAAGAGTTTTACTAGTTTATTTCGTTTCTCAAGACAAAGTGGCAAAAAATCTGTTGTTGTTGTAGCTGTCGCACAGAACTGCAATTCGCAGGTAATTTTAGCGGGATACAGGCGCTTATTGCAATAAATCTTACAACAGGCGCTTATTGGAAAAAAAACAAATCTGTCGCACAAGACGAAAAGAAAGTTTTTTGATTCGTTTGAGAGCAATTAAAAACATCACTAACAAAAACTGTCTTCTGGAGACTTTCTTCAACAGTATACAAAAAATGTTTTTAAGGCGACTATAACTTGTATTATTTTATCATGGACTTGACAGAAAAGCTCGACTTAACTATCTAATTAACAGTTAACGAAAGATACAACCGCTTTACGTGCTAGTCATCAACGAAAACAGATGCTCTCTTTTCACGAAAACAGAGGCGTGTTTTAAAAAAAGGTCAATTCTTTTCAGGAATATCATCTGGTTTCTCGAGATGTAAGTTAGAAAACTATCCAAATTAGAAGGTTATTTAAAACCACACCATTTATAACATTATTTGGCACGCTATTGTAGAAATCAGGCAGATATTCAACCAAAAACTTATATTTTGTTTGTTAAAGCTTAGCTTCACGGATGCATGATAAGATTAAGCTACATTGAACCAAGCAGCAACTGACGCAGATATCAGCCATGGCCGCCGTTAACGTTCTAATCAAAAATTAATTCTAGATAATCTAACGTGACACCTATTCTTCAACAATTAATCTTCTCTGTTACCAACCAGATACGAGAGAGGCAGATCTCTGAAAATCCACCAAATCCACTGTGAAAGCTGTTCTCTCGGATTGACTAAATTGCGTACATTGTTGAAGCTCTTGTTGTTAGGCTGAAACACAATCATTATGGTAATGCCATTCTAGAACCAAACTGTAAAAATACAATATGAAAAACAACAACAGAGAAACAATCAACACAAGACACAGTTAGTATACCAAGGGCGTCCAAATTGACTAAAATAACAAAGTTTATGTTACACTCGCCCAATTTTTCGGTCAAAACCTTAAAAGGACTTAAATCCTCCAACTTTATCTCCGATAGAAAAACTGAGTTATAAATTGACCTCGATGTTGTTATATTAATATCACGCCCTCTATTAGTATATGCAGCGCGCCTAGCCTTATTCTTAACGAATTATTTCTGAACTGCAACTTTCAACAATATGCTCAAAACTGGTCAATATGTTAACTAAGGGGCTCTACTGATGTTATTAGAGCTTAGTAATAGGCAACTTGTCAGAATCAAACATGACCGACTAATTTCAAAAAAAATGCACTATAACCACTAATAGAATCTAAAGTGAAAACATAGCCGGTAAATTGTCTGAAAATAGCCACCGTAGACGCACATCGTGATTGAAAAGGTGTTCTATTTTGTTGCGCAGTTTCAGTTAGATTCTAAAACTATACTTATTTCAGCTTGTAAACTGAAAGCTGTTAAGCTTAATACTAATATCAGCAAGCAATCGCTCTAAGGAACTTCGATACTTAACGCACTATGACTAAATGCCAGATCTTTATCGGTTTATCCGCGTCTTTTGATTTTGCTCTTTTGACAATGACCGTCTTCACATTGCGTAATTCGGTGAGTGAAAGGATTTAAAATCCATTCAGTTGAAACAGTGAGTGAGGAAAGACATGCGTCAAACGTGAAAATCATTACTTATGAAAAACGTGATCAAAAGGTACATCCAATTTTTTAAAAAGAGAACAAGTCTTGACCTCAATTCAAAGCATTTTCATTGACAAAAAATAGACTCAGAATGGACAATGAAGGGATTGGGAAAAACATTTAGAAAATGAACCGATCAAAAAAATCGGAAAGACAGCAAATCAAAGTCAAATTCGTGAAATTGCCGCATGTGAACAAAGAAACCAGAACTGCGAATGCCAATTTTTGTTCAAAAACCGTTTTTCTTACTCTAAATTAAGAGTAAAAAATTTCACGCCTCAAAACCACTAGCTTTTCCGCTCCACTTCCTGTTTCGGCGTGAACAAAATCACCGCAGTTTACCTTCAAAATCATAAAAATGTGTGAAAAGATCTTAAAAAGACAGCGCCCCAATACAATTCAAATTCTTGGAATTGTAAAAAAGGAGAGCGCATAAAAAATATTCACTGAGAGGCTGACGGCGGCTGTTTAAAACTAAACCAATTTCGTCATTTTCGGCACTTTTCATTCAACTTTCAGTAGTGAACTGCCGCCACTTGGGTTCAGCTGCTGACACTTCAGAATGAGAAATTTATTTCACACAAAACGAAAAAATCAATGGCATAGAAGTCACTCAACGTCAAAACGATCAAGCAAAAATTTTGCGAGAGCAATCAAAGAAAGAAAACGAACCCAAGTTGACACTCATTTAATTTGACTTTTCGTATAAAACTGATGCCATTTGAGTTCATTTCCTTAAAACTCTACCTGAAATAATAAATTAAATCATGCAAACATACCCGGCAGAATGCCGGAAAATAGCCGCCGTGGATTCCAAATTGAAAGAATAGAAGATATTGCAAAAAAAGACTTTTGTAGAAAAAATTTTTTTTAAGTCCAATTTATTTTGATGGCATTTCGTAGTTGAACATACTTCTGTTTCTTAGAGAGATGCCACAGGGGCTACTATTAATACCAATAAGCATAAGAGATGGTAACTAAGACTTATAGGAACGACGTTCAAATAGCGGGCATCTAAAATTGGGCTTTATGGGCTTATCCCGTTTCTATTTCTGAATTCAATTTTTTATACTGACTCTGTTCATTTTGAATTGCTTTGCTGAGCAACTGATGTTCAAATTCACTTGTAGCAAAATGAGAGAAGAGAAAAACTAGCCTAGAGAAGTCAAAAAGATTTCACGCAAAATGTCGAAAAAGCGGCAAAATGGTAAAGCAAAAAAAAGTTCGACGAAGTAAAAAAAACACAGCAGGACAAGTCCTGAAATGCAATCCAAGTAATTGAATGAAAAACAGACCTAATGAACCTGACTGGCAGATCAATTGAACAATCCCAGCCAACAAGACAAAATCTCAAAAGTTGAGAAACTAAAAGAATCAAACAAACTAACCAAATAAAAACGATCATTGCTAAAACCCTTGAAACATTTAACTTGAAGGCCATATATGACTCATTTCAAAATACTCATTAACTCACGCAAAAACCTTGAAAGAGATGAATCTGCCACTAAAAGTAGATAAACTGGACAAATATGACAAATGCATCAAGAAACTGAGAAAATTTAAAGAAAATTTCCAAAAATAAGGCTATTAAAAAGGTCAAAACATTTTTTTACTCTGGAGTTCTGTTTTGTATACCCTCTACAACATTTACAAAGTTTCGTTGGCCAGTAAAGATAGTTAAACCCATGAGAATGAAAAAAAATCGAAAAATTTGAAAACAATCAAAAATTTTAAATTGCAAGCTTTAAAAATTTCCCTACAATTGCAAAACTGAAAAATTGGAAACTAATTTATTGCCCCTAGAAACTATCTAGTAACATACTAGCAAACCCTATAGCAGGTTCCCTGGCCACTGAATAAAAATTCCAAAAAATTAAAGAAATTGCAACTTTATCAAAAAAATTGGTAAAAGATATTAAAATGTGGAATACTATTCCCTGGCCAAAAAATATTTTCAATTAACTGTTAGCAAACATTAGATGAGGCTTCTTGCCCCCCTGGGGCTGGAAAACTTGAATAATGACAACAAATGTCAGAAAATTTGAAAAAAACCAAAAATGATTTTAAAAAATTGGTAAAATTCATGAAGATTAATGTTTAAAACCACTTCATTACCACTAGAAACTATGCAATAGCTTATTATTAAACCCAAGAGGAGCTTTTTTGACATCAAAGTCTGAAACAACTCAAAAAAAGACAAACATTTTCAAACAATTTGAAAAAATCAGTATAAATTACCGTGTTTGTGTTTGGAGTAGCAATAGATATAGCGCTTAAAGTGGCCGTAAAAAGCAATTACGTCTTGCAAAGGACCTCTATCAACTTTAATAAACCTCAATTTCAGACTGGTCTAATAAAAAAATCCGAAAAAAGACGAAAAAATGCTAAAATTTTTATTATTTTAGGCTCAAAAACTCACTAAAATGACCTTTTAACCTTGAATTACGGCCTTCCCAGTAGCTTCACCACGCTGAGTACTAGAGGGACTACTAAACGCAGCTAATGGCCTCTAATGAAACTTGATGCCCATTGAGCTTTACCTGTTTACCCCGTTTTGAAAGCTCAAAGTCATGAAAACAGGTGTGAAAACATCTTACAAAAATTAAAAAAAAGACAGAGCACCAATACAATCCAATTCTTGGATTGTAATAGGAGCGCTATAATAGCCGGTTTAGAAGATGAGGGCGGCTATTAAAAATCAAAGTCAAGCGTATAAAACATAGTCGGCAGATTGCCGGAAAATAGCCGCGATAGACGCTCGTGGCCTTCCAGGAATTGAAACACCTAAAGAAATAAGATAGACAGATCGACCACCATCCTTCAATAGACCACTAGACTTTTCGGGTTAGCTTCGGACTGTCAATTTTTGACACATACGTTCTATAAGGAAAACGCCCTTAAAGAGCTATTTCAACATTGATATTCGAAATCAAAAACTCAAGACTAATAATCACAAATTAGGGCATATAAGATTGGCACTATTAACTAGTAAATCTTCATTAAAAATTGAAGTTCCATAAGTGAGTTCAGAAGTCAATTTTTTGAGTGAGGTAAGTCACGCAATTGACCTAAAAGCAGAAACAACGTCACGTTCACAAATTTTAACTGCAAAGCAATAGAAGTCACTGAAGTCAATTCCAAGAAGTCAGGTCGTAAGAATCATCGATGGAGACGACGAATTAAAAAAAACCACGATGTCCCCAATAATAGCCGCTATCGCTTCGCGGCTATTAAAAATCACTCAAAAATCAAATAATTGCTTCAAATTTTATTCGAGAGCAAAAAAAATTGAGACGAGGAACTCACATCGTAGTCACAAGCAATGTGTAATAAGGAGTTGCAGAGGGCATTGTAGGATATTGTGTTAGTTGGCAAATACTGCATGTCTTGACTGTTGAATTCCTTCAAGATAATTTGAGAGAGAGCTGCGTACGCCTCCTCCTCTGTCATCCAATGCAGACATAGACTGGCTATGGGTGTGAGGAGAGGACAGTAGGATATTTGAGGGTAGGTTAGTGACACTATAGTCAAAATTATTTGTAGAGATGTGACGCCTTCTCCATTGAGGTGATAGATTGTCAGGGCAAAATCGCCTTGGACCATTTTTGGCACCCTAAGGTTCCGTTCCTGTCCTAAAACGGAAGCATATTCCACAACTTGTCCCGTCACAATCCCATTAATTTTGTCCTCAGGAATTCAAATGTAACTGATTCCTCTTATGTTAGAAAATATCCTTTAAAAGGCAAACAGAAGTACAGTATCAGTGTGTTCTTCAAATGATCATAGTTGAAATTAGGGTTTAAATATTCAATTCTTCTGGCATCTGAACTTCTTGCACTTCTATATGGTCACTTCCACCGTAGAAAAAAACCACCGTGGTCACTTCCACCGTTATAAAGTCAAATAATGAGCATCAATTAAAAGAACTGAACTGCACGCTTTCTCCGGTATGATATAAAAACACTCGACATTTTTGCAGCCCCCAAAATTGTCTGTATTTATTAAAAAAAAGTGGCTAGTACCAGCTATTATTGGGCTGTGAAAACAACCATTAACGCAAAAAAAAAGCTGAATAGCTTGCTGACATACGACTAAGAGAACAAAAATTTAGTTCATTTGTAGGCAGGACGGGTACTGGGGGGGGGGGGGGGGCGACAGGAGGAAACAGATAAGAACTTTCAAAGACGGTGCAAACCTTGCTCTTCGAAGAATGCAGCTTTCTGGGCACGGAAAGTTTCGATGGCCGGGCAGTCATCTGGCTTTGCATATGTTATATTGAGAACATGTTTCCATAAATGCCTCCTGGTCCCCTGCTGGAGCGTCCATTTGCCATTCCTAAATAGCATATATACTAATAAAAAACAATATGTAATATCTATCCTTAAGCTAGCATCGCTTTCTTTTTGTTCAGAGAATTTCTGATTCTTTTTGTAGTGTCAATTTTCCTCTCGAATTTAAACAGTAAAATATTAAAGAACTCATAAACTTTGAGTTCTTTAATCCACTGCTGTCGTGATTATTTGTATAAAGTCTAAAAATCGCTGTCTGCTCCACCCACAGCAAAAACTCCGACAGATTTTTTCAAATTTTCATTCTGCTTTTGAAATTTGGTAAGTTGAATCACTGTAATATTGACCTACCGGACGTATTTCTTCAATTTGTTTAAATCCGATATGGGCGGTAAGTCTGTAGGCAAAGATGTGGGCTCGGGAGTTGGCAAAGCATCTACGTTCACATATTGGCTATACGCCATGATTTGTGACCAAGTCCTAAGGCAATCTAAATCTAATCATTGAAACCTTAAACAACAAGGAGCAAAATACAATTGCATTTTCGGATCTTTTCCGTTTGTGACCCCCAGCTTAGTGGGTTCACATTATTTGCACCCCCCCCCCCCCCCCCCAAAGCACGTGCAATAATTTTACATAATGATTTACCATTAAATGACACGTGCTCTGCAATTAGGGGGGAGTATAACGTACTGGGGGCACAAACGGAAAAGATCCGCTTTTTCAAATTCATTCTTAAGTATAAAATCAGGAACAGAAAAATCTTTGCCCTTTATACTGTAGAATCCCATGAAAATAAAGCCTCATCGTGGTAGCATAAGCAAATACCGTCGCAATTTAATTCAATTTCCATTTTAATTTAAGGTTTTAAGAATTTCAGGATCTTTTATGAATAAATAGAGTAGCAGACAATTACTGTAGTACCACATACATGGATTAAGCCAAACCAAAGCTTCGAAAACGTGCTAAGTGTTGTGATTGTTACACGTAGATAAAAGAGACCTATAATAATTGGACTTCAAGGCCAAAGATACAGTTCCGTTTCTAATTTATTGCCTGATTTATTGCTGACAAAGGTTCACAGGTGTCAAAAATCCTATATAGACATTTGATGAAACAAAGCTCGGGCCCCGAAAAAACAAATTTGACGCATCAGAGTTAAATTAGGTAGCTTACTACGGTGATAGAACCGATATTGGAACGGACTGAAAGACAACGACCATTTTCATAAGGTAGCACACTAAATCGATGAAAGTATGACGTATCAAGATTTTAAAAAGGATTGTCAATTTAAAACTTTCTTACGAACGTTTTCGAACTCTGAGTTCATCATCAGGTTATAAACAATACAAAATGCTAAAATGAAAAGCTAGAACATAAAATGCAAATCACTAAAATCACTCATTCAAGGAAATTTAAAACTAATTTTTACATATCTACAGTCGTATCTACAAAATTTCAAATCTGAGTGAATATACATTTTCGATTTGATGTAGCAGATGCATATCGTTTTTTTTATTAAAAAAACCTACATATATTGCTTTAAACTTACTTTGGTTTTGTTCAATTGCAACGTTGAAATTTTCGTTTCATAACGTGTCTTTCTTTCTTTCAAGTTGGATTTCCATCTCCAAACTATGCTTTCAGTGTCAATTCTCGTGTTCGGTACTCGTCTGGCGTGTTGATGGCCGATTTCAGTATTCTTATATACAGCGCCTCTAGTGTCATTAACTTAGATTGGTTTCTGCATTGGTCTAATATCTTCCACTGGAAAGTTGTTTTATCACCGTTGTACTCGATTGCATGTACTCTCATCGGTGAGTCCGCTTGGCATGCTCTGCAACCCTCGTGGTAATATGTCGGCATGTCTTTCCTACATAGATGGATTTGCATCCATTACAAGTGAGTTCATAAACCAAGTTGGCTTTGAGATCCTTATCAAAAGTGGACTTAAGGCTAGGTAAACAGCTCTTAAGTTTCCAAGTGGTGAAAATCGTCTGTTCAGGATGAATTTTGTTCAGCTTCTTTCCAAAATTATTAGAGATGTTGCCTCTGTACGGTAAAAGAAATTGTTGCTTCTCAGTATTTACTTGTTGTTTTACTACTACCTCCGAATTATATCTATGTCCTTTTCTTTGTTCTTTCATTCGCAGCTGGTTAATTGTATTCTTGACAATATTCCCTACCCAATGCCTAGGATATTGATTACGTTCCCAAATTTTTTCATTTTTTGTCAATGCTTCATGGAACGCTTCCCAATTGCTGGTGGCTCGGAACAGGTGGTGTATTGTTCCCTGTATTAGGCTTTTCTTACATTGTAGGGGTGCACAGCTAGGATAGTTCAGAATTGTTCCAGTATTTGATGGTTTTTGATGCCATGTGCAGAAAATTGTCCCCACCCGTTGTACGTCAATTGACATGTCCAGAATTGGCAAACTGTTTTAATCTTCTGTTGTTTCCAATGTAAATTGGAGATTTGTATGGAGGTTATAGACCCCATCAAACAGCTCTTTGGTTTCGGACGAATGGTTAATGTCAGTCTGATAATTTTTACGGCAGAATGAGCAAACCCAGAACCGGTTTTCCATGCTATTATATTCTGTTTTACTGATTTGTTGACATTTTGCGTGGAATCATCTATTGCAAATTTCACACTCAACACCCCTGGAACGTGCTGCCAGACGGTGTTCACAATTGCAACAAGTGCTAGGTTTTGCATTTGGGTGTCTGTAGTTTCAGCTCCCACGATTTCATCCAAAGCTTTGCCAAAGATCACTGCCAAGGACGCACGCATTGCCAACCCGTCTTTCTGACAGTACCAACTTTCATTGCATTTGAAATGGACTTAGGTGACGGCTAATTTGAGCAGACGTTTCATCGTAGTTCTAGGTATATCTGCTTTATTGTCCCTAGCATAAAGCAATCGCAGGGCAATGTTAATGGCTTCCTTTACGGGAACGTTTGTGTACAAAGTTTTAACATCTAATGATTGGATTTGATCGTATTTTTTAAGTTTTATTTGCTCCAGAGTTGTCCGTGCGTCATTGGTGTTAGTTTTTTTGTTTGCTCTTTTTGAAAAAAGGTTGATAGAAAATGTTAAGTTTATGGTAACAACTTCCCAGGATAAAGAGAACAGGTCTCAGAGGGGTTTTTTGTTCAGCTTATCCGTTCAACCTTGCCGGTTGTGCTCGAGTGAACCTTAAAGCTTCGTAAACCTTAACCGGTATCTTCCCTTTTTCCTCGTATCCAAAAGTTCTTTGTTCAGTTCTTTTTCATTTTTCTTTAAGATATTATCACAACTCTTTTCAGTTTTTCTGAACTGTTCTCAGTCTAATATTCTCAGTCAGGTTTTCTGAATGTTCTCCAGTTATTTTGCGTACGTGCTATTTTTCATAACACAAATCCCTACACCCTTATCAAAAGGAACAGCCATCAGGGCGTTGTGATGAAGATATTTTTGCATCTTTGCTAATGCTCTATCTAAAGGTGTTTCTCTGATGTTTTTCGAGTACCATTTTTCTGCCGCATCGATTTCGAGCAGTTTTTCACCTGGTACATTGTCCTCACGCAGATATCTTATCAAACTTTCTAGTCCGCCAAGAAATGCACCTCTTTAAACTTGTCCCTTATTGGATGCTTCGGACCAAAAAGGAGCAAGGCCCTGACAAATCCCGGCAAAATAAGATTATCTAGAACCACTATAGTCTTCTCATTAGATGATCTTAGCGGCCTGTCTTGCCTTTCCGAAAATTTGGCAAGTTTTCCCTGCAGTCTTTGTTCAGAACTAACTACATTATTGCGCGAAATAAAAATTACGACAAGAACTTTTCGACTAGGAGCTCGCTTTTGGTCAGTTATGATGCGTGTCAGCTGTTGTTGAAATTTCCGACAATAGCAATTTTAATTGAAAATTATGCACCGCTTGATCCGAAAAAATATCTGTTTTCAGAACACGAAAATTAAAAAAATTCGGTATTATATCTGTGCTAAGGCAAGTTTTAAGAAATATTATTCTGCATCTGCTACTTTCATACATACAAACATTGTTTTCATAGTCCAAGTATAGTTTCCCAGGGTCTCTTTTTTGCAGATTTTTTCTCAACCAACATCTTGGCAGTTTAAACATAGCTGAAGGTTTGTGAAAAACTCTGGTGAGCGAACCCCAAGAGATGCTATCATTTACCACTGAGCATTCGCTTTTTCTTTGCCTCGCGTCGATTTTTGCACAGTTTCCTTTCCCCCTGTTCTTTTTCAGCAGTTGAACGGGTGGCAGTCTCCAACCTATTTAATAAGCAGAAAAGGAGAGTGGCTAAGTTACGTAAGTGTGCGCATGCACAGGTTGATGGTCTTTTAATAGGTCTCAGCCGTAGTCTACCTCAATTCCAGTTTTCCAAGTATTCAAAGAACAGAAATTTTACTGTTTCAACAAGAGTGGATTGATACAGCATACTCCTCGAGAATATCTGAGATCTAGGGAAAATGGCAATTTTTCATCGTTGTGGTTAAAATTGAAAATTTGCGAACAAACCCCTAATTCTTTTCTCTTCCGATTTTCACAAAAATCTGTTCAATCATAACGATTTTCTTTCTTGGCGCTAAATTCATACAAATGTTTACACGGTAGTATACAGCTTTGATATGTATCTGCCTTAGTTTCTCTATATTTTCCCGTTTTGACGAAGCTCTTCGGAAACTGGATCTTTTCCGTTTGTGCCCCCGAAAATCCAAGCACCATCAATGACAGCGTTCGTGCCCTTAGTAGTAGTAGTAGTAATAGTAGTAGTAGTATTAGTAGTAGTAGTAGTAGTAGTAGTAGTAGTAGTAGTAGTAGTAGTAGCAGTAGTAGTAGTAGTAGTAGTAGTAGTAGTAGTAGTAGTAGTAGTAGCAGTAGTAGTATTAGTAGTAGTAGTAGTAGTAGTAGTAGTAGTAGTAGTAGTAGTAGTAGTAGTAGTAGTAGTAGTAGTAGTAGTAGTAGTAGTAGTAGTAGTAGTAGTAGTAGTAGTAGTAGTAGTAGTAGTAGTAGTAGTAGTAGTAGTAGTAGTAGTAGTAGTAGTAGTAGTAGTAGTAGTAGTAGTAGTAGTAGTAGTAGTAGTAGTAGTAGTAGTAGTAGTAGTAGTAGTAGTAGCAGTAGTAGTAGTAGTAGTATTAGTAGTAGTAGTAGTAGTAGTAGTAGTAGTAGTAGTAGTAGTAGTAGTATACAAGAGTAAAGGAAAGAGGTCAGAGTGTTCGAACCACCGAGGGATCTCTCTATTGTCAGTACCAGGCAAAGTGTTCGCTTCCGTTACTCTCAATCGATGCAAAGATTCAGTGGATCGCGTCTTAAGGGAAGAGCAGTGCGGCTTCAGAAAAAGCAGAGGATGCGCCGATCAACTCTTTGCCCTGCGTCAAATAATAGAGAAATCAATGGCGTTTCAATTGGATATTAGCTTTTGTTTCATAGACTTTCGAGCGGCATTCGATTCTGTCGATCGTGAGCAGATGTACCAGATAATGAAACACTATGGTCTGCCGCAAAAAGTGATAAACATCATAAGAAACAGCTATGATGGATTCAAATGTCGAGTCAAAGCCGAAGGTGAGAAGGGACGCTTATTTGATGTCAGAACAGGCGTTAGGCAGGGTGATGTTTGGTCCCCAATCCTATTCGGCCTTGTCATCAACTACATTTTAGCTAACTCGGTGCATGGAGGATTAGACATTGGGAGATTGGTGGCTGACTTAGATTTTGCTGATGATGTTGCTCTCGTGGGGGTCTCAGACAGTGAGGTGCAAGAAAACCTACATCGAATCGAGGCCCTAGCGGAAGCCGCTGGTCTGAAGATTAATGTGGCCAAAACAAAGAATATGGGCGTAAAATGCGACAGCCCAAATGTTGTTGCAGTGCCTAGTATCCAACAGAACGTGGAGATACTCACTGGAACACATAAAGGCAAACTAGGACTCCTGGCAGAGACATCTAGCCAGTCACGACTAACCATCGGCACGGAGGTGCTGCTGGGAACGAAAAAGAAAGCGGGCTGGTTCGAAACACAAGATGGCCGGAAGCTCAGATTGAAAAGCTTAGCGGAGGCTAAGCCAGCGTTGGTAGCTTCACAACAACAATCTGCAGTAGCGGATTTAGAGTCGCTAGAAAATGAGAGTGGGTCAGCGGTGGCTGATCAAGAGTCTTTAAGATGTCAAAACTGTCAGCGGCAATTCAGTACAGTTACCGGACGCAAAGTGCACCAAACAAGATTCTGCAAAGCCGGTTTGTCAAAGAATGTCGTCGACAAGTCAAAGTTCGAGCAACTAGAGGCGAGCCTCACCTGTGACAAGTGTGAAAGGAAGTTCAAAACAGTCAATGGCCGAAAAGTTCACCAATCGAGATACTGTGGCAAACCTAAAGCAGCTGCCACACGCGTGTTTTCCTGCAAAGTACAAGATGTTATCGGAAACGAGTTTGAAAACATAGAAGCGTTCAAGTATCTCGGATCATATGTCAGCCTCAAGCATGGAGACCTCCAGGAAGTCAATTGCAAACTTGCAGAAGGTAGACAACGGTTTGCTAACTTCCAAAATCTCTGGAAGAGCAAGCAGCTCAGCGTGCACCTCAAGTGCAATTTGTACAAAGCACTCGTTTTATCAGCCGTGCTGTACAGCTCAGAGACTTGGACTCTTTCGAAATTAATGGAGAGAAAACTTGAGAGTTTCCACTGTGGTTGTCTTCGGAGAATTCTACGTGTGTCATATCTGGAGAAAGCAACGAACGATGAAATTATGTCAAGATCGCGAATGCCCCAACTATCCACGATGATCATGCTCAAACGGATAAAATGGTACGGTCACATCCAGAGAATGGAACCAGGAAGATTAGCCCGCAGTGCCTTCGATTGGGACCCGCCCGATCAATACGCCCATGCCAGACGCGCTCCTGGGGGGCAACGGAAAACGTGGATGAGTCAAATCGAAGGAGACTGTGTACGAAACAAAGTATCGTTCACCAGATTGCAGGAGAAAGCAGCAACAGGGTCAAAGAATGCCTTCAACAATTTCGTCGTACAGCACTTCACAGAATAACCAAACAAATAACTCTTCTAGTTTTGTTTGTATTTGTATTTGTATTTGTATTTGTTGCCAACCGTGCCTTTATTTCATATTTGGAATTAAAGTGTTGAAACAGTAGTAGTAGTAGTAGTAGTAGTAGTAGTAATAGTGGTAGTAGTAGTAGTAGTAGTAGTAGTAGTAGTAGTAGTAGTAGTAGTAGTAGTAGAAGTAGTAGTAGCAGTAGGGAATTGGACCTTCGATGTCGTCAGGCGCGGAGACTGTGTCCCGTTTCTTTGTCCATGGTTGCTGTTAAATTTTCCAAGTATTGCTGACTAGTTCGTTTTAATTCGTTTCAAAATGATGCCACAGCTAATTGAGTAGCCGACTTTTTAAAACCGTTGCACTTCCAAACTGTCAACTCTGTGGAAGTCTGTTCACACTGGCACAAGTTCTAAAAAAGAAATTTTTGCTGACAGATTTCAAGGCGTGGTTTTGAGTGGTCCACTTTTAGCTCGTTGTCACTCCGTAATGAACGTGTGGTGCTCTTCAAGCAGACAAATTGATGAACCAGCAATCTGAAAAGCAATCAATTTATTAATCGAAAATTTCGAACACGAAAAGGGTTTCAACACCAAAATATGTCAAATTGCATACAATCTGTGACAAAAAAATCGTAATCTCGGAACTTTTACGTCCTTTCCAAGTTTCCGACAGAAGAATGTTGTTTCTATTTTCCTCCATTTTTGGCTAATCAATTGTTTCGCCTCACTCAATTATTGCAGTTATATGAGGGTTAGTAATCAATTATTGCATTCAATTAACTGCCAATTATTGCAATACCAATTCCCCGAATGAGCCATGTATATCGTGTGTGTGATTTAGTGGTACTTGTAGTTTATGTTTTGGAAATCTGAGTTCATCGTCAGGTTATAAACAATACAAAATGCTAATATGAAAAGCCAGAAAATAAAATACAAATCACTAAAATCTCTCCTTCAATGAAAATTAAAACAAATTTTACATATCTACAGTCATATCTACAATATTTTAAATCTGAGTAAATATACAATTTCGAATTGATGTGGCAGATGCGTATCGACCTGTTTTTTAAATTAAAAAAACCTACATATATTACCTTAAACTTACTTTGTTTTTGTACAATTGTAAAATTGAAATTTTCGTTTCTTATCATGTCTTTCTCTCAAGTTAGAATAAGTTTTCATTACACAAAATTTGAGTTCTGATTAATGTCTAGAAAAGTAATTCTGATAAGCGCGTTTATTGAAGAGCTGCTTTTAGAAAATAAGCTGGAAATAGTTCCCTAGAAACAATTCCTTATAGTAGTATTAGTAGTAGTTGCAGTATGAAATTCTGAGCACAGCTGAGGGCTGTTCACCCCTTAGTCAGTCCACTTTCAGTTTGACAATTATGTTTGGAACACTGCTGCAATTCTCGCATCGGCAATGAAATCTCCACGTGCATTTGTTTGTCGTGGAGAAAGTTTGTTGGAAGTAGTTCCTGTAGATGTCTCTCAGTACGTTTTTTGTCGAATTTGCTATTCCCAGCTCCGTCAAAGCATGGTTGTACAATGTCTTTGTCTTCCGGAATTCTCATCGTTTGTCTTTGTGAGACCGCTTTGCGCAAGTGGGAATTAATCTCTCACCAAATACCTGCCGTCAACAAGTATTTTATAGTCGAATTTATTGTCGAAGACGTCAATAAACATCAGTAGGTGCTGTAGGTCCATGTATTGTGAAAGAGGAAGTAAGTTGAGTGTACTGAGACTGTCTTGCTAGTCTTCGTTTGAAATAAAGATCCCTTAGCCTTCTTTGAACAATTTCCAATTGCTCCACTTTTATTTTGCTTTGCATCAAAGCCTGTGGAGCATAAGTAAGTGAACGTACTACGTATCAAAGGTTCGCGTTTAGTTCCGTTGTCAAGTGAGTTTTCTCACTCAAAATTTACTTGATTTGAAAAAGGGCACTTAACACCTCTTAGCAAATTTTGTCCAGATTAGATAGTCCGTACACTATCATTACCAAGGCTTTCTGAGACCGTAAATTTGGAAGACATTGGTTATTTAGGCTGGCTCTCAGTTTTCTTTTCATTTTCATAATTTTTGTTTTGCTGATGTTAACACACATTTTGTTTCCATTTAGCCATGTAGCTAATATATCAACTGCACGGCCAATACCACTTTGTGCTCTGAAGATGGCTTTGTATTCATATGCATAATCGAAACCGTCCACTTGAGGCATTATGTCAGGCTAATCATTAATCAACATCTAGAAAAAGAGCGGACCTTATATCAAGTCTAAAGGCACACCAGTAGTTATGTTCTTCGAAATTGATTCGTGATCGTTTATTGTAACCCATTGCGTTCTCTTGATCAATTAGTAAACAATAAGCTTCAGCAATTTTCTAACGATTCCAAAGAGAGCCAATTTTTATATCAGAATGTCATGTGGCACAGTCTCAAATGCCTTGGCAAAGTCAATATACAGTACATAAAGTTGTTCCAGCGATTCAGTGTTGTCTAGTTCATACAATCTGTCCATAAAAATAATCAGCTGAAGAGTTGCTGAGCCTTTCTTTTCTAAATCCTTACTTGCAAGCAGATAATCTTTTACTGTCTTGTACAGCGCGTCAAAGATGATCCTCAGAAAAACTTTGGAGAAACAGCAAAGTAGGCATATAGGACAATCGTATTTTACATCTGCTTTATTTCTTGTTTTGAAAATAGGGGTGAAATGCCACGTGTGACGTGTTTTGCGCATTTCAGAGATAGATATGTCAAAACGGAGAATCTCAAATCCTTGAACAAACAGTGCACTGTTTGGAGCGTCCACTGGTAGCCAGGATTCAGATATGCACAAAATGTCGTGTTGATACGCACAAAATTTAGTAAAGTTTCTGTGCACAATTTCATTTGCGAATAGAGTTTTTCTGTTCACGTCACTTAAACTTCTGTCGTTGTATGTTAGGGCACTCAGAATGAATTGTATTGCATGAGTAGGGCCTTTTCCGATTGCGGTTTCATGTTCACGAATTCACATTCTTCAATGGGAATCCATTGCAAGTCCACGAGTGTTATGCTGGAGATTTCATGTATTCTGAGAAAATTTCGATCTATAAACGTATCAATAATCTCTCTGCGACTTTGAGTCACTGATTTACTCTCTTGAAGTCCTCAGCATTGATCTCAGCGCTCAGTTATTTGGTTTTCTCATTCTTCATACTTAGCAAGCTTACATGTGGGTTTGAGAATCAATTCCTTTGTCAGGTTGCGGTTCGATTTAAAAAAATGCCCGGCGAGTCTCACATTTTGTGTGAAAAGTTTCGTCTTTTGAATTTTAAGTTAGTTTTCTGTCTTCTATGTTCATGAACTTTGCAGTTTATAAACGGCGTCAACATCTTCCAACATTTGTGTATCAGCGGTCGTTGTCGTTTTTTCCCGAAGGCCAGGACTTCGAATGCCAAGCTGCATCTGGGTCTTCAATGCTGGGACAATAGTGTTCTCGGGAGTGATGTAGCCAATTGCGTTTTGGTAGCTTTTGGGCTTCTCTTTCATCACATTGGTTTTCATTTGACACTAGAAATTTCGTCAAAAATTTTCACCAACTTTTCGGTTTGTGCTGTCAGTTGCTTGCGCATTTGCTGCAGTTCATCTTCATTTTGTCAAAGGTTCGCGTTTAGTTCCGTTGTCAAGTGAGTTTTCTCACTCAAAATTTACTTGATTTGAAAAAGGGCACTTAACACCTCTTAGCAAATTTTGTCCAGATTAGATAGTCCGTACACTATCATTACCAAGGCTTTCTGAGACCGTAAATTTGGAAGACATTGGTTATTTAGGCTGGCTCTCAGTTTTCTTTTCATTTTCATAATTTTTGTTTTGCTGATGTTAACACACATTTTGTTTCCATTTAGCCATGTAGCTAATATATCAACTGCACGGCCAATACCACTTTGTGCTCTGAAGATGGCTTTGTATTCATATGCATAATCGAAACCGTCCACTTGAGGCATTATGTCAGGCTGATCATTAATCAACATCTAGAAAAAGAGCGGACCTTATATCAAGTCTAAAGGCACACCAGTAGTTATGTTCTTCGAAATTGATTCGTGATCGTTTATTGTAACCCATTGCGTTCTCTTGATCAATTAGTAAACAATAAGCTTCAGCAATTTTCTAACGATTCCAAAGAGAGCCAATTTTGATATCAGAATGTCATGTGGCACAGTCTCAAATGCCTTGGCAAAGTCAATATACAGTACATAAAGTTGTTCCAGCGATTCAGTGTTGTCTAGTTCATACAATCTGTCCATAAAAATAATCAGCTGAAGAGTTGCTGAGCCTTTCTTTTCTAAATCCTTACTTGCAAGCAGATAATCTTTTACTGTCTTGTACAGCGCGTCAAAGATGATCCTCAGAAAAACTTTGGAGAAACAGCAAAGTAGGCATATAGGACAATCGTATTTTACATCTGCTTTATTTCTTGTTTTGAAAATAGGGGTGAAATGCCAAGTTTTCCAGATCGTTTGATATATGACATTAAACCAACAGTTTTGAAAGAAATTGGCAAGTGACTGGCAGAAGGTGTGACTACAGTTTTCCAGTGTCAGAATTCAAATTTTATCTGTATTATTTGAAACAATTTCCGGAGTCACTTTTAATTGATTTAGAGTTTGGCGCGAAAAACTAATGTGTTTTCATCCGATAGAGGAAGTTGAGCGTTGAATACGCTGATGAAATTATAATTGAACATGCTGTTTGTTCATGTCCACAGGCCGATTATTTATCTCCATATTTTACCACAGGTGGTGTTGCAGGGCTCCTACGGATTTATTTCAATTATTTTCGGGTACGAAGGAACACTCTGCACTCCAAGACAGTCTTCACTAAATTTGCAAGGTCGTTTTGCATTGCTTCCTGTACTTGTCTTTCAATATTCTTTCTTCTGAGGATCGTAGCAATTGTGCTGGGAATTTTCGATACTAAAATGTTTAGCCGTATCAAAAGGTTGGAGATTCATGAGTAGAGTGAAGTGCAATGTTGTATAAAAGGTCATACCATAGCATCATTTCTTTCCTATAGCCACTTGTAACTGTAATGAATGAGGTGGTCCACATTACTGTAGCAGTAAAGACAAAAGGGATTTAATTGGATTTATTTATTGAACTTGTCCCAATATCTATTCATGAATGTATGAAATCTCTTTTTATCCAACGAACACAGGGGTCTTGTTTCATAAAATATTACGGCAATGAGCTGGTAGCGATCAGAAAAATCACTTTCCTGGTTGTTTTTGTCAGTCTTAATTGCAGAAGTTGATCAGTTCCATATTTGATAATACAATACTTTGAAGAACAGAGAACAATGTTTAGCTGCGTAGGAGCCTTTTGTGTTAGACTAATGTCGTGAACTTTTCTAAAATCTCATACTGATTGTTCAAGGACATCCTCTTTCTTGGAAATTTAATTCACCAGTGATTATGATGTCAGAGGATTCTTCATGTTTCATTTCATCGTTAATTCAGCAGATTGAGAACTTCAAGCAGATTCTATTGATATGCGCTTGGGGCTGGCGCATTGTATAGACAGCATAACAAAGGAGGAACTTGGGGATATGATTGGAGTACGCAAGAAATTGTCACTCCTACACATCAGTCGTACAAGTTTGTATTTTCTTCCTAGCCGTAAAGCAACGAACACACCACCGTGACGTGTTTTGCGCATTTCAGAGATAGATATGTCAAAACGGAGAATCTCAAATCCTTGAACAAACAGTGCACTGTTTGGAGCGTCCACTGGTAGCCAGGATTCAGATATGCACAAAATGTCGTGTTGATACGCACAAAATTTAGTAAAGTTTCTGTGCACAATTTCATTTGCGAATAGAGTTTTTCTGTTCACGTCACTTAAACTTCTGTCGTTGTATGTTAGGGCACTCAGAATGAATTGTATTGCATGAGTAGGGCCTTTTCCGATTGCGGTTTCATGTTCACGAATTCACATTCTTCAATGGGAATCCATTGCAAGTCCACGAGTGTTATGCTGGAGATTTCATGTATTCTGAGAAAATTTCGATCTATAAACGTATCAATAATCTCTCTGCGACTTTGAGTCACTGATTTACTCTCTTGAAGTCCTCAGCATTGATCTCAGCGCTCAGTTATTTGGTTTTCTCATTCTTCATACTTAGCAAGCTTACATGTGGGTTTGAGAATCAATTCCTTTGTCAGGTTGCGGTTCGATTTAAAAAAATGCCCGGCGAGTCTCACATTTTGTGTGAAAAGTTTCGTCTTTTGAATTTTAAGTTAGTTTTCTGTCTTCTATGTTCATGAACTTTGCAGCTTATAAACGGCGTCAACATCTTCCAACATTTGTGTATCAGCGGTCGTTGTCGTTTTTTCCCGAAGGCCAGGACTTCGAATGCCAAGCTGCATCTGGGTCTTCAATGCTGGGACAATAGTGTTCTCGGGAGTGATGTAGCCAATTGCGTTTTGGTAGCTTTTGGGCTTCTCTTTCATCACATTGGTTTTCATTTGACACTAGAAATTTCGTCAAAAATTTTCACCAACTTTTCGGTTTGTGCTGTCAGTTGCTTGCGCATTTGCTGCAGTTCATCTTCATTTTGTACGTTTGGCTTCTCTTCTGGAGTAAAAACTGCGCTGCGGGGCTTGCAATTGTTGCAGATGTGAAGCTGATTTGCTTTCAATTTTATCAGGACTTTGGCTAATTCAAAATAGAAATCAATGCATTCGGTCGTCAGGTGCAGTTTCTTGTTTTACAAGCAACAACAGAAGATATGGTCTTTGATTTATTTTTCACAAGTTACACAGTTGTCTCTCTTGGTTGGAAATCTCACTTGCTTTGACTTTGTATCAAGTCGACTCTTGTATTCGGAATTAATGTTCAAAACCACGTGCCTGTGGCACCTCACTGAGTGAGCCCTCGGTATACAAGATTTTTAAACGTACCTGGGGAAGTAAACAGTGCTCGACTAGACAGTTACACTTGCCATTCCACAGGGTTCGGTTTTGATGTTTCCTTTATTGTTCAGAGCTCTGCTGTACTTCTCGTACAACAGTTTTCCTTAATAAGGCTGTGCATTGAACATCCTCTAGCGTTCAGATGTTTCTGGTCTTTTGAGATAGAGTATCTAGCTTCGGAGATCCAAGAACTAGCGCGTCTCAACTTTCAGAGCACTTTTAATTTTCTTATCTGAAGTTGTTTGCCTGATAAATGTTTGCCGAATGAGCTCTGAGTTTGTTGTTGTCTCTTTTTGTGATAACAAGGACGAAAACTTATTTTCACTGTGGACTGGAGGGTTTGTGGGATCAACAAGGTCATTGGCCACATCTTTTGAAATTGCGTCGGATGGTTCACAACGAACAGATTGTCACCCTAAAAAAAAGATAAATTTATCAAATAAAAATTTGGCAGCAGGATGTCAAAAACTTCCCTGTTTCCAGCTCCAGGAAATGAAAGTATGTTCAGATTTTCTGATCCGATTCGCCTTGTTTATGAATCAACGATCAAAAAAATCTTGCACTGGAAGATTTTTAGGTGTGGTAACACGTTTAGTAATTAGGAACGAACTAACAGATGATGGGGTAATAACCAAAGTCAATCAGCTAAGGAGAGGACGTCTTGGGCGAGTTGTCACCAGTCTTCAAAGTACGAATTTTTTTGCAAAATTGATGAGCACTCCAGTTGCATAGAAATGCTGATCTCTGAAAGTCCCCTGCGTTATAGCACATTGGACTTATGCAAAACAAAAAATAACAGATGAACGTGTGGCAGTCTCCGACCTATTTAATAAGGAGAAAAGGAGAGTGGCTAAGTTACGTAAATGTGCGCATGCACAGATTGATGGTCTTTTAATAGATCTCAGCCGTAGCTTACCTCAATTCCAGTTTACCAATTATTCATAGAACAGAAATTCTACTGTTTCAACAAGAGTGGATTGATACAGCATACTCCTCGAGAATATCTGAATTCCAGAGAAACTAGCGATTTTTCATCATTGTGATTAAATTTGAAAATTTGCGAACAAACCCCTAATTATTTTGTCTTCCGATTTCCACAAAAATCTGTTTAATCAAAACAATTGCCTACTTGGCGCTAAATTCATAAAAATGTTTACACAGTATAATACAGCTTCGATATGTATCTGCCTTAGTTTCTCTATATTTTTCCGTCATGACGAAGCTTTGCGGAAACTGGGATCTTTTCCGTTGGTGCCCCCGAAAATGCAAGCACCATCAATGACAGCGTTCGTGCCATTAGTAGTAGTAATAGTAGTAGTAGTAGTAGTAGTAGTAGTAGTAGTAGTAGTAGTAGTAGTAGTAGTAGTAGTAGTATCAGTAGTAGTAGTAGTAGTAGTAGTAGTAGTAGTAGTAGTAGTAGTAGTAGTAGTAGTAGTAGTAGTAGTAGTAGTAGTAGTAGTAGTAGTAGTAGTAGTAGTAGTAGTAGTAGTAGTAGTAGTATTAGTAGTAGTAGTAGTAGGAGTAGTAGTAGTAGTAGTAGTAGTAGTAGTAGTAGTAGTAGTATTAGTAGTAGTAGTAGTAGTAGTAGTAGTAGTAGTGGGGGACAAAATCCAACCTCACCTCCACGTGGTGTCCCCTGGGGGTAGGTCATGTGCTGCGGCTCTACGCTCACATGGTCGAGCTAACGAGGCACTGGTCTTCTAGTTTGTGGCGCAACTAGTCGTATCTCAGCCTTCAAACACCAAAGCAATGAGTACAATCAACCATGGCCCCGAGTCCCGGGTAAGGGGTGCTAAGAATCTCCCGAGGAACCAACTCAGAATTGCAACTTTAAACGTCAGAACACTGACCCAAGCCGGATCTCTAGAGGCTTTGAAAATGGATCTGGCGCGATACAAGTTGGATATTCTGGGAGCGCAGGAGACGAGATTGCAGGAGCAAGAAATTGATCTCGGAGACCACAAGCTCTACCTGTCTGACTCGTGGTTGTCTGGTGTAAAGTCGAGACAAGGAGGAGTGGGCGTTGCTGTAAAGAAGTCATTGATAAACAGCATCGGAGAACAAGTGGCTCTAAGTGAACGTATTTGCTACGTCAAGTTCGCGGCTCAGAGGAGAGCCAATCTAGCTGTTGTTGTCTGCTACGCACCTACGATTGAAGCTAGTCTCCAAGAGAAGGATTTGTTTTGGAGTCAACTTTCAGACCTAGTTTCCAGCTTCAAACATAGGGAGCGTATTTGTGTTATCGGTGACCTCAATGCAGAGCCTGGACACCAGTTGAATGACACCATGAGCTGCAGAGGCCCGTTTGGAATGGGTGAAGAAAATGAAAACTCTGAAAAGTTGTTATCATTTTGCACTTCACACAAATTGCTCGTAGGTGGTACATGGTTCCAGCATCGACAAGTGCATCGGTACACCTTCAACCCTCCCGATCCGAGTTGTCGAAAAAAGATGCTGGATCACATTCTGTTTGCAGAGAGATACAGAGGATGTCTGACGAATGTGAGGTCCAGAAGAGGGAAAACCACAATTACCGATCACGAACTGGTCATTGCGGAAGTATCTATGAAACTTTTGTCTAAAAAGTCATGCTTCACGCCCAGAATCAGTTCTGCAAAGCTGCAAGATGAAACAACGCGTGACTTATTCACGCAGGAGGTCAAGTTACATCTTGATAAGAGCGGCGATTTCGAGAATACAGAACAGTCTTGGGACAATTTTCGAAAAGCCCTGAACCAAGCAGCAGTGAAATGCCTCCTTCCGGACAAGCGAGTGAACAAACCTTGGATTTCTCCAGATTCTCTGGAACTTATCCGGAAACGAGCCGATCTACAGTTAAAGAAACACAGCAGCGCGGAGGCGCTGTTAGAGTTCACAAACTGCTGTAAGGAAGTCAGAAAAGCTCTACGTGCAGACAAACGGGCATGGCTTGAACGCAAAGGCCAAGAAGTGCAGAGCTTCGCGGACAGAGGCAACTTAAAGGAGGTTTTTGGGGCATCACAGCAGATTTGCCGAAACTGGAGGCCCCAGTTGACCAAATTAGTTTCAAGCACGGGCGTCAACTTACGGACGAAAGAGGAACGACTTGAACGCTGGACGGAACATTTTAGTCAACTCCTGAATCCCTCAACATTCAGTTGCAGTACGAGATTGGATCCCGAAGAAGCAGCTGAAAGCTTGCCGATTGACCTGAGCCCAATTCGATTTGAAGAACTGCTTGAAGCTGTCCGCAGGTTGAGGAATGGCAAGGCAAGTGGACCCGATAACATTTCCTGTGAGATGTTGAAAGCACACAAGGGTATTGTCGAGTGGCTCTGGGACATCATAGATAAATGTTGGTCGACGGAAGTTCTGCCCGATGACTGGAAGGTAGCAGAAATTGTCCCATTATACAAGAGTAAAGGAAAGAGGTCAGAGTGTTCGAACCACCGAGGTATCTCTCTATTGTCAGTACCAGGCAAAGTGTTCGCTTCCGTTACTCTCAATCGATGCAAAGATTCAGTGGATCGCGTCTTAAGGGAAGAGCAGTGCGGCTTCAGAAAAAGCAGAGGATGCGCCGATCAACTCTTTGCCCTGCGTCAAATAATAGAGAAATCAATGGCGTTTCAATTGGATATTAGCTTTTGTTTCATAGACTTTCGAGCGGCATTCGATTCTGTCGATCGTGAGCAGATGTACCAGATAATGAAACACTATGGCCTGCCGCAAAAAGTGATAAACATCATAAGAAACAGCTATGATGGATTCAAATGTCGAGTCAAAGCCGAAGGTGAGAAGGGACGCTTATTTGATGTCAGAACAGGCGTTAGGCAGGGTGATGTGTGGTCCCCAATCCTATTCGGCCTTGTCATCAACTACATTTTAGCTAACTCGGTGCATGGAGGATTAGACATTGGGAGATTGGTGGCTGACTTAGATTTTGCTGATGATGTTGCTCTCGTGGGGGTCTCAGACAGTGAGGTGCAAGAAAACCTACATCGAATCGAGGCCCTAGCGGAAGCCGCTGGTCTGAAGATTAATGTGGCCAAAACAAAGAATATGGGCGTAAAATGCGACAGCCCAAATGTTGTTGCAGTGCCTAGTATCCAACAGAACGTGGAGATACTCACTGGAACACATAAAGGCAAACTAGGACTCCTGGCAGAGACATCTAGCCAGTCACGACTAACCATCGGCACGGAGGTGCTGCTGGGAACGAAAAAGAAAGCGGGCTGGTTCGAAACACAAGATGGCCGGAAGCTCAGATTGAAAAGCTTGGCGGAGGCTAAGCCAGCGTTGGTAGCTTCACAACAACAATCTGCAGTAGCGGATTTAGAGTCGCTGGAAAATGAGAGTGGGTCAGCGGTGGCTGATCAAGAGTCTTTAAGATGTCAGAACTGTCAGCGGCAATTCAGTACACTTACCGGACGCAAAGTGCACCAAACAAGATTCTGCAAAGCCGGTTTGTCAAAGAATGTCGTCGACAAGTCAAAGTTCGAGCAACTAGAGGCGAGCCTTACCTGTGACAAGTGTGAAAGGAAGTTCAAAACAGTCAATGGCCGAAAAGTTCACCAATCGAGATACTGTGGCAAACCTAAAGCAGCTGCCACACGCGTGTTTTCCTGCAAAGTACAAGATGTTATCGGAAACGAGTTTGAAAACATAGAAGCGTTCAAGTATCTCGGATCATATGTCAGCCTCAAGCATGGAGACCTCCAGGAAGTCAATTGCAAACTTGCAGAAGGTAGACAACGGTTTGCTAACTTCCAAAATCTCTGGAAGAGCAAGCAGATCAGCGTGCACCTCAAGTGCAATTTGTACAAAGCACTCGTTTTATCAGCCGTGCTGTACAGCTCAGAGACTCGGACTCTTTCGAAATTAATGGAGAGAAAACTTGAGAGTTTCCACTGTGGTTGTCTTCGGAGAATTCTACGTGTGTCATATCTGGAGAAAGCAACGAACGATGAAATTATGTCAAGATCGCGAATGCCCCAACTATCCACGATGATCATGCTCAAACGGATAAAATGGTACGGTCACTTCCAGAGAATGGAACCAGGAAGATTAGCCCGCAGTGCCTTCGATTGGGACCCGCCCGATCAATACGCCCATGCCAGACGCGCTCCTGGGGGGCAACGGAAAACGTGGATGAGTCAAATCGAAGGAGACTGTGTACGAAACAAAGTATCGTTCACAAGATTGCAGGAGAAAGCAGCAACCGGGTCAAAGAATGCCTTCAACAATTTCGTCGTACAGCACTTCACAGAATAACCAAACAAATAACTCTTCTTGTTTTGTTTGTATTTGTATTTGTGTTTGTATTTGTTGCCAACCGTGCCTTTATTTCATATTTGGAATTAAAGTGTTGAAACAGTGGTAGTAGTAGTAGTAGTAGTAGTAGTAGTAGTAGTAGTAGTAGTAGTAGTAGTGGGGGACAAAATCCAACCTCACCTCCACGTGGTGTCCCCTGGGGGTAAGTCATGTGCTGCGGCTCTCCGCTCACATGGTCGAGCTAACGAGGCACTGGTCTTCTAGTTTGTGGCGCAACTAGTCGTATCTCAGCCTTCAAACACCAAAGCAATGAGTACAATCAACCATGGCCCCGAGTCCCGGGTAAGGGGTGCTAAGTATCTCCCGAGGAACCAACTCAGAATTGCAACTTTAAACGTCAGAACACTGACCCAAGCCGGATCTCTAGAGGCTTTGAAAATGGATCTGGCGCGATACAAGTTGGATATTCTGGGAGTGCAGGAGACGAGATTGCAGGAGCAAGAAATTGATCTCGGAGACCACAAGCTCTACCTGTCTGACTCGTGGTTGTCTGGTGTAAAGTCGAGACAAGGAGGAGTGGGCGTTGCTGTAAAGAAGTCATTGATAAACAGCATCGGAGAACAAGTGGCTCTAAGTGAACGTATTTGCTACGTCAAGTTCGCGGCTCAGAGGAGAGCCAATCTAGCTGTTGTTGTCTGCTACGCACCTACGATTGAAGCTAGTCTCCAAGAGAAGGATTTGTTTTGGAGTCAACTTTCAGACCTAGTTTCCAGCTTCAAACATAGGGAGCGTATTTGTGTCATCGGTGATCTCAATGCAGAGCCTGGACACCAGTTGAATGACACCATGAGCTGCAGAGGCCCGTTTGGAATGGGTGAAGAAAATGAAAACTCGGAAAAGTTGTTATCATTTTGCACTTCACACGAATTGCTCGTAGGTGGTACATGGTTCCAGCATCGACAAGTGCATCGGTACACCTACAACCCTCCCAATCCGAGTTGTCGAAAAAAGATGCTGGATCACATTCTGTTTGCAGAGAGATACAGAGGATGTCTGACGAATGTGAGGACCAGAAGAGGGAAAACCACAATTACCGATCATGAACTGGTCATTGCGGAAGTATCTATGAAACTTTTGTCTAAAAAACCATGTTTCACGCCCAGAATCAGTTCTGCAAAGCTGCAAGATGAAACAACGCGTGACTTATTCACGCAGGAGGTCAAGTTACATCTTGATAAGAGCGGCGATTTCGAGAATACAGAGCAGTCTTGGGACAATTTTCGAAAAGCCCTGAACCAAGCAGCAGTGAAATGCCTCCTTCCGGACAAGCGAGTGAACAAACCTTGGATTTCTCCAGATTCTCTGGAACTTATCCGGAAACGAGCTGATCTACAGTTGAAGAAACACAGCAGCGCGGTGGCGTTGTTAGAGTTCACAAACTGCTGTAAGGAAGTCAGAAAAGCTCTACGTGCAGACAAACGGGCATGGCTTGAACGCAAAGGCCAAGAAGTACAGAGCTTTGCGGACAGAGGCAACTTGAAGGAGCTTTTTGGGGCATCACAGCAGATTTGCCGAAACTGGAGTCCCCAGTTGACCAAATTAGTTTCAAGCACTGGCGTCAACTTACGGACGAAAGAGGAACGACTTGAACGCTGGACGGAACATTTTAGTCAACTCCTGAATCCCTCAACATCCAGTTGCAGTACGAGATTGGATCCCGAAGAAGCAGCTGAAAGCTTGTCGATTGACCTGAGCCCAATTCGATTTGAAGAAGTGCTTGAAGCTGTCCGCAGGTTGAAGAATGGCAAGGCAAGTGGACCCGATAACATTTCCTGTGATATGTTGAAAGCACAAAAGGGTATTGTTGAGTGGCTCTGGGACATCATAGATAAGTGTTGGTCGACGGAAGTTCTGCCCGATGACTGGAAGGTAGCAGAAATTGTCCCATTATACAAGAGTAAAGGAAAGAGGTCAGAGTGTTCGAACCACCGAGGGATCTCTCTATTGTCAGTACCAGGCAAAGTGTTCGCTTCCGTTATTCTCAATCGATGCAAAGATTCAGTGGATCGCGTCTTAAGGGAAGAGCAGTGCGGCTTCAGAAAAAGCAGAGGATGCGCCGATCAACTCTTTGCCCTGCGTCAAATAATAGAGAAATCAATGGCGTTTCAATTGGATATTAGCTTTTGTTTCATAGACTTTCGAGCGGCATTCGATTCTGTCGATCGTGAGCAGATGTACCAGATAATGAAACACTATGGTCTTCCGCAAAAAGTGATAAACATCATAAGAAAAAGCTATGAAGGATTCAAATGTCGAATCAAAGCCGAAGGTGAGAAAGGACGCTTATTTGATGTCAGAACGGGCGTTAGGCAGGGTGATGTGTGGTCCCCAATCCTCTTCGGCCTTGTCATCAACTACATTTTGGCTAACTCGGTGCATGGAGGATTAGACATTGGGAGATTGGTGGCTGACTTAGATTTTGCTGATGATGTTGCTCTCGTGGGGGTCTCAGACAGTGAGGTGCAAGAAAACCTACATCGAATCGAGGCCCTTGCGGAAGCCGCTGGTCTGAAGATTAATGTGGCCAAAACAAAGAATATGGGCGTAAAATGCGACAGCCCAAATGTTGTTGCAGTGCCTAGTATCCAACAGAACGTGGAGATACTCACTGGAACACATAAAGGCAAACTAGGACTCCTGACAGAGACATCTAGCCAGTCACGACTAACCATCAGCACGGAGGTGCTGCTGGGAACGAAAAAGAAAGCGGGCTGGTTCGAAACACAAGATGGCCGGAAGCTAAGATTGAAAAGCTTAGCGGTGGCTAAGCCAGCGTTGGTAGCTTCACAACAACAATCTGCGGTAGCAGATTCAGAGTCGCTAGAAAATGAGAGTCGGTCAGTGGTGGCTGACCAAGAGTCTTTAAGATGTCAGAATTGTCAGCGGCAATTCAGTACAGTTACCGGACGCAAAGTGCACCAAACAAGATTCTGCAAAGCCGGTTTGTCAAAGATTGTCGTCGACAAGTCAAAGTTCGAGCAACTAGAGGCGAGCCTTACCTGTGACAAGTGTGAAAGAAAGTTCAAAACAGTCAATGGCCGAAAAGTTCACCAATCGAGATACTGTGGCTAACCTAAAGCAGTTGCCACACGCGTGTTTTCCTGCAAAGTACAAGATGTTCTCGGAAACGAGTTTGAAAACATAGAAGCGTTCAAGTATCTCGGATCATATGTCAGCCTCAAGCATGGAGACCTGCAGGAAGTCAATTGCAAACTTGCAGAAGGTAGACAACGGTTTGCTAACTTCCAAAATCTCTGGAAGAGCAAGCAGCTCAGCGTGCACCTCAAGTGCAATTTGTACAAAGCACTCGTTTTATCAGCCGTGCTGTACAGCTCAGAGACTTGGACTCTTTCGAAATTAATGGAGAGAAAACTTGAGAGTTTCCACTGTGGTTGTCTTCGGAGAATTCTACGTGTGTCATATCTGGAGAAAGCAACGAACGAAGAAATTATGCCAAGATCACGAATGCCCCAACTATCCACGATGATCATGCTCAAACGGATAAAATGGTACGGACACATCCAGAGAATGGAACCAGGAAGATTAGCCCGCAGTGCCTTCGATTGGGACCCGCCCGATCAATACGTCCATGCTAGACGCGCTCCTGGGGGGCAACGGAAAACGTGGATGAGTCAAGTCGAAGGAGACTGTGTACGAAACAAAGTATCGTTCACCAGATTGCGGGAGAAAGCAGCAACCGGGTCAAAGAATGCCTTCAACAATTTCGTCGTACAGCACTTCACAGAATAACCAAACAAATAACACTTCTTGTTTTGTTTGTATTTGTTGCCAACCGTGCCTTTATTTCATATTTGGAATTAAAGTGTTGAAACAGTAGTAGTAGTAGTAGTAATAGTAGTAGTAGTAGTAGTAGTAGTAGTAGTAGTAGTAGTAGTAGTAGTAGTAGTAGTAGTAGTAGTAGTAGTAGTAGTAGTAGTAGTAGTAGTAGTAGTAGTAGCAGTAGTAGTAGTAGTAGTAGTAGTAGTAGTAGTAGTAGTAGTAGTAGTAGTAATAGTAGTAGTAGTAGTAGTAGTAGTAGTAGTAGTAGTAGTAGTAGTAGTAGTAGTAGTAGTAGTAGTAGTAGTAGTAGTAGTAGTAGTAGTAGTAGTAGTAGTAGTTGTAGTAGTAGTAGTAGTAGTAGTAGTAGTAGTAATAGCAGAAGGGAATTGGCCCTTCGATGTCGTCAGGCTCGGGGACTGTGTCCCGTTTCTGTTGTCCATGGTTGCTGATAAATTTTCCAATTATCGCTGACTAGTTCGTTTTAATTCGTTTCAAAATGATGCCACAGTTAATTGAGTAGTTGACTTTTCAAACCCGTTGCACTTCCAAACTGTCAACTCTGTGGAAGTCTGTTCACAATGGCACAATTTCTAAAAAAGGAATTTTTGCTGACAGATTTCAAGGCGTGGTTTTGAGTGGTTCAACTTTAGCTCGTTGTCACTCCGTAATGAACGTGTGGTGGTCTTCAAGAAGACAAATTGATGAATCTTGAAATTGAAATGACCGGTAAGAATTTTAGAAAGAAAAAGTAAGTCCTGTAATTGTAGGTATAAAGAAAACGGTAAGATACGACTGCAATAAAGTAGTTCTTTTTAATTGTTATTGATTGTGCTGTTGATCCATTTCTGAACACTTTCGAGTACCTTTGTGTTTGTTACATTAGCAAACCAATAAACACTTCCATAAAGCAAAACAGGCAAAACCACAGAATTGTACAGGTTTGATTTAACTGGAGGAGTAAGATGTGGTGAGATTCTTTTTAACATAAAATGAACTCCGAGCGCTTTGTTCGCGGTCTTTTTTCGGTGGATATCCCACTTAAGATCACTTGTTACATAAACTCCTTAATCCTTCTGTTTTGGTAATTTTTTGATTAAGCTTCTGGAAAAACTAAAGTGATGCATGGAATTAGACATTGAGATATGAGAGCATGTTTCAGCGCTTAAGGGGAGTTTGTGTTGAACACTCCATTTCATCAACTTAGTAGGATCCATCTAAAAAAAGACTGGATTTGTTAAGTGATAAATATTTAGCGTCGTCGGCACTGAGGAGAGGAATAACAGCTCCGCAAGTTTCTGGTAAATCGTTGAATTGGATTACAAAATAGAGGGATGCCAGAAGAGATCCCCGCTCCACTCCTCTTGTAACGTTAACGCTTTCAGAAAAATTGGCCGTTAATTCTAACTCTTTGTGTCCTTCCGATGAAGTAAGATTGCAGTAATTTCATGCAGACACCAAGATTGAATAGTTCTGCTAAAAGAATACCGCGATCGATATTATCAAACTTTTTTCATAGTCGGTATGAAATATGTCAATATTTCTTTTTGAAACAAATGATTTATAGATAGCTTCTAGGTAAACCAAGAGTTGAACGACGCAAGAGCGACTTTTTCGAGAACCATATGTGGCGCGTGATGAAATATTGGTTCTGAATGCCGGTAAAAGCATAAAAACAAGCAACGTTCAAAAAATTCAAATGATTGAAAATCCCACTTGCTTTGGGTTTGTATCAAGTTGAATGTTGTACTCGAATTTAATGTTCAAAATAACGTTCCTGTGGCACCTCACTGAGTGAGCCCTCGGTATACAAGGTATATAAACGTACCGGTGGAGGTAAACAGTGCTTGACTAGACAGTCACACTTGCCTTTCCACAAGGGTTGCTTTTGATGGTTCCTTTATTGTTCAGAGTTTTGCTGCAATTCTTTTACAACAGTTTTTCCTTAATAAGGCTGTGCAGAATTGAACATCCTCTAGCGTTCAGATGTTTCTGGTCTTTTGAGATAGATTATCTAGCTTCGGATAACCAAGTACTGACACTTCTGAACTTCCACAGTACTTTTAGTTTTCTTATCAGAAATTGTTTTGCAGCAGTTTCCAGTTAAATGTTTGCCGAATGAGCTCTGAGTTTGTTTTTGTCTCTTTTTGTGATAACCAGGACGAAATTTCTGTGGTCCAATTTTAACTCGTTGTCACTCCGTAATGAACGTGTGGTGGTATTCAAGCAGACAAATTGATGAATGATGAAATTTAAACGACTCGTAAGAAATTTAGAAAGAACTAGTCAATCCTGTAGTTGTAGATATAAAGAAAACGGCAAGATACGACTGAAATAATGTAGTTCTTTATAATTGTTACTGATTGTGCTGTTGATCCTTTTCTGAACGCTTTCGAGTAGCTTTGTGTTTGTTACATTAGCAAACCAATAAACACTTCCGTAAAACAAAACAAGCAATACCACAGATTTGTACAAGTTTGATTTAACTGGAGGAGTAAGATGTAGTGAGATTCTTTTTTAACATAAAATGAACTCTGGTTCGCGGTCTTTTTTCGGTGAATGTTCCACTTAAGATCACTTGTTACATAAACTCCTTATTCCTTCTGTATTGATTTTTTTTCGATCAAGCTTTTGAAAAAACTAAAGTGTTGCATGGAATTAGACATTGAGGTATGAGAGCATTTTTCAGCGTTTAAGGGGAGTTTGTGCTGATCACTCCAATTCATCATCCTAGTAGGATCCATCTGAAAAATAAGACTGGACTTATTAACTGATAAACATTTAGCGTCGTCGGCAGTGGGGAGAGGAATAACAGCTCTGCAAGTTTCTGGTAAATCGTTGACTTGGATTACAAAATAGAGGGATGCCAGAACAGATCCCCGCGCCACTCCTCTTGTAACGTTAACGCTTTCAGAAAAATTGGCCGTTAATTCTAACTCTTTGTGTCCTTCCGATGAAGTAAGATTGCAGTAATTTCATGCAGACACCAAGATTGAATAGTTCTGCTAAAAGAATACCGCGATCGATATTATCAAACGCTTTTTCATAGTCGGTATAAATTATGTCAATTTTTTTTTTGAGTCAAATGATTTATAGATAGTTTCTAGCTAAACCAAGAGTTGAACGACGCAAGAGCAACCTTTTTCCAAAAACCATATTGGGCGTGATTAAATATTGGTTCTCAATGTCATTAAAGACATATAAACAAACAACGTTCAAAAAATTCAAACGCAATCGACAGAAGAGAAACCAACCTATAATTCTCTACATCAGACTTACAACCTTTTTTGTAGGTGGGAACGACTATTGAGTTTTTCGAGCTACCTGGAAAAATACTCGTTTATTTAATTTTGTAGAAAAGTTTGTTTAAGGACTTACTGACTGCTCTTGAACATCTTTTGCATACAATTGCTGGAATTTCGTCCTGATCTTTTGCTTTGTGAAAATCTAAATTTTTGCAGATCTTGGGAAATGTCAAAGTCTGTCAATAAGGGTAACAACGGGGGTGAGTTGTTCGGGACAAAAGTGACAGAAATTTTGAACATTGAGGCAAAGTTTTTGAGAAAAGGGAGCATTGACGAACATGATCATTGACATTTTCATTATTAAGGAGAAAGAGCTTGAAATCGCGTTTGCTCTGAGGTTTCTGTAGTATTTGAAAAGTAATTCAGTGGATAGGGATGCTGCTCAGTTTGATTCATACTCTGCTTTATCTTCTTCAATCAACGTTTCAGCAATGCCCTCTAGCATTGCTATTCTCTTTATATTGTTTGCATTGTTCTTTCTAGCTGTTTCAAGGCGCTTAATTGCGTTTGACGTTGGCCGTTTAATCGACGGTGATATTTGAGATCGATGCATTGTTTTTTTGGAACGATATTATTGGTCTAATCCAATCGTAACACTGTTCAAGCAGAACATTAATGTTACTCCAACAAAATCCATGAAATAGTAATTGAGTTATCTGTTTATCAATTTCATCAAATCTAGCCTTACAGAAGCTGTAAACAATCTTTGAATTTGTTTCCCTTAGTTACGAGGAGCTTAGGTTTATGACTCTAGCTTTAAGGGCAATTGCATCATGATTCGATAACAAGCTGATCTCCAGATTAATTTTTTTGCAGGATATAACTTCTGTTTCTGGGTTCACTAAGACGAAATCAAGAATATCTGATGCTGCAGTAGGGAAATCAATGATTTGCTGAAAGCTGTAAAAGCTAAGTAGTTCTACAAAATTGTGTTTATCTGAATTTTTAGCTGAGGAATCGCGCCAATCAATTTCCTGCAGGTTGAAATCACCATACACAATCGTTGAATAGAAGGTCTTTGACAGTGTAAAAATTTCCTCAAACAGTCTGAATGATATAGCATACGGAGTGGGACATTATGAGTTCGGGGTTGGGGGGCATAAAAACACGTAAGTAAAGTATCTCGAAAATTAAAACTGAGAGAACATGCTAACACGCCTCTATCAATGCTTTAATAGGAAGGAATTTGTCTAGAGACAAAAGTATTCTTGATAGCAATAAAAACACCTCTGTGGTTTGATGTGTTAGTAGCAGCTTATCTTTCTGATCGAAATTATGCGTAATTGGGAAGAAAGAGCCCGTTGTCGTGAAATGAGCAATGAAGCCAAATCTCTGTAAGCATGAAGAAGTCTAGACTTCTCGTATTTACGTAGTTAGCAAGTCTGGTGCGTTTATCTCGATCGATTATATTATGTATATTGATCACAAATGACCCGAGATGTTCCTCAGACTCCTGTTTCACATTTAGTCACATTGAGATACTTCAGTTTCAGTCCCATCACAGATGAGTTCATAGTTAAAGATTAGAACTTTGTTCCGCAGGTATCCTTTTTCGTTAATCAATTTATACCCTTTGATTAGACGTTCCTTCTCTTTGATTTGCTCTTCCTTGGTCAGAAAATGCCAACAAAGGTCTTTGTTCCTTTGTCTTGAATATAGTACTTAATTTTGTGAGCGTTTGCAAGCAATTTTCTTACCGTCCTGGAATTGTTGATAGTCACTAACAGCGATCTTGGTTTAGAACTTGATTTGGTAAACTAACACAATCGTCTGATATTGAAAACTGTGTTGTCATTTTCTCCAAGAAAATCAATGATTCGCTGAGTGTCTTTAATCTCATGCTGCATAATGTCCAAATATTTTGAATTTGGTTGCGTAGAAAATTATGGTATACCCAAAATTTTAATCTCCAAACTAGTATCTATCTTTGGGGAGCCTTCATTGTTGACTTTAGGCAGTTTTGCTGGGAGAAGATTTATAGAGTGAGTTTTTAGCTTTCAGGTCTGACAGTGTCGATTTGATTAGCTGTAGACTGTTGTTTATTTCTTCCTTGAATTCCATCTCTGTGGTTGTTTGCAATCTCACAAGCTACTTCACTGCCTTAGTGCAATCATTGCAAAACCAGAAGACGCCTTCGGTGGATATGTATGTCAACGCTTCAGTTGGAATAGTTGTGAATGTGTTGTGTTCCCAGCACCCAAATTTGTCCCATCCAATAAATTTTGTATTTTCAACAACTGTTGACAAGCAATGAGGACTTGTTATTCTGAATCACTACTAGTTGACTTTGTACTTGTCATGTTTCGCATAAAGTATATGAAACAATTTATTAAGTTTATCACAACAATTAGGCTAAAGCATTATGCAGCATGTAGGAAATGCTCTTGGGGTGCAAATAGTATGCATCCACCAAGCTGAGGGGTGCAAACGAAAAAGATCATATAGTTGGTTGTTCACGCTGTAATTGTATGATTTAGAGACTATTGGGAGACAATATAGTACGCCGAGTCATTTATTGGAGTACAATTTAAATGTTTACTTTTTCCAAGTTTATTGATGCGTTCAACTGAGACTTGGTTGCTCTATGTTAGAGCCATTTCTTTAGAAATTCAAAGAACTCAAAGGTAGCGTTGACATAGTCATCTTCAGCATAATAGTTATGGGTGAAAATGCTGTGTTCCATAGATCGATGTAGAAAAAGCGGCACACCTTAAAACACTCTGCTATCGGATTTCCGCGTGTCTAAACTTTAAGAAAAATTTGTCTTTTTTCGCTATAAAAAAGTCTAATGGTTGTTTGTGCGGGCAAACTTTTATAAAATGATGGACCATATTTGCAAGCCCCCATTTTAGAATCTGTTTATGACAAGACGGAATGTTTTTATTGAAATTTTTTTCCTGACTTTGTTTTTCTTTTCACGCTACTCGTATTGAACGGGGATTGAACTCTGCTTTTTATAACGTCATCTATCATCTATCAAGCATCTAAAAATGCCCAAAATTTTACCGGTTTCTATTTATTCGCCGACGGCCTTTCATTTACTCCAATCTTTTGTATTTTTTGTTCTTCTAATAGCAAGATTTGAAATTGCTGCTGAGCCATTTCAGTAGTAAAAGAAAGTTCTGATATTGATCCATCTTTATCGTTTTATGATCTGCGAGAATTATTAGAGGCTTTATTATATCGCAAATATCAATGCGTTTTTATTTGGGTACCATCTGTAGGCTTCCTTATGAGCACTTTTTTAGTGGCGTACCCAGTCGATGAAATGCAATAGTAACCATTTGCATTGGTACATTTTTGGGGAAAAAATGATTATTTCACAGTTGAAAAACGTTTGCCAATTTTGTTTTTGGATTTATACAGAAACGTCAGCTGAGAAAAATGCTAGACAAAAGACAGACAGCATTAGAACACAAACAACTAAAGACATTTCATATGAGTCAATCTAATGGACTCCTTTATTCAACCCTAGATCATATTCGCGCCAGAAGCATCAACAAATTTGCGGCACCTACGTGTCTAGGTATTTGAATGCAAAGGTTGGAACTCCTTAAGAGAGCAAGGCTAATTTTTTGTCCTCAGATATGATATGAGCGTAGCTGACCTCTTTTTGCAAATAGATCTCCGCTTTTTCAGCGCTTTTGAAGCTGCCGGGCCTTATTAACCAGTGTAGGCGAAGACAATTGATTAGAATGTTTCTTTCTCAAAATTAAAAACTCTGTTTCCATATGTGTTCTTTTCAAATGGGTTCATTATACTTGTAGGCTTCGCGACTGCTTTAAGAGAAATTTTTTGCTGGTGGGTTGAAAGTTTTGAATAAAAAAAATTTAGTTGAACATTGATTACTACAGTCTGTTGGCTTTATATCTAATGTTACGTCATCACCTTTTTTCGTTCATTTAAGAGCAAAAGTGTCCCATTTAAACGGTAGCGAAGAGCAATGCCATCACGAAACTTTTCATTAGGTGAAAGTTATATCGCTTCAATAGCATAGGGTTCACCGATCTGGATACTCACTATTTTCTTGCTGAGTAAACAGGGAAACTCTTAATTCTTGTCTTTTTTGATTTGATATCAAAATGTTTGTCCTTCTCTCGTTCTTTATTTCATGTATGGTTTGTGGTTGCTTTAACTCGGCTTGGGCAGAGATAGGGATTTTTCATATTTTTTAAAACGGTAATCAGGTTAAAGCATTTATAGGCCACCCGCTTAAGACCACAGCTAAGAAGTTGAATTTATGCTGAACTGATTATTTGAACGATTTCTAAACATTTTGAGTTAAAACAGTGGCATGGTAGGCCAATTTTCTACCAATGAATTGTGCTGTTTGAGTAATCTCTCTAATATTTTTTTGCATTATACGAACCTATTACACTACCAAGTACTGGGCAACCGTCAGCTTTTTCCAATTCTTCGTTAGAAGAATCTGTTGTGCTTGTTCAAAAAGGTGTTCTTTGGTAATAACATAGCACTATCAAAAGTATAATGGCAATATCATGCATTGAGATGGCAATGGCTCACCTTGAGCAGTTCATTGCTGAGATTGTTGTTATTTTGTTTATAAACAAATTTGATCGTTCATGAGCAGAAATACACATAAAATGACAGTGGAGAGCATCTTTTCTCAATATTTCTTAAGGCAAGATCACGGTTGAGACTTTTGAAAGTGTTTTTTGCGTCAATGAGCAAGATTAATTCCGAAACTGTTTTTAAAAAGCAGCTCTCAATGAATGAATGAATGATTGAAAGGCATGTTTACTTCCTGCTTTTGGACACATAAATGGTTGTTCAGTGTCCCCTAATATCTAAAGGTCGATTTTATCACACTTGAGGATAGTTTTTTCATAAATTCGCCTTAGGACTTCCCAATTTGCTATCTGGCGTATACCGTGGCATTACAAGTAAGAAGGAAAGTCAAATGAGATGTTGCTGTGCGTGTTGCTAGTTTAGTTATTGTTTTTGCGTAGATTAGTTGAGGATGCTTTAATGGATGTTAAAAATTTTTGCCATTCGTTGACATCCAGACCGTAAGCACCATTGCTCCCATTCGTTTTTGTGAATGATTTCCTAGCCCTTACCATGGACGCATTGAGTGTTTCAAACATCGACTGAGGTCATGGATGTTCTTTGCCACTAGATAGCACAAATTTGCCTTTTCTGGTTCTACATGTTTCTTGTAATAGACATCAAGGCCTTTTTTCAGCTTTGTTATTTAATGAAAGGCCCCAATTTTTGCTTATTCTCTAAGACTTTGACTGTTATTGAAGAATTTTTCTGTCGACATGTATATATCAAATTCTTGGTATTAAATAACAGATAGTTTTGCTTTAGTTCTGCTCATGCATTCCTGATTAGTGTTTGCTTCAAGCAATAGGGAGATTTTTGGTTTTGGCTTCCTCTTCGTATTTTGATGAAGGTTCCTTAATAGAACAAAGAAAATTGGCTTGCAGTTTCATCAGACATAATTTGAAAAACTCGTTCTCTGACGGCATTCAAATTGTGCTGAAGTTAAAAATCAGAACAAAAATTTCAAAAATTGTTTCAAACAAAGAAAAATTGAAACAAAAAAGAAACTGTATTAGGAAAACAAAAAATAAGCTTAAAAAATGAAAAACAGATCAAAAATTTTTCAAAGTTTTTCAACAAAAGGAAAAAGTGAAACAAATATGAAACTCTTTTAAAAAGGGAAAAAATGAAGCCTAAAAAAATTGAAATGCAAAACAAAAATATCTAAACTTATTTTAACGAAAGAAAACCTTTCAACAAAGAAGAAACTGTATTGAGAAGAAAGAAAATAATATTTTTTATTCAGTTGAAGAGGTTTGGTCTTAAATTTAAAGGGCGTAATCAAGCAGAAATGCTTTCAAATTTGTTAACCGACAAGAATTGTTCAATTGTGAAGCTATTAGTTTGAATTCTCAGTTCTCAACATTTTTATCAGCAAAACGAAACATTAGAACAAAGATGAAACTCTTTCGAGGAGAGAATAATTATGTTGCTTTACAAGTTTAAGACATTATCTCTAAAATTGAAAAAGTACAACCAATAGACATCCTCCAAAATTTGTTAACCGAAATGGACTTCGTCATGTGTGAAATTATTTGTTCAGTTTATGAAAAAAAGCTAACAGAGAACTGATAATACCTCTCAGTTGTTTCAATCATTCAGAGCCATCTGTGATGTTGTTGCCAATCGGGTCAATAACAATGCCTCCGGCAATCAGATTGATCGCAGAGAGGATTTAAATACAATTACTTATATATTTGATACACATTCGCATCTCATATCTGTTTAATTTTATCAAAATATATTGCTGAAAAACGTTCTTATGCACTTAACAGCATCATTAGTTCAAAGAAGACAATTCACAAAAATTTACGGCGCCTATCATCCCTTAATTGTAACACCTACCTGAACTTGTATTTCCAAAAGAACAAGCAGTTGCATACTTAGTCAGAAAGCTTAAAACTAACTTCAACACCTGAAGTATTTGAGAAAAAAGCTTGGCTATGCAATTTTTTCATTCACCAAAATAAAAACTTTCCAAAGTGTATGCTCAAATGTCTGTAAATTTATGAAATACATTCAAGAAAATACTCTTTTTGTCATTTTTTCACCTTCTAGTTTTGACGTTTAACAATTGTAGAGATTTAGGCAAACTGTTTCTTTGTTTCTCTCTAACAATTCATCTTTTATTTCATATATGTTCTTCTCTAACGGATTCATTATAGAAGACACTGCTACTGATTTCAGTGAAAACTTTTGTTAGCGGGTTGAAAATCTTTAAATCAAAGCTTGTTTTCTTGAGCCTGATTTCCTGAAGACCGTTGTCTTTATTACCTAATCTTACAGCATCATCATTACTTGTCGTTAATTTAACAAAACGTCTTCCTTTCCAACAGCTATAGATGAGGCTCAATATTGACATCATAGTAGACATCATTTCAATAACTTGCCAGCGAACCACGATGATCAGTGTGTTTCATGTGCGCGTATCCTCCTTTCGGACAAAGAAGGGCATGCGTCAAAGCTTAAAAAATTTTATTGCATGCGCTTAATGATGGCAACTTTACGATGTCTCAACCATAGCGAAGAGCAATGTCATCACGAAACTGGCTTTCAATTAGGTAAAGTGATATCACTTCAATAGCTTAGCGTTCGACCTTCCTGCTGCTCACTGTTTTCTTGCTAAGTGAACAAGGAGATCTTGAATTCTCGTTTTTTTTCTGATTTGATATCGAGCTTTTCCATGCTTTTTGATTTCATGTATGATTTGTTGTTGCTTTAGCACGGCTTGGGCAGTGATAGGGATTGTTCATATTTTTAAAATTGGTGATCAGTTTAAAAAATGTACAGGCCGCCCGACCTTATGGGCAACCAAAAAACTTTTTGATTGTTCGAGCGATTCTTCAATTGAATAGATAATAGCTCATCAGTGATAGATTTCTCTAATTCAATTAAAACGAGTTCAATATTAGGAGTTGTATTAGCTAAGAAAGTCAATTTATGCTGAACTGATGAACTGAACGATTATTGAATATTTCGAAATGAAAAAACGTTTTCATTGTAGGCCAGCTTTTTTAAGAACGAATCCGCCGTTTTAGTGATCTACGTACAAATTTTTCTTTGCATTATCGGATTCTAAGGCATTGCCAATAACCGTTCAATCATCAAAGTGTTCATCTCATTGTGAGAAGAGTTTCCTGTGCTTTTTAATTGTGTTCCTTGGTAATAACAAAGCACATGGCGTTACCATCATCCGCAAATCACTTTCAAGAAAATCATATAATGGGGCAATTTCATTCTCGACATTTCAGGGTGTCACATTAAGTTGTAATTTTCTGGAAGAGTGTTGTTTGCTTGTTAATAAACAAATTTGATTATTCACGATATGAGTTACCAATGGAATGACTGAGAATGGCATCATTTCTCAATTTATCTTAAAGCAACAACACATTGAGACTTTTGGAGGCGCTTTTGCGTCAATAAGCGAGATCGCTTCCAAATCTTTGTTTTTAGGAGCAGCTCTTATAGATTGAATAGCACATTCAATTCCTCTTTCCTGACCCATACGAAGTTGTTGATCATCACATTATATCTTACGATCGGATTAACACAATTTTCACTAGTTCTTTCAAAAAGATCGCTTTAGAACTTCTCTTTTTCCTATCTGTCGTACACTGGGATGTTATACCTAAGAAAGACAGCCAAATGAGAAAGTGCTATGTGTGTTCCTAGGTTTTTTGTTTTGCATAGATCAGTCGAAGACGACCTAATGGATGCCAGAAGGCTTTGTCATTCATTGGCATCCCAGTCGGAAGGGCCATGACTTACATTCGTGTTTATGGCAAATTTTGTAACCATTACAAGGGAGGCATTGAGAGTCTCAAACATCCACGAACGTCAGCATACAACATTTTTAGATAGATGTTCATTGCCCGCTAGATAACACAAACTTTTTTCTGAATGTAAGGATATAATGGCAATGCAATAAAATGAGGTCAAAAAAAGTCTCATTGAGTTGTTCATTCTTGAGAATGTTTTTTGTTTGTTAGAAAACAAATTTGATGTTTCATGAATTGAAATACATATGAGATAATACAAAAGGGCATATTTTTTTGATGTTTTTCAGGGCAAGCTTACGTTTGAGACTATTGAAAGCGTCTCTGGCGTCAATAAACAAGATCGCTTCCGAATCTCTGTTTTTAGGAGCAGCTCTTAGGACTTTTTCGTTTCCTATCCTTCGTACACCGGGGCATTACAATTAGGAAAGAAAGCCCATGAAAAGTTGCTATTCGTGTTGCTAGTTTAGTGTCCGCTTGGCATAGGTCAGTCAAAGCTCCTTTATGGATGTCAAAACTCCTCGCCATTCGTTGGCATCCAGGCCGGAAGCTCTATGGTTTCCATACGTTTTTATGGCAGATTTTCTATCCATTACTATGGAGGCATTGAGTATTTCAAACAACGACTGATGTCTCTTTAAACATTTTGGATGTTTCTTGCCCACTAGATAACACAAATTGATTTTGTGTGTTCTTGGATGCTTCTCGTTAAAGATATCAAGTTTTTTTTTGTTTTTTGTTTTCTTTTAATTTTGTTAGTTAATGAAAAGACACGAACTTTCGCTTCTTCAGTAAGCCTTTGAATGGCATTGCAAATTTTTCCTCTTGAAATGTATATATCAATTTTTTGTAGTAATCACCAGATCAGTTTTGCTTTATTTGTGCTCATACGTTCATGGCCAGTGTTTGCTTCAAGAAACAGAGAGTTTTTTGACATCGTCTCATTATTTTGATGAAGGATTCTTGAGACAAAAAGGGCATAGGGTCGCGTTTTCGCCAAACACAAATTGAAAAAATGTTGCCTCTCTGGCGGCAATCATATAGTCGGGAAAAGTGGTTTGAAAAATGAAATGCAAAAGAAAACGGTTCAAAATTTGTAACAACAAGAGGAAACATTAGAACAAACGTGAAACTGTTTTGAGGAGAAAAAATGACGTTTCTTTACAAGTTGAGCACATTATCTCTAAAACTGAAAAAGCACAATCAATAGAAATGCTTTAAGATTTGATAGCCGAATTGGATTTCGTCATGTGTAGATTTATTCGTTCAAATCATGAAAAATGCTAATAGAGAAGTAATAATTTTGTCTTCCAGTATGCTCAATCATTAAGAGACATCTATGAGGTTGTTGCCAATCGGGATAATAACAATGCCTCCGTTGATCAGATTGATAGCAGAGGAGAATTAAATAATGTTACATATTTTATTGTTACTCATCCGTATCAAATTTATTTTAGGTGTAATCAAGATAATTCCGAGAAGAATTTTTTTCTCCAAACTGTATGTTTAAAGTCCTGTATAATTGAAATTTTATGATCAAAAAAGAAATTTTTCAGTCACTGTTTCACTTTCGTTTTGACCAAAAACATTCGGAGAGATTTAGGCAAATTGTTTGATTTATTATCTGTTTTGTAGAAAAAAGATTTGATAACGAAATTTTTCAGCCGGTGATGTGGAAAGATAATTTCTTTTGTTAAATTATTTATGTGACAAATTTCACTTGGAAACTTTAAGTTATCTTTGAAAGCTAGCTTTTGATTGCTGATGTTGTTGTTAAAATACAATCTGGGCGTATGTCACAGTGATTTTGAATTCTTAAAAGGATTTTGTTAATTGTTACATCTTTTCAACCTTTAATTCTATACCAAAAACTGTCTTCACATTCGAATTCTTCTTAACATTCATAAATAACAGAGCCGAGTAATCTAAGTGGGTTTATTATCTGGTGTAGGTGAGACCAATCAATCGGGTTTAACAGAGTTTCTAACATTTTGTTTGGGAGCAATCAATCGGGTTTAACAGAGTTTCTAACATTTTGGTTGGGAGCATTTTGATTGGGACCTTATGGGCAACCAAAAAACTTTTTGATTGTTCGAGGGGTTCTTCAATTGAATAGATAATAGCTCATCAGTTATAGATTTCTATAATTCAATTAAAACGAGTTCAATATTAGGAGTTGTACCAGCTAAGAAAGTCAATTTATGCTGAACTGATGAACTGAACGATTTTGGAATATTTCGGAGCGAAATGTTTTCATTGTAGGCCAGCTTTTTAAGAACGAATCCGCTGTTTTAGTAATCTTTGTACAAATTTCTCTTTGCATTATCGGATTCTAAGATATTGCCAATAACCGTTGAATCATCAACGTGTTCATCTCATTGTGAGAAGAATTTCCTGTGCTTTTTAAATGTGTTCCTTGGTAATAACAAAGCACATGGCGTTACCATCATCCGCAAATCACTTTCAAGAAAATCATATAATGGGGCAATTTCATTCGGGACGTTTCAGGGTGTCGCGTTAAGTTGTAATTTTCTGAGAGAGTGTTGTTTGCTTGTTTATAAACAAATTTGATTATTCACGATATGAGTTACCAATGGAATGATTGAAAATGGCATCATTTCTCAATTTATCTTAAAGCAACAACACATTGAGACTTTCGGAGGCGCTTTTGCGTCAATAAGCGAGATTGCTTCCAAATCTTTGTTTTTAGGAGCAGCTCTTATAGATTGAATAGCACATTCAATTCCTTCTTTTTTGACCCATACGAAGTTGTTAATCATCACATTATGTCTTACGATCGGATTAACACAATTTTCACTAGTTCTTTCAAAAAGATCGCCCTAGAACTTCTCTTTTTCCTATCTGTCGTACACTGGGATATTATACCTAAGAAAGACAGCCAAATGAGAAAGTGCTATGTGTGTTCCTAGTTTTATTGTTTTGCATAGATCAGTCGAAGACGACTTAATGGATGTCAGAAGGCTTTGTCATTCATTGGCATCCTAGTCGGAAGGGCCATGACTTCCATTCGTGTTTATGGCAGATTTTGTAACCATTACAATGGAGGCATTGAGTGTCTCAAACATCCACGAACGTCAGGATACAACATTTTTAGATAGATGTTCATTGCCCGCTAGATAACACAAATTTATTTTCTGAATGTAAGGATATAATGGCAATGCAATACGTTGAGGTTAAAAAAAGTCACATTGAGCTGTTCATTCTCGAGAATGTTTTTTGTTTGTTAGAAAGCAAATTTGATGTTTCATGTATTGAAATACATATGAATTAATAGAAAAGGGCATAATTTTTTTGATGTTTTTTAGGGCAAGCTCACGTTTGAGACTATTGAAAGCGTCTCTGGCGTCAATAAACAAGATCGCTTCCGAATCTATGTTTTTAGGAGCAGCTCTTAGGACTTCTTCGTTTCCTATCCTTCGTACACCGGGGCATTACAATTAGGACAGAAACCACATGAAAACTTGCTATTCGTGTTGCTAGTATAGTGTCCGCTTGGCATAGGTCATTCAAGGCTCCTTTATGGGTGTCAAATTTCATCGCCATTCGTTGGCATCCAGGCCGGAATCTCTATGGTTTCGATACGTTTTTATGGCAGATTTTCTAACCATTACTATGGAGGCATTGAGTATTTCAAACAACGACTGATGTCTCTTTAATCATTTTGGATGTTTCTTGCCCACTAGATAACAAAATTTATTTAGTGTGTTCTTGGATGTTTCTCGTAAAATATATCAAGTTTTGTTTTGTTTTTTGTTTTCCTTTAATTTTGTTAGTTATTGAAAGGACACGAACTTTCGCTTCTTCAGTAAGCCTTTGAATGGCATTGCAAAATTTTCCTCTTGACATGTATATATCAAATTTTTGTAGTAATAACCAGATAGTATTGCTTTATTTGTGCTCATACGTTCATGGCCAGTGTTTGCTTCAAGAAACAGAGAGTTTTTTGACATCGTCTCATTATTTTGATGAAGGATTCTTGAAACAAAAAGGGCATAGGGTTGCGTTTTCGCCAAACACAAATTGAAAAATGTTTCTTCTCTGGCGGCAATCAAATAATCGGGAAAAGTGGCTTGAAAAATGAAATGCAGAAGAAAACGTTTCAAAACTTGTAACAACAAAAGGAAACATTAGAACAAACGTGAAACTGTATTGAGGAGCAAAAATGACGTCACTTTACAAGTTGAGCACATTTTCTCTAAAATTGAAAAAGCACAATCAATGGAAATGCTTTTAGATGTGATAGCCGAATTGGATTTCTTCATGTGTAAATTTATTCGTTCAAATCATGAAAAATGCTAATAGAGAAGTAATAATTTTGTCTTCCAGTATGCTCAATCATTAAGAGACATCTATGAAGTTGTTGCCAATCGGGATAATAACAATGCCTCCGTTGATCAAATTGATAGCAGAGGAGAATTAAATAATGTTACATATTCTTTGTTACCCATCCGTATCAAATTTATTTTGAGTGTAATTAAGATAATATTTTAAAAAAATCTCTCAAGCGTGCAACTGCATCATTTTTACACAGAAGAGGACTCGAATTGTTTAAAACGACTATCATTTTATACATGTAATACCTACGTGAGTTTATAAAAAACAAGCAGTTGCAGACTTAGTCAAAAAACGGGAAACTAAACTCAAAATATGAAACATTCGAGAACAAAAGGCTGGGATCTATAAATTTTTCTTCTACCGATAAAATTTTTTAGTCACTGTTTCATTTTCGTTTTGATAAAAACATTCGGAGAGGTTTAGGCAAATTGTTTGATTGTTTATCTGTTTTGTAGAAAAAAGATTTGATAACGAAATTTTTCAGCCGGTGATCTGGAAAGATGATTTCTTTGATCAATTATTTTTGTGACAAATTTCTTTTGGAAACTTTAAGTTATCTTTGAATGCCAGCTTTTGATTGCTGATGTTCTTGTTAAAATACAACCTGGGCGTATGTCACAGTTATTTTGAACTCTTAAAAGGATTTTGTTAATTGTTACATCTTTTTAAATTTTAATTCTTTACCAAAAACTGTCTTCACACTCAAATTCTTCTTAACATTCATAAACAACAGAGCCGAGTAATCTAAGTGGGTTTAATATCAGGTGTAGATGAGACCAATCAATCGGGTTTAACAGAGTTTCTAACATTTTGGTTGGGAGCTGAAACCGTACTGATTTTTTGAGTTGAAGTTCAAAATCTAGTTAATTATCAATTTTGCCGAGGTACTTGCATTTGTCTTTGTATATATATATATATATATATATATATATATATATATTTTCTAACCATTACCATGGAGGCATTGAGTATTTCAAACAACGACTGATGTCACTTTAAACATTTTGGATGTTTCTTGCCCACTAGATAACAGAAAATTTATTTTGTGTGTTCTTGGATGTTTCTCGTAAAAGATACCAAGTTTTTTTGTTTTCCTTTAATTTTGTTAGTTAGTGAAAGGACACAAACTTTCGCTTCTTCAGTAAGTCTTTGAATGGCATCGCAAAATTTTCCTCTTGACATGTATATAGGGTTTAGGTTATCGGTGCCCGAGGAAGTCAAAAATGCTTGAGAAATTGTAATGAAACCGGAAGGGGTTTAAGGGGAAATAAACGAGACTTCAGGTAGTGAGGAAATGGTTTTCTTATCCGGTATATTTGCGCAAATTGCTAAATGAGGGATTCAGAAATTCTGCTACTAACATTTTTCGGAAGGTCTTAGTCTTAAATCCGTCATTGGTTCTCTTTTGGCCTAAATGTGTCTTATTTGATACATTATTTAGTTATGTTAAATTAAAATTAGGTTCAATGTACGCTTTTTCCATCATTCTACGTATATTAGAGCGCATTTTGTGCATTTTAAATTTCTCGCTGAATAGATTGGTCAAATGAATTGCTGCTTCTTTTACCACCGCTCTTTTTTACTTGGTAACAGAAGCGTAACATTTGCAAATTTCAACTAGCAGGGAGAAATTATTCTCTGTAAATTTTGTTGAATATTTAATTTAGTTGAGAATTACCTACATTGTGACTTTAATTGACCAGGATGGAAACTTTTGTGGTTCCAAAGGCTCATTTGTATTCAACTCCCGTATTGCTGAGAGCATGCAACCCAATTCAAGGTTGTCGAAAGCAACATGTTTTACATCAGATGTCTCAATTGTAGGGAGAGATGATTTTTATCCGGTTTTAATGCGCAGATTGCTAATTGAGAGATTCAAAAGTTCTGCTAGTGTTTTAATCGTCAACAGTCATTTCACATAAAAAGCACATCAAAGCTGTATTTTCGTTCGCGACCTGAAAGTAATCTTTCATGTTTTCTATGAAATCTCCTTTAATTTTTTTTGTCAATTTTAGAAAGCATTTTGAGCTTGATTCTTTTGCTCCTCATTAACAATGCTTGAGAATTTTTATCAATCTTAGGTATATTTTTGAATAGTTTTCGCCGGAACTGTCTTTCTCAAAAAATTTCAAAATTTTAGTGTCGTATTTTAAAGACAAATGAACATTTTAAATAGAACCCTCTGCTTTCTAAATTGCTCAATACTTTCTTTCTTCCAATGAGTTTTTTATTTTTCTTCCTGTGTCCATTAGTGTAATGATGTTGAAAAGCAGTTGAAGATTGAAGTTTACAACACAGGGACAGGAAGAATACAACACATGCCATAGTTGAGAAGCTAAAGTTCGCTAGATTTTGTTCCGGCAGTTTAATTCAATTTCAGAAGTCATTTGTTTTTGAGGTTTTTTTTTGATTTTTGAAAGATAAAAGTGGCAGATAACACAAACCGTAATTTTAAAATAAAAATCGAAAACGATAGATGCTTTTGTTAGTTCATCGTCAGTTATCATATAGTCTGTAAGCGTTTGTTGCAGGTTGGTCAGCTTCGTTTCGTGGTTGATAAAAGATACTTTTCGACGATAGGGAAGAATATGTGCCTCCAAGCAGTTTTTCTCAAGATATGATTGTTTAGGTAGTCTATGTTGTAGTCATCAATTGAAGGTATTGAATTGCTTTCTAATATAGCGTTATCCATGTTGCAGGCCACGATTTGAATGAGTCTGTCTCTTATCTTTTCTTCTTTAAATAGTTTTTCTTTGCATATTTTGTCACATGTTTTGCTTATTCAAATGGCTTTGAGGTGTCAATGTCGTCTGTCCTTCTACCGGGAGAATTTTGTGGTGCAAAAAAATGCAAAATCCTTGTTTCTATTTTGGATTT
>NC_134475.1:60644513-60714513 GCF_964194025.1 Convolutriloba macropyga | reverse complement strand
AACTATTTGAGAGCATTTACTAATCGTTTCGTAAAGGTGCTGAAAAAATACATGAGTACGTATTTCAGAAAGACAACACAAAATTGTCCTCCTACTATGAATTTAGCTTAGTTGCAGAACTCTGTCTTTCCATAATTTCTCATTGTAAAACTTTTTTTGCTTTCCAGAAGAATTATAAAAAAAGTTAAGGTAAGAAAATCAATTTCTTAAATTTGGCTGAAATCTGTTGAAGTCATCAATAATTCAAACCATTACAACAAACTGTAAATTTTGTACTGATGGCTATAAAATCCCGGCTTACTTTTTGTTGTTTTGTCGTATTAAATGAACTCCTTTCATATAAGCTCAATACAAAAAAGTCACTCAAAATTTGAGAAAATTTTTTCACCAAATTTATTCAATGAAAAATTCTCTCCCTCACGAAATTGGTATTCGGTATGCAATAGGAACACAAAAATTTCTCTTAACATAAACCGTTTTCTCTCAATTTTTTCGTACGTTATTACATTTCAATTCTGATTTATCAGCTGCACTCATCTTCTAATATGCCCTTCTTTCATTGCGGGACGCATAATTTTTATTTTTTTTCTACTTATCGCAACCAATTTCAGAGGGTTGTTCAAAAGAGTTTTTAACTATGCTTCCAGAAATTGATTTTTGTGAGCAATGATGTGGATCTGACATTTAATTCATTGGCTTCTGATTAATCAGAATGGCTGATGAATACTCTATGCTAAAGAACCGAAGAACCAACCGGATCCGAGTTTCAAATGCGTCTTTATAGTAACCGCTCTGAGCACAATTTTTAAAATCAATTGCTTTTTTTACGAGACAGATTTTAATAGCTCTGAGATATTCATTGAGATATATGGCAAAAAGTAAAAATGGCAAAATTTTTTCAATAGTCTTCATTTTCTCAATGCTATTAGCTCCTATTTGTGTGTTTCTAATCATCGCTGCTCATCCATATCTTGGGAAATTACACTTCGAGGGATTAATGCGTCTTTGCCCAAAGCCATTTGAGCAAGTTTGTGGGAATATTTAAAATATATATAATATTTTCAGTTAAGCTCTTAAAAAAATTTCTTCAAACACTAACAAGTTCTTATATTAGAATGAATCCTCTCAAATTGATTAAACCTTCTGTGTTTTGAAAACTTTTCCAGCAACTTTACAACATGGCGATATAATTGTACAGAGCAGATATTCAACATTTCATTTTGTTCCCAAATATTGACTTTCATTGCCCGAAATCAATTTTTGATCATAATAATTTTGCTTTCTTCATTGAAAAGTTTTTTTTTGTCGAAGGACTCAACTGCTGTCAAACTGCTTATTACTCCTATGCAATGAACTTCTCCAGTTACAGTGACATTAGTTACGCAAAGGTCAGATATACGCGTAGCAACAATTTCTTTGATGTAGTTTTTACATTTGGCCACTTTGATATAAAATATAAACAGTTTGTGAAAAATTTTCTGATGCATTTATAAAGAGCTGTTTTCAGCGGAGCACCAACAGAAGGGACATCAACTTGTGTTTTTGTTTTAGATTGTGTTTTTCTTGGTTGTATTTCCAATTATTTAATCTTGGCTTAAATGTGCCCGACCAAAATACAGAATGTGTATTCTCCACCAATCAGAGATCGAGAAGTCTATTTTTGAAAATCCCTAACAGAGTCTACAGACTAAACTATCCACCCAGTTGGGAATAAACCTTCCTTACAATGTCAGTGAGAGACATCAGCAAACTACAAACAGGATTGACGTCACCGGCCAGAAAACCCTGTAACCAGCAGCCTTACTGGCTTTGCAACCGACGGGGTTTGGACTACTCACTGACGACTCTATTCACTCTTTTCACTTGACAGGAACGATCGGTGACTACTCTAGCTGATGTGTTCATCAGTAGGCAGGGATCAAAACAGTCACTTTTTTTCAGCTACGCTCTACAAATTCGGATGAAAACTTTCAACTGCGAATGGATGCTGCAGATGAAAATACAAAATGTTCAGTCTCACCCAATCAAAGACTGAAAACATTGTTTTCTCTTTTAGATAGCGCTAGCGCGCTTGACTCTAGTCAGTCATATAGATGGTTGCATTATGTGTATACCATTGACCCTGGTGTTGTATATTATTACCATCGCTGTAACTGTTTATAAACAGTGTATCAAAAATTTAAAAGTTTCTCTTCAGCGTTCTGAAGAGTTGTTTAATCAGAGCGAACTAGGCAAGCCTACTTAGCGTGCAGAATTAGACCAAATTAAAATCAACCCAATAACGGAAAAAAATTCTCACAAAAATTTTATTAGCCCTCGATACAAAAACTCTAAAAAACGACATTTTAGAGACAATAGAGAAAAAGGCAATTTTTTGTGATTTTCTCTAAAATTCCTGAAATCGACCTTTGCAAACTATCTTTCGATATCTTCAAAACAAAAATGCCCAATGTGGTCCAATTTAAAAACAAAACTAAAAACAGAACAAAAACAAGAAAGACCTTAGTTATTTAAAAGACTACTGACTTTAATACAGAAGCTTTGTAAAATTATAGCAAGTTTTCATAGAACAGGTTGAACAATTTTCTGGAATATCAAAAATCTGTTGTATTATCTGCGCAAAAATCTAGTACCGACTCTGCTTATATCTTTGGAGTTCACTCTTCGGATCTAAGGAAATTAATATAGGAATTATTGTGTCTTCGCCCATATGCTTTTAAGTTAGTTTAATGGAACATTAAAAAAGCATACAAAAATTCCAGATAACTTCTTAAAAAGTATTTGTTCTTATGCACTAAATTCTCAAAAGTAGATTGATCTCTTTGTTTTTGTTGGATGTTGGGATTAATAGAACGGTGCAATAAAAGAAGTTTTTTGAAATTAGAATGCATCCACTCATATTGAATAAATCTTCTTTTTATTTTTAAATCTTTTCCAGTGACTTCAATAGCATGGCGATACATATTAACAAAGCAGATTGTCAACATTTTTTTTCTTCTCATCTAATTATCTTGTTTGACCGAAATCAATTTTAGACCGTAATAACTGTGCTTTTGCATTCGATTTTTTTAAACTTTTATCGAGGAATTAAACTGTTGTCAAACTTATAAACAATTTATAAACAGTTTTCTGATACATTTGTAAAGAATTGTTTTCAGCGGAGTCCCAACATAAGGGATATCAACTTGTGTTTTTGTTTTAGATTGTGTTTTCCTCGGTTTTATTTCCAATTATTTAATCTTGGCTTAAATGTACCCGACCAAAATACAGAATGTATATTTTCCAACAATCAGAGATCAAGAAGTCTCTATTTTTGAAAACCCCTGAAAGAGTCTACAGACTAAACTATCCACCCAGTTGGGAATAAACCTTCCTTACAATGTCAGTGAGAGACATCAGCAAACTACAAACAGGATTGACCTCACCGGCCAGAAAACCCTGTAACCAGCACCCTTACTGGCTCTGCGACCGACAGGATTTGGTCTACTCACTGACGACTCTAGTCACTCTTTTCACTTGACAGGAACCATCGGTGACAACTCTATCTACTGTGTTCATCACTCGGCAGGGATCAATATAGTCACTATTTCTTCAGCTGCATTCTACAAATTCGGATAAAAACTTTCAACTGCGAATGGATGCTGCAGATGAAAATACGAAATGCTCAGCCTCACCCAATCTAAGATCGACAGGATTGTTTTCTCGTTTATATAGCACTAGCACGCTTGAATCTAGTCAGTCATGTAGATGGTTGCATTATGTGTATACCACTGACCCTGGTGTTGTATATTATTACCATCGCTGTAACTGTTTATAAACAGTTTATCAAAAATTTAAAAGTTTCTCTTCAGCGTTCTGAAGAGTTGTTTAATGAGAGCGAACTAGGCAAGCCTACTTAGCGCGCAGAATTAGACCACATTAAAATCAACCCAATAACGGAAACAAATTCTCACAAAAATTTTATTAGCCCTCGATACAAAAGCTCTAAAAAACGACATTTTAGAGACAATAGAGAAAGAGGCAATTTTTTGTGATTTTCTCTAAATTTCCTGAAATCGACATTTGCAAACTATCTTTCGATATCTTCAATACAAAATGCCCAATGAGGTCCAATTTAAAAACAAAACTAAAAACAGACCAAAAACAAGAAAGACCTTAGTTATTTAAAAGACTACTGACTTTTATATAGAACCTTTATAAAAATGCAGCAAGTTTTTATAGAACAGGTTTTACAATTTTCCGGAATCTCAAAAATCTGTTGTTTTATCTGCGCAAACATCTAGTACCGACTCTGCTCATATCTTCGGATCTCACTCTTCGGATCTAAAGAAATTAATATAGGAATTATTGTGTCTTCGCCCATATGCTTTTAAGTTAGTTTGTTGGAACATTAATAAAGCATACAAAATTTACAGATGAGTTCTTAAAAAGTATTTGTTCTTATGCACTAAATTCTCAAAAGTAGATTGCTCTCCTTGTTTTTTTTGGATGTTGGGAATAATAGAACGGTGCAATAAAAGAAGTTTTTAAATTAGAATGCATCCACTCAAATTGAATAAATCTTCTTTATTTTGAAATCTTTTCCAGTGACTTTAATAACATGGCGATACCTATTAACAAAGCAGATTGTCAGCTTTTTTTTCTTCTCATCTAATTTTCTTGTTTGACCGAAATCAATTTTAGACCGTAATAATTGTTCTTTTGCATCTGATTTTTTTTTATTTTATCGAGGGTTTAAACTCTTGTCATACTGTCTTATTACTCAAATGCAATAAACTTTTCTAGTTACATAACATTTAACGCAAATTTGTTTCGTCCGACATACGCGTAGCACAAATTTTTTGTTTTAGGTTTTATGTCTCGCCAATATTATCAATGGGCAAACTTATAAACAATTTATGAACAGTTTTCTGATACATTTGTAAAGAGCTGTTTCCAGCGGAATCCCAACTAACAGATTTGAACTTGTGCTTCTGTTTTCAGAATATTTTTTCATTAGTGATTACCTAATTGAATACTGTTCCCATTTTAGTAGTTCAGTTTATAATTTATCGTTTAGTAAGCTCCTTTTGACTAATAAGATTTGAACGGTGTTCTGATGATTTCATTTTTTTAATCTTGCATTTAATTGTTTTCTTTGTCTCTAAAAAAATTTTTTCCTAGCTACATTTCAAGGTTTGTGACGACATAGGAGACACTAATGTGTTTATTTATTTTTTCATGAATGTTTTATTAAATGTTGGTGAACAATAATGATTTTTTTTGCTTTCACTACTCATTTATCGTTATATTTTAGCTGGAAAAAGGGTTTTTGAGTTTTTTTGAAAACTTTTGTGCAAATAGGCGTTAATTTTCTGAAACAATGAGTTATTTTTTCAGACGACTGGATTTTTTTGGTTGCATTTCCTATTATTGATTTTTGGTAGCAGACCAAAATACAAAATCTGTATTCTCCACTAATCATAGACCGAGAGTTTTCTACTCTTTTTTATATAGCGCTAGCGCGGGTCGCAATTTACTGAGAAAGAATTTGTCTTGTAAACAAAGTTTAAGGAATCAAGTAGCTCACAATAGCTAAAGCTGGATACTATCCAGAAAGCAAGCTGGGAAATCCGATCGTAACAATACCGCGTTTAAAACGAGATGAATTGAACTCTCATTGTACCGCTAACAAAGACTACAGACTACAACTATCCACCCAGCTGGGAAAACCCTCCTTAGAATGTCAATGAGAGACAGCTGCAAACTACAAACAGGATTGACGTCACCGGCCAGAAAACCCTGTAACCAGCACCCTTACTGGTTTTGCAACCGACGGGGTTTGGAACACTAACTGACGAATCTAGTCTTCCACTTCACTCGACAGGGACGATCGATGACAACTCTAGTCACCTGCTTCATCATTCGAATTTTTATGTCTTATAAAAATTGATTCGTTTAAATCACCAAAGTTCTTGAATTTTTACAGCTGACCTCATTGTTCTGTTTCGAGAGTTAGCTGATGATATGTGTCAAAAACAGCGCATTGAGATCACAACAGTTGCTTTCTTGCTATTTTTGTCAGCCTTTATCATCAATACCTTTTCGTCAATCTAGACTCAATGCCAACTTTTTTTTTGAAATTTGTGTCTGACAATAGTAGCTTTCTAGTGCTCTTAACACAATAAACTACAATATTCGTTGGTGGTCTCATTCAAGTCAAATTGCGTCCCTCGTTGACTATCTGTTTTTTTGTGCCACGTACGCCATGGACTTATGTAAGTCTTTTTAAAAATTAAGGTGCGGCAAGGGGGGACGTCACCGTCCGTATTCTGGGGGGGGGGGGGGGGGGGGGGGAGGGGGGAGGGAGGGGAGGGAGGGTGTTACCTTATTCTCAAGGTTGTCTCAATTTGCAGGTTTATGTGTAGGTTTCTAAGCGTACCCTTATCCGCAAAAGTTTACGTTCACAATTTTAAACTTTGTCGTAAAATTATTAGACTTTGATAACGTGCAGCAGAGAATATACAATTTATGTTTAATTCGAAGGCAGTTTTTCTTGTTTGTTTGATCTGCTGATTAATAATGTACTAAGTAGAACTTTTCAATACAATAATGACCAAATTTGAAGAGAGCCACATCAACGTGTATAGGCCAGCCGAATAAGACTTGACTACAATTAACCAAGAGAAAAAATTGCTAGCATGAGCTTTGTGTGTTTATTGTACATACAAACTTTCATCAAAAAAGCTAAAGAAAGAATTACTTACAAAGTAAAAGTTACATGTTTTTGAATTGAATTAAAATTGAACAAAAGTTTGCGAACTTAGCTAAGAGATCCAAGAGATTTTTGAAAACTTATTTTATTCCTTGATATCTGTTTTTTATTATGCAGTCCTATAAACTTTGACCCTTCCACCATTTTTTCCAACAGAATATTTAATTTTTGTGCTCACTTTTGAAATATCTTCTGTTTAAACTAAATTAAATATCTGTGTTTAAATTCTTTAACAACTCAAGAATAAATAATTGTCAGCAGAATTTGCTAATGTCAAGCCGCGACCGCATTTCGTTGCGCAAGATTGTGACGACTGACGTGGAAAGTGATGAAGAAGGAGTCAAACTGGGTGACGTGGTGGTGACCTCAGCAATGGACTCTGGTCACAGACAGAATACTGACTTTTCCGGCATAATTTCCAGCGATGAGACTCATTCAGCTACTAATGATAGGTAATTGCTCCTCGAGACCAAAAAACTATTTTGCACGATTAGGCAAGATTTTTGCAAAAAAGCTATCTTGCTAGAGTGTGCAAGATTAATTTTATCTTTCAACATAAAGATATAAACATCAGCATGAATATTCATCAAATTGATGAAGATGTCTCTTTGAGGTCAAGATGAATGATTTTTAACTTGGGCAGTTTTGGTAACAAGTTTTTTTTAAAAAAATGAAATGTCAGAGAACAAAAGGTCAGATCTAAATATCTAGATGTTGAAATGTTGTGGAATTTCGGCATTTTTAGACCAGTGGTCAGAGAACTCTTTTCGCATGAAAGAATTGATCAGAGGAACGGAAAGAGTTGATGTTAGGCGAAGCCTAGATGAAACAAAGCGAGGTAGTAATCAGTTATGCGTTATAGTTAGTTCTCTATTTGGTTTTAGATCACCTGTTCAGCTTAACAAAAATACAGAAAATTCTCATACAACCAATTTTTGTAAACTTTAGGAAACAAACTATTGAACCAAGATTCTGTGCAAAATCATGTTTTTTTTTGCTTCATGCTGTTTAACAAAGGATCAAAAAACAGAGTTTAATGTTGAGTCAAAAGTACAAAATTTGTTTGCAAAATGATAAAAATCTCAAAACACTGCCGAAAATTATAGTTCTTATTAAAATATTGAATTTATGCTAAGTTTTTCTCTTGAATACCAAACCACTAGGATCCACCTATATCTTAAAATTGCAAATGATTTTGCTTCATAGCATTAAAATATGAAGTAAACCGTTTCTTGAAAAGTTTTGTTGTTGACTTTTATGTTTCAATTTCTATACTTTCTTATCTAAAAATTATAATTATGAGAAAATTTTTAATTAAAGTAAAAAAAAAATCATAACCAAAAATTTTTCGTTGTCCCAGAACATAAACGTCTGAAATATGGAACAAAAACAGCGGGAGTTGCCAATTCAACCGCATCCAAATGTAGTAGTCCACATAGTCCAAAATCCAACGCTGAACTGAAGTAAGCAAACTCTGATAAATAGTTTTCTATTTTTTTCGTACCCAGACCGAACGTCGTCTTAATCAGTACTGATTCAGTGAAATTGCAAGTCTTGAATCATTACTGTATCAAAGCTCTGCTCATGTCACTTTTTAGACTTGGCACGTCTTAATTCAAGTCCTAAATCTAGGCAAGTCTTGAGCAAGTCTTGGCCAAGACTTGACAAATCTGGTGCAGGTCTTGGCCAAGACTTGACAAGTCTTGGATCAAATATTGAGAACGGTTTTTATTGTTGGTTTCCTTTTGTTTGGTAGCGAATGAAGAAGACCGCCACATACAATCGCCTGCCTAAAACACTCTTCAAAAGGGAAAAGAAGCACAGGACAACACGAGCACTTCAACAAAGTTCATTTGATAGAGAATTTAAAAAATTCAGATATCGCCCAAAGATACTATCATAGGCCATTTGTTTCTGCCCATTGAAAATAATTTGGTTCCGGGGTAAATATATGGGACATTTGAAGTCGGTATATGCTCAATACAAAACTAGCTTGCTCAGATTAGCAAATTTCTCGTAAAAATTTTTTTAAACCAATTTTTCGCTAATTTTGAAATTCAGTAATTATATATAATTTCCTCTTAAAAATCTGCTTCGCCTAACTGCGCAAAAATCAAGACTTGCCAAGTCTTGGCCAAGACCTGACCTAGACTTGACAAGTCTGGATCAATTCTCGACGAACCTTTACAAGTCTTAATATTTGAGATAAGACGTGATCAGGACTGATTTGTCAATTCAAAACGTGTTTTTCTCTGGAGAAGTACTGATCAAGACTTGAAATTCGTTCCGGGTTATCTTGTCAGAGTATTGCTTCTAGAGGACGGAAAAACACTTAGAGTAATATTTAAACGGTCATGATTTTTTAGAGTGGTAATGATCATTAAATAGAGGTGCTCTAAGCGAGGTTAAGTGACTCTGCAAAAATCATTTCAAAAATTTGTTTCAAATATAAATCTTGAGCTAGTACCAAACGTGAGAAATTCTCAGGATCTTCAACAGCGACACATAACCAATTTTTCAATATCTAAGCATTGAGTTTTTAAGTTCCGCATTTCTTCAATTTTGAAGTTAAAAACACATGGAGTAAATTAGGAAGTGGATGGATTGAAAGATTGAAATCTGGCAAAAAGATCATGAGCAGTCAAAAATTGTTCTTTTTAAAACAATTGACTATTTCAAAACAATAAGAAACCACGTATGGTTTACAGAAAAAAAAGTTAATTTGGTTAAATTTCAAAACAGAATCCAGGAACTAAGTGAGAAATGGCGCAGTGGAAGAAGAAGTGGATGATATGCAGGAGGTGAGAGATTCTAACCCCTGTAAGACCGATAATCTGTAGTGAGCAGTTTTTTTAAGTTCACCTCGTCCTCTGGCGGTAAAATTACATAATTTCTCTGCAAAATTATGCACGAAAATTGCGATAAAAAAACACAATTATCCACAGCTTATCTTACATTTTTTCCCAATTTTCCTGGATCCGGGAATTGATAAGCTGGAGCCCATGATAAAATGTAGGGATAAATTCCTACTTAAAACACAAGCTAACGATATATGTCAGCATTTTTCCCAAGAACTTCATTAGGATCCCTTGAAGATATTTCAAGTATTTCGAGCTTCTTCCTCCCCTACACGGGTCAAAGAAGAATCGGAAAAATATATAAGTTAAACGGTGAATAGTTGTTTTTTTTTACCGCAAATTTTGAACATAATTTGGCGGTGAAATGCAGTGAAATTATGTAATTTCACCGCTATAGTAAGCTGTGATTTTACAAAAAGTCACCCCATTTCACCGCCATTACAAGGATTTGAACCTCTTAACTCTTCAATGTCATGCACTTCTTCTTCCAATGCGCCATCTCTCTCCAACTTGCAGTATTTTTGTTTTGAATATAAATCAAATTCACTCTACTTTCTGTAAAGCATGCGCGGTGAGTTTTTGTAAGATTAACAATTTTTAGCGGTAAAATTACATATTTTAGCGGTGAAATGTAGTGCTTTTTTGTAAGTTCACAGCTTACTCTAGTGGTGAAATTACAAAAATTCACCGCTTAGAGAAAAATGTCAAAAAGATGTAAGATTAGTAAGGGAGTCATTTTTTTTTTGGGGGGGGGGGGGGGTTAAATCTAACAATTTCTACCTTACTTCCATTACCCCCTTACCTTACATCATCTTTATTCTCAGCGGTGAATTTATGTAATTTCACAACTAAGTTAATTGGTGAATTTATGTTATTTCACCGCATTCACTGCTTATCTCACATCATTTGGACACTTTTTTTTCAAAGCGGTGAATCAATGTAATTGCACCGCTAAGTTCAGCGGTGTTTGTTGTAATAATGGTTTGCAGGGTCTAATATGAAGTGGAGCTATCCCTTACATATAATATTCACATTTAAAAAGATGTAAGCGTATCATTTATGGAAGGTGTGCCAGGCGAGAAAGGGGGTTGCAGAAGCTCTTCTTCGATAACTTTTCCTTCATTCGGCGGTTGACCAAAATTATACTGTTGCAAATTAGGTACACGAACCCAAATGCGGCAGAATTGAACGAAACAATGCACTCACACACAACAGCCCAGTCCGGAAGGAGGAGAGACCCGGATGACGATGACGAGTCCAGTGACGAGTCCAGTGGTGGCTCATCCTATCTGTCAAGTATTGAGAAGATGAAGAAAAATAACTACGGACATTTCCTGGAGATGAAGTTTATGAGGGCTGTGCATGACAATGACTACTTCATGGTCGAGTCTATGCTTTGGAAGCAGAAGTAAGTAAACTAAATTACACGGAATAACCAACTCTTACCGCCCACCTAAAATTTTTGGGTCCAGCTTAAATGTTGGGGGTAAGATGACCATACTATAGTTAGGATAATTTTTTTCATGACTATTTGAGTTTAGCATGATATTCGAGGCCTGCAATAGGGCACTACTCGTCTATAAAATGCCTTACTCATAAAGAAAAGATTCTTCGAAGATGCTGAATCAAGAGATTTTTTCCAAGGATGTCATCAATACATCATTGATGGCCGATTCATTAGAGATAATATATGCACTATTATGGAACTCCACCGGAAACAGTCATTCAATGGTTAAGAGAAGGAAGTGACGTAACAAAAACTATCAAACAAAAGCAATCGAAATTCAACACACAAAAACTAGAAAAAACAGAGAACTGATTTATTTATCTTAAACGCTTGTATCATCCATTATTAATTCAAATAAGCAAAATGATTTTCTGAGTAATCCTAAGGCGGTCAATGCGACAAAGGATTTGAGTTGTGAAGCGCGTTTAATCAGAACTAATTTATTCAAAAAGTACTTTTTAATGCATTGGAACCTTGTTGTATATTTTTGCCTAGATTTATAGCTTGCAAAAATAGTTCAAGAATGTTGCATGTTTTCACCGTTTTTGCTAAATTTACGCTGGCTGAGCTTCAGTATATATCTCGACCAACTTATTCTTCAAGTTTTGATATAAAATTTGATTACTTGTAATGTTGTGAAACATGTATTCTTTGCAAATTTTTGTATTATTTGTAAATTATTTGTAAATTTTTGTATCTGCTTTATATCTATGAAACTTTTTATGAAAGATAAGCGGTGAAATGTGAAATTACTCAATTTTGCTGTGACTGCATTGTTGTTAAAAACTATTAAAATTTGTTTTCAATTTTTCGACAGACACGAAGTACACGTTGACTCCCTGGACGAAGTGGGGCACACATCCCTTGCAGTTGCATGTCTGTCCAACTCCTCAGAGATGATGGCAGTGTTGCTTAAATACGGATGTAGGATAAGAGAGGAACTGCTTGTGTGTATAGACCAGGACTTCAGAGAAGGAGCTGTCACTCTCCTCGATAGACTATACAATCTCCAAGGCTCCATATGTGTCAACCAGCCAGTAAGACATATATTCTAACTGGACTCACGACTTATAGCTGATTTTTTCAATTGTAACTGCTCCTGGGCTACCCAAGTTCAGTTGAGCTGGAAAGTTTCTTTCATCAGGTTTTTTCGCGGTATGAAGAAATCCTGGAAAAATATCAAATTTAAAGAAACTAATCAATACAGAATATTATTAACCTAAACCGTAAGGTAACACTGTGAAACCCAAATTTAGACCTCGATTTAAGTAGAAACACCAAAATTCTAGCAGGGACTTCCTTTTGACTATAATGAAACAGTCGAGCTTCCAGCTTAAAGTCAAGGAAGCGTCTTTTGTGGGTCGAGCAAAAGTCATTTCATTGGCAATTTGGTTCAAACATGGTCTTTTCACAGGCATATTGGATTGAGCATGGTCTTTTAATAGCCCGAAAAACAGATTTTAATAGCTAAAGTGAGAATAGTCGAGCGTGGTCTTTTCATAGGTCGAGAAAAAGTGTTTTGAGGATCCCACTTTTCATGAAAACTTTGACGCATTTAATTTTCCTTCTGTTTATAATCAAAGCATTTTGACTATAATATTAGAGTGAATGTTGATGATTGAATGACGAGGTAGTTTAATTGTATTAGCTTTTTGTAGTTTATGAAGAAAATTGCATTTTCAGTTGTGTTTTCTTAAAAAATTATTCAATATCAATTTTGTAAGTTAATTTTTTGTATTGATTAGTGGTTATTAAGAAATGCAACAAACAGATCAAGAAGCATTCTTGCTGATTACTTTATAGGCATTAGTGATGATTACAGTTGCACGTAAATTATGTTGAAGCAGAAGCTCAGACTCATGAAAATGATTTTCCCCGGATCATAATCTGACATCTTGACCCCCTTTTTTTGTAATTCAGTATCATTTTGAGACGAGCAAAAATCGAGCCGTAGTTCGGTATGAAGAATTCATCCAGTAAAATGTAAGAATGCATTTTCAAGTCTTGAAAATGTCAAGCGTTAGTGTCAACTTAGAGTCCGATTGTTTGCCAAAGTCGAACAAAGGTAGCGTTGCTGGTTATTCGTGTCGAGCACGGCCTTTTAAATCCCTTTTTTCAATCATAGTTTATAACTTACATAATTATTTGAAAAAAATGTGGGAGTATTTTATAGTTGACACGAAGTTCTATTAATGACTATCCATTTTGAAGTCAAAACAGCTTGGTATCTGTTAACCGGGGTATTTTTCTATGGAAAGATAGTTTCAAAAACAATATTTTTGAATAAAGAATTGAAAGATTGAAAGTCCACCAAACTTGTTTCAACCATCCAAAAGGTCAATATAACTGGTTAGGCGTAAATAAACTGTTTCTGAGAAAATGCAACATTTAGTCGAAGCAAATCTTCGATATCATTTAGAATGGTTTTTCCTTTATCGAGATGAAAATTTCAACAGCTTCTCTTGCTTCAAAGCGGAAAATTACTCATCAGGGCAACGAAAAAATAGACTACTCGGCTTTGCTTTGTACAACCAATGATGTAATAAAGTTTTTTATAGTGCCGATGTATAACAAAATGGCAGAAAATGGCCGTTCCGCTAAAATTTTATTAGTTTTAAATGAAAAGCAACAATGATCACTTTATAAAAAATGGCAATTTTCAGAAATTGACACTCATAAAACACAATGAAAATGAAATATTTATTTGCTTAGAAACTTTTTGCCGATCGATAGTATAATTCGACGTCATTTTTTCAGCAAATTGTCGGCAGTGAGATACAAGTAAAGTCTTTTAAATTAGATAAATTAGATTTTGCATGCTTGAGTTTTGTTTCTTCAGGTATTTTTTGCCGTTCCAGGCTATGCAAAACCGATAGTGTCATCACTTTGCCTTATTTCTTCAAACTACAGAAAAATTTGGGAAATAGGATTTTTATGCTACCATGACTTGAAAAGCCCCTGAAAAACAAAATTGATAGTTGAGGAGATATTTTCAAGTTATGATATCTGGAGTGAAAACGAGGTTCAAATCTGTACAAAATTAACTAAAACAGGTGAATCTTATCAATCCGAAGCGGGAACTAGAGCAATAATTTAGTCATTTTGAAGCGTGAAGTTCTCTATTCCACTTCATAAAAGATGGCAAGGAAATTGTTCTTGAGCTAGCATTTCGGTTTTCACGAGGACATTTGTTTTAGATCATGTGAAAAAATTTGATCCATATACGCAATCTTAACAATCACGCTACCCAGGTTTTTAAATGAGACAGTTTCACCTCTTTGATGTATATAATTGAGAAAATCGCTTTTCATGTTCTTTATCACTAAATACTTTCCCGGGTTGACCCCATAATTCAAAAAGTTATAAAATTACAACTTCATATTATGGCGTCTATGAAAAGTTGTAGTCATAGAACTTTCATAAAAGGGAGTTCTATGGAATTGAATTTTTGTGAATTTTTTTTTACATCATGAAAAGGAGGCAAATAGTGTGTTTCAAAAAACTAACTTGAAAAAAAAAAGAAAAATTGAGTCTTAAGCGAACAGAGAATTATGAAAAAGTTGTAGTCATAGAACTTCATAGAAAAAGAAAAAAATTTGGAGAAAAGTGAAAAACATTATTGCAAGTTAAAAAACTCCTTGCCAGCCCTGAATTATTCAATGAAAAGCCATTGCATCAAAAGAGACTGCAAATAGCAATCAACAATGAAAAAGTTGTAGTCATAGAACTTCATAGAAAAGTTTTGGTTCAATTTTTTCCGTAAAAGACTCAATTTCTTCCTTACGAAGAAATGTTATCTTGCCATTCTAATTTTTGGTGCAAAGCAAACCAGCGTATAGCAAAAAAGTATGGGACAATGAAAATTCGATAGAACATGGTTCCAGTGTTCTTCCAAAAAAATTTTGGGGTAAATCGGACACCCAAAAATTTGGTTAATGTAGCCAATTTTTTTTCAAAACACCAATTGCTGTTGCCAACGAGTTGTTTCGAGGAACCAAACTTTTTGAATCACAGTTTGTGTTTTTCAGCTGATATCAAGCAAAGTTTTATCTCGTCGAGAATTGAACCACCCCATCTCAATAATTTTGCTTACAAAATTTATCCATATAAGATTATTTATTTTTTGTCAATATCAAAAATGCTTTAGTTGTGATCCTCCACTCACGTTCATCTCCACGAGTGTACAATTAGCTCATAGCTTAAAAAAATTATGGGACAATGAAAACTCGATATAATATAGAATAAGTTACCTCCCAATAAGAATTTTTGATGTATATCGGACACCCAAAATTTTGGTTAATGTAGCTAATTCCTTTTTGAAATGACCAATTGATATTGCCAATGAGTTGTTCCGAGGAACTTTAAATCTTCGATGCACATTTTTGAATTGCAGCTGTTATCAAGCAAAAGTGTACCTCATCGAGAATTGAACCACCCCATCTCAATAATTTTGCTTACAAAATTCATCCATATAAGATTATTTATTTTTTGTCAATATCAAAAATGCTTTAGTTGTGATCCTCCACTCACGTTCATCTCCACGAGTGTACAATTAGCTCATAGCCTAAAAAATTATGGGACAATGAAAACTCGATATAATATAGAATAAGTTACCTCCCAATAAGAAATTTCGGTGTATATCGGACACCCAAAATTTTGGTTAATGTAGCTAATTCCTTTTTGAAATGACCAATTGATATTGTCAATGAGTTGTTTCGAGGAACTTTAAATCTTCGATGCACATTTTTGTTTTGCAGCTGTTATCAAGCAAAATTGTACCTCATCGAGAATTGAACCACCCCATCTCAATAATTTTGCTTACAAAATTCATCCATATAAGATTATTTATTTTTTGTCACTATCAAAAACGCTTTACTTGCGATCCTCCACTCGGGTTCATCTTCAGGAGTGTACAACTAGCCCATAACACAAAAAAATTATGGGAAAATGAAAACTCGATAGAATATAGGATAAGTTTCCACCCAAAAAAATTTTTTGGGGTAAATCGGACACCCAAAATATTGGTTAATGTAGCTACTTCTTTTTTGAAATGACCAAATGATATTGCCAATGAGTTGTTTCGAGGAACTTTAATTCTTCGATGCTCATTTTTGTTTTGCAGCTGTTATCAAGCAAATTTGTACCTCATCGAAAATTGAACCACCCCATCTCAATAATTTTGCTTACAAAGTTCATCCAAATAAGATTATTTATTTTTTGTCACTATCAAAAACGCTTTACTTGCGATCCTCCACTCAAGTTCATCTTCACGAGTGTACAACTAGACCATAGCACAAAAAAATTATGGGAAAATGAAAACTCGATAGAATATAGAATAAGTTTCCACCCAAAAAATATTTTTGGGGTAAATCGGACACCCAAAATTTCAGTTAATGTAGCAAATTCTTAAAGGCCGATTGCTATAAAAGACCGATTGATATAACACTTGGTTTTCATCAAGATTTGAGACGTTTTTGAAGCACATTCTGGGTTTTCAGCTGATATCAATTTCGTTCGACTTCACAATTGCAAAAAAAAAATTCAGGCAAGTTTTGTTGAAGTTTTTGTTTTTAATCAACTCAGAGCGTCTCGCGCAAATAAACAACCTTCAACGGGGTTGGTAGCCCAATCTACAATCTGGGTTTCAGTTCAAAAATGGGCTTTTTGATCAACTTTTACCACGAAGAGCTTTGGAACTTCTTATTTGTTTTTTTTTGCGTTGGACTTCCAGTGGTCTGACAGGTGTGTCGATGTAAGAAACGTACGCTCATTTAAATTAAAAACTTTGTTAACTGCCCCAACCAACTCAAATCACATCCAGTTAACATTCAGGAATACATCTGAAAAATTTTTCGGAATCTTTTTCAAATATTTTTGTACGAGAGCGGTTCCCAAACAATTGAAAAAAGTAGATCTTTTTTTAATTCTGTAAAAATTTTTTCTCAATTACGGATTGAAAATGGTCGTCAAGATCTCAAGGTGAAACAACCTAAGTTCACTAGTTTAAAAAAAATAGGAAAAACGGAATTTTGTCTCTTAGGCTGAGGAAAAAACTTTATTCAACTTCAAAAAGCAAAAAAAAAATGTTTCGTCTATTTTTTGTAGATAATTTGATTTTTCTTTTTTTTCTGCAAATTTTCGGAAAGTAAAACTGCTTCATGGAGTCAATCACAACGCTCGCTAAACATTCTATGTCTTTTTTCTATTTTTGTTTCCTTAGTTTGGATTTTCATCAATTATTCTCATTATGAAATTCGGAGATTTTGTAAATTTTTTTCCTTGCAAATAGTGTGACACTTCTGTCGATGTTAAAAGTGGTCATCTAATTCATTTTAAACGCTTGGGTGTGCACCTCACCTAACCATGCATCTAATTAACTGTCAAAAACACGTGTGAAGGTCTTTACGGAAAAGTTATTGTCCAAATTTGAAAAAAAAAATCAAATATCAATTCGCGGTACGCTTCATGTGTTTTATGATTTCTTCGAAACTAGTGTACCAAATTCTACGGGCATTGTTGCGTTTTGCTGACCCTAAACATTCACTGCTTGCAGTGTTCATTGGTTTCTGAAGTCGTTCTAATCAAAAAGTTATTAGTGTTTAACTTTGAAAAAATTGAAATAAAATTTAATAATTTGAGGGCACGCCTATTGTTTCTGACGATTTTTCCTGAACTACTATGCCAAATTGGCCAACCATAGTCGCATTATGTTGACTGTAAGTTTGTTAAATGTCTGCAGTCTTGAATTTGTGGCTAAATTGGCCTGATTAGAACGTTATTAAGCTGTATTTCTTAAAAAATTTAAAAAAAAAAATTATATTTTAAATACGAGTTCTTTTGTGTTTGACAATTTCTCTAAAACTACTGTACCAAATAGGACGGGCATTATCGCAATCTGGTTGGTCTCAAAACTTCTTGTTTTTGCAGTGTTTATAGGTTTCTCACGTCGGCTTAATCAAAAAGTTGGAGGAAAGAACTTGTTTTATCACATTGAGAAAGGAACTTAATGTTTTGTACTTTTTCGAATTTCTCATTGAATTTTTGACCAAAACGAGTGATTAATAGCTTAATCTGTTGCTATTGAGACTTTCTTCTCTGGAATGGCTAGTCATAGTCCTGAAGTTTTTTTTTAGAACAGTTATTCAATTTTGAATCCGGAAAAACAAAATATTTTCTCAAATTTTATGGCTGAGTGCTGTTTTGCGCAAATGAACAAGTTTTTCGGCGTGCGTTTTGTGTTTTCTAGACAATATTTAAGTTGTTGAAGCTAATTGTATCAATTAATGGGGTTAATTCAACAATTTTTCTTTTTTCACGATTTCATCAAATTTCTGTGGATGTTGTTTTATGTCGAAACACACAAAACATCATAGCCTTCATGGTGAGGTGGGAAATTTTTGCCCACCTCACCATGAAGGTTTGCCGTGACCTAGAACGTCAAAGTGGACCAGAATAACACGCACAAATTCGCCGGGAACGCTGTTTCACGTTGTCTTACGTCGGTTCCTGAGATTTTGGGCTTCGCTGATGGCCCGAAAAATGGGGTATAGAATAGTATTTTGTTAATAACTTCTAAAGTACTGAACCAAATTAAACGGGAGTGGTCGCATTTTGTTGACACTGAACCCCTCTTGCTTACAGTGTTTGGTTGGTTTCCCAAATTGGCCTAATCAAAAAGTTATTAATGATCAAAGTTGAAATAGGTCGAAATTTTGGGCTATTCGGGATGACCCAAATTTCGGTACAACAAAACAGCTGATTTGCGGAATAAATGTTAGTGTTTTAGAATCCTCAGTTAGTGGGGAGTATCCCCATATATATTTTCCATAGCATTTTACGGAATTGAGACGGTCAAATTTGGCTCTGAAAGTCAGGTCACCATGCTTTTTGGTCATTTGGTACGGTACCTTATTTTTGCTATAACTCCTCGAAGAATGAACCGATTGGGTTCATTTTTTAATATGATGCGTATCTCAAGCAGTGCTACAACTGGTATGAAGGGCGTTTGTTTTTGTTCAGCCGTTTTCGAGAAATTGGCCAGGGAACTTGGCCCCGGTTTGGCCTCCTGAAGCGGTTGACCCCATCCGGTTGACACCTTTGACACCTTCAATCTTTGAACTGACTTACAAAAATTAGTGTTTTGAACAGCCCGTGTAACGTAGATTCCGAATATGTATACTTTGTATAGCGTTTTCAGTGGTTTAGGTGTTCAATTTTAGCTCTGCAGTCAGGTCACCTCGCTTTTTGGTCATTTGGTACGGTACCTTATTTTTGCTATTACTCCTCGAAGAATGAACCGATTGTGCTCATTTTCTAATATGATGCGTATCTCAAGCAGTGCTACAAACTGTACTAAGGGCGTTTATTTTGGTTCAGCCGTTTTAGAGAAATTGGCCAGTAAACTTGCCCTCGTTTTAGCCCCAGAAGAGGTTGACACAGCGGTTGACACCGTTTTGTCACCTTGAAACTTTGAACTGTCTTTTGGAAAATTAGTGTTTTGAATAGCCCGTTTCACGCAGATTCCGAATATGTATACTTTATATATCATTTTCTTTGGTTTAGGTGTTCAATTTTAGCTCTGGATGTGGTGTATCTCTCCTCCATGGTCATTTGGTACGGTACCTTCTTTTTGCTATAACTCCTCGAAGAATGAACCGATTGGGTTCATTTTTTAATATGATGCGTATCTCAAGCAGTGCTACAACTGGTATGAAGGGCGTTTGTTTTTGTTCAGCCGTTTTCGAGAAATTGGCCAGGGAACTTGGCCCCGGTTTGGCCTCCTGAAGCGGTTGACCCCATCCGGTTGACACCTTTGACACCTTCAATCTTTGAACTGACTTACAAAAATTAGTGTTTTGAACAGCCCGTGTAACGTAGATTCCGAATATGTATACTTTGTATAGCGTTTTCAGTGGTTTAGGTGTTCAATTTTAGCTCTGCAGTCAGGTCACCTCGCTTTTTGGTCATTTGGTACGGTACCTTATTTTTGCTATTACTCCTCGAAGAATGAACCGATTGTGCTCATTTTCTAATATGATGCGTATCTCAAGCAGTGCTACAAACTGTACTAAGGGCGTTTATTTTGGTTCAGCCGTTTTAGAGAAATTGGCCAGTAAACTTGCCCTCGTTTTAGCCCCAGAAGAGGTTGACACAGCGGTTGACACCGTTTTGTCACCTTGAAACTTTGAACTGTCTTTTGGAAAATTAGTGTTTTGAATAGCCCGTTTCACGCAGATTCCGAATATGTATACTTTATATATCATTTTCTTTGGTTTAGGTGTTCAATTTTAGCTCTGGATGTGGTGTATCTCTCCTCCATGGTCATTTGGTACGGTACCTTCTTTTTGCTATAACTCCTCGACGAATGAACCGATTGGGTTCATTTTTTAATATGATGCGTATCTCAAGCAGTGCTACAAACAGTATTAAGGGCGTTTGTTTTTGTTCAGCCGTTTTCGAGAAATTGGCCAGGGAACTTGGCCCCGGTTCGACCTCCTGTGGAGCGAAACAACACTTTGAGTACGATATTAAACCTTGTTGTGGGCTCAATCCACGTTGAAATTTATTGTGTTATATTCCCCCGTTAGTGGGGAGTCTCCCCATATATATTTTACAGGTGGTTATAATGAGTGGTTGTGTTATAGTACAGAAACAGGACTCGAAATAGGTCATTTTGGTCATTTGGTACGGTACCTTTATGTTAGAATATCTCCTACTAGAGTGAACCGATTTTTGATTTGTTGGTTGATTTGAACTCAGCGTGAGCCGAGCTTGAATCCCTGTAAATGGCGTTTTGTTTCTTTCAGCCGTTTTCGAGAAATTGACCTCGATATGTACGGTCATTTTGACGTTTTAGTGACTGGTACGTTTCGCGTTTCTACTTGTGAAATGGTGAAAATAATGACTTTGACTGCAGGAATAGGCCCGTTGAACTCCACTTGTAATGGGGAATCTCCCCATATATATTTTGTATAGGGTTTTCCGAGATCTAGGGGGTCAATTTTCACTCTGCAAGTGACCCCCCCCCCCCCAACCCCCTGATTTTATGCTTAGAATCAGGTTATTCACTTGGGAAGATGTGAAAACTATCAGATTGGGTCACCCAAACTGGTCCCATAGACCAGATATATTGTCCTGGTGCCCTGGTTATAGTTATAGCTTGTTATTATTTATAACAGTTGATATTTATAACATTTATAACGCGAAACAGGACCCGAAATGGGTCATTTGGGTAATTTGGTACGGTACCTTGTTTTTGCTATAACTCCTTGAAGAATGAACCGATTGGGCTCATTTTTTAATATGATGCGTATCTCAAGCAGTGCTACAAACTTTACTAAGGGTGTTTTTTTTGTTCAGCCGTTTTAGAGAAATTGGCCTGGGAACTTGACCCCATTTTGACCCCAGAAGCGGATGACAGCCAGGTCTGGTCACTTTTTGAACTCCGAATTTCACAAATGTTCAATTTATAATGTTATTTTTTTAGGTCTTAGCAAGGTCCCAGCCACACGGGTCGAGGTGGCGCCTAAGGGCTATAAATTAGGTAGGTTAGGAGAAAAAATCGTCAAAAGAAGTGTGGTCTTTTTTTTATATCTGTTGCTTGTTTTGTAAACCATCTATCATAAGGGAGTTAGAAAGACGTCGTAATATGCTTTGATGCAATGATTCAGTCGTGTGTACCATATGTACGCTAGCTAAAAAGAGATCAAGTTAATAGTCTTGTTTTCCAGATAACAATGTCAAAAGTACTAATAATTGGGGACTCGCACCTCAAAAGAATTGCCGACGTTTTCCAGTTCCCTGATAACTTTACGATCGAGGCACAAGGCGGTGCACACGTAAATTACTGGCTGCAAAAGAAGGAGCTTATCAAGAAACACGACATTTGTATGTTGATGTTAGGAGGTAACAATCTTCTGGCAAAACCTAGTGACCCAATACAGTACAAGGAGGAAATGAGAAGTGTTATTGGACAATTCACTCAGATCAGGAACTTTTGCAATAACTATGGTGTTCGATTGATAGTTTGGCAGATAATTAATCGCTTGTCATCTGTAAATGCAGGTTTCGACATCATCAGAGCCCTCAACAACCGACTTGCCGATAATAAACTTAAACATCATTTTCGCACCTTTTCTTTTGATGAAGATTTTCTACCCGATACAGTACACATGAAAGACTGGTGGTATAAACAAGCAGGATGTGATCTTGTTCGGGAGTTTGATAGTGCTCCTGATGCTAGGCCTGATCTGGTTGATTTAACTTTGCCCAATGTAAATTAAATTATTGTTGCAATTGGACAAGTTTATATTAACTTTGAGCCCTGTTTCGCAAGTCTGAGAATAAAAGCTTGTTATTTTCTGGTTTTCTTCTTAATAACCGTCTGAATATAACCACTGCGAGAGCGTTTTTAATGTTTAAATCTTTGCGGTCTTTGTTAGAAGCACAACTGATATATTTTGTTGGTTCACTCGTAAGTAAGTTTGTAAGTCCTATTTCCACCCGATAGTTGGGGGATAAATCCAATCTTTATTCAGTCTCACCCGAAAGCTGGGGAGATCATAAACTCACATAATTAAAAGGGCCTGTTTTGATGCCACTATTTCACTCGTCCACCCGATAGTTGGGGGATGATTCTGAAAAAATACCTTCTGAAATTCATAATCTTTAATTTAATCTGGTTCCACCCGATAGTTGGGGGATACTTCAATCTTTATTCAGTCTCACCCGAAAGCTGGGGAGATCATAAACTCACATAATTAAAAAGGCTTGTTTTGATGTCACTGGCTCACTCGTCCACCCGATAGTTGGGGGATGATTCTGAAAAAATACCTTCTAAAATTCATAATCTTTAATTTAATCTGGTTCCACCCGATAGTTGGGGGATACTTCAATCTTTATTCAGTCTCACCCGAAAGCTGGGGAGATCATAAACTCACATAATTAAAAAGGCTTGTTTTGATGTCACTGGTTCACTCGTCCACCCGATAGTTGGGGGATGATTCTGAAAAAATACCTGAAATTCATAATCTTTAATTTAATCTGGTTCCACCCGATAGTTGGGGGATACTTCAATCTTTATTCAGTCTCACCCGAAAGCTGGGGAGATCATAAACTCACATAATTAAAAAGGCTTTTTTGATGTCACTGGTTCACTCGTCCACCCGATAGTTGGGGGATGATTCTGAAAAAATACCTAAAATTCATGATCTTTAATTTAATCTGGTTCCACCCGATAGTTGGGGGATACTTCAATCTTTATTCAGTCTCACCCGAAAGCTGGGGAGTTCATAAACTCACATCATTAAAAAGGCTTGTTTTGATGTCACTGGTTCACTCGTTCACCCGATAGTTGGGGGATGATTCTGAAAAAATACCTTCCGAAATTCATAATCTTTAATTTAATATGGTTCCACCCAATAGCTGGTGGATACTTCAGTCTTTATTCAGTCTCACCCAAAAGCTTCCGATGTTCCTAATCTCAAATTATCAATTCGAGGATATATGGAAGTGTCTGAGCTACAATCTTTTGGAAACTGAAAGTTGTTCTAAACAGTTGTTGGCAATTTCGATTCGATTTCTCGGAATCTATCTGATTGTCCTCCAATTTGTTTGCAACAATTTTCATCTTAACTTTTTTGCCTTTGCGAATGTTGATTTTATCGGCTTTAGGTTTAAGTTTTCTTACAACCAAAACGTTTTTAGGGGAGCTTAGCTTTGTATCGTTTTTGTTTGCCGTACAGATAAAACGTGTCAGACTTTGTTACTTTTTGTTCTATTTTTACTCCAACGGTGCGACCAATTTGTCCAAAAATTTTAGAAGAACTATGTCGATTGCGGATAAAGCCGATGATTTAATCTTAACTGGTCCAAGGTCCACCAAAGGCAATTTTCCAACTAAAAGCTGTCTGTACAACTCACCAGGGGATGAGAAAAGAGCAAAAGGGCTTCGGTGGGTCTTCTATAAGAAATACGATTGCCATCCTTTTGTGCTGACTCACAACAGTCCGTTTTGGCCGGACATTTCGCTGGCTGACAAATTGTCCATGGTCAGAGGCCGAAAGCTGTACTTCAAAGCAACGTCATCGGGTAGATTCAAGGCATCATTTGTCAAAATGATGTCAGTCAAAGAAGTTGACAGTTTCGTCCGTGATGTGTCAGTGAAGGTTGCGAACGCAAACAAAAGTTTGTCGGATATAAGTTCCATAGCGTTAGTACACACTTTTCGAGTTAATATCACTTTCCTACAATTTCCAGTTTCTTAGAAGTCATTTAACTTTGAAAATCTAGGTATTTAAATTTTTATAATTTTATTCAATCCAGGCTCAAATTTCGTGCCTTTTTGCTTGGATTCACGCTTGCCTAAGTAATTGCTTCTCTTTTATTGAAGACTTTTCATGTTTTGCCCCTGTTTACATTAATTGCTATTCAAAACTCTTGCATAAGAAAATTTTTCCTTTTGTACTTCAGTGAAACGAGCCTTCAAAACTGCACCATTAATGAAGCTCAGCCTTCACAAGCAGCAGCAGAAGAATTCGAGTAAGTTACGTTGTTCTGTTGGGCTGGTTGGTGTTCTCGTTTGTAATCTTCCTAAACCTCGACTTTTGCTTCTGTCATGCATCCAGCGATATAGGCTTCGTTCTTATAAATCTTTTTTGTTTGAAAAGATAAGGTACCGAGTAACTATAGTAACGGAGGGTTTGTATTGCTGCCTAGAGACAAAGAGAATGAGGAACCTAAAGAGAGTAAAGAAAAGAAGCGAAAGTCAATTCAAAACCCGGTAAAGAGGAGCATTCATTTTTCCAAGGACGTCTTGTTGGCCGAAAAGGATTATGAGAGTCCCTATATCAATCTGGCAAAATCAAGTTGCTCAACGCCATGCAATGATGCTCCAAATTCTAATGCGGACACAGCTCAAGGAGAATACTCAATGAAAGATGTAATGGATTTCGTGACAAGCAAGTTTAATGAGGTGCTGGACGCTCAGGAGGAGCACACTAGAAAACTAATGAAAGAAAATGCTATTCTTAGAAAGAAGCTTCTCGAAGTTTTGGGAGATGGTGACAAACCTGATAGCTTGAAAAGGTTGAAAAATGCGATCAAAGCCAATCGTGTCAGCGGCGATCCTTTGATGTTTAACGGAAAGGACTTGATGAGGTTCAAACCAACTGAAGATGGGCCGTCTGTGTTTGGCAGAACAATTGCTGCCGAAATTTTTGGGAGTGAGAAGAACTGTATGCTCGCTAAAGAGCGTATTGGTGTAAAAGTCAACAGGCGAAATAGCCGTGGACCTTGCGATGCAGGTCTTGAAGAGCTTTTTGTTGAGTGTGTGACTAGATATTATTCAGACGATACTGACGAAGCCGTAAGCCGTGCTGTTGCAGGTGCCAATCAATACGGGGCCGAAATGAAACAAAAGCACTCTCTATGATGGTCATCACCAAAACATTGTCCTACTTTTAATATCGCCAACTTTATAGCAAGCTACATTTTTCTAATTTGCGTTCCGTTTTTTGGCAAAAGCATATTTGGTGCTATTCGGTGTTTCGTTTTGCCTCTGAACTTTGATGTTTGTATAGATTGTTGTAACTGTTGTTGATATCTATCATTTCTTCATGCGTTTCATCCGTGAGCTGTGTTGACAAAATTCAATTCAACCTTTCGCTCGATTTGCTTTTTTATTGCAATTAAATGAGAACCAGTTTGTTTGTTTGACCTTTATTACAAAAAGCAATGTTTGACAATCTAAATGCACTTAGGTAATTTTAAAAAATTTGGTTTGTTTTCATGTTAGAAATGTCCAGCTGCGAAAGTTCATCTGAGGAAGATCAAATAGTATTGAAGAAACGTACCAAAATTGTTTCAAATGTTCTATCTGAGAGTGAAGCTGAAGACCAAATGGAATCAAGTGATGACGAAACTGAAACCAGCAGTGATTTGCAAAGTTCAATTTTGAATAAACAAGAGCAAGATAATGTTAAAAATGAAGATTTTAAAGCCTTCAAACGTAATCTCTCTAGAATGGTTGATGAGCACAAAATGAGCTTGAAAATATTACGGCAAGAGGAAAGGGCCAATGATGAAGAATTTTTCGCTCTCGTGACATATCAAAAGACAGGTGAACTACCGTCTGCCGACAATACGACTGTTTATCTGCCAGTCATGCACGAGGGTATTAACTTAATGCAAGTTCCAGCCGGTAGCAGTGCTGCCAAGTTTGGGCGTCACCTGGGATGCGCAATGTATGGTAAGGGCGAGCAATGCAAGCTGCAATCACTCATCATTGGGGCTCATCGGCGTCGCAAAGACATTCGAACTCCGGTGCCTGAAGATGAACGTGCAAAGTTTGAACTTGTTGTGCGAAGAAAATATCCCAAATTCCCGGAAGCAGGATACAATGACGCTCGCCATGCAGCTAATCAAATGGGCTTGGATATTAAACTCAAACTTCAGCGAGGTTCAACTATTTGTTAATGTACTTCCTGTTCAACGGTAATAGCTGCTATATAATGATTTTGCACTTGTTCTGTTCTCTTTGCGTTTTGTAGTTCGGTGTTGAAATCTGATGATAGTAAATACAAACTACTAATGCTGTGCTGTTTTTGATAGGCATGGGAAGAATTTTGGTTTTTTCATGCGCCATTTATCACACGGAAATTTTGAACTAGTATAATTGTTTTTCGTATATGGTGAGCTGCGCTTTTTTTAGATAGAATAATGGATATCATTATCTTTTGTTAAAGAAATGTTGAAGTGCTTTAGCCTTGCGCAGGCTGATGCGCATGTCACTAAAGAAATTATTGAGGTTAATAACCATCCGGTTGAACCGTTGGTACAGATACTTTCGGCAGATGAATACAGAGAAGCATTGGGTAGAAATTTTGCACTTCTCGAATTCGATGGTTTGTTACGTGACGCCTATCAGACTGCACTGGCAAACAATTTTTCTTTCAAACGGGACCGGTTTGGTGGATATGGTTTGTTTTACGTAGGTGAGAAAAGCTTTCAAACTAGGAAGTCAAGACCGTTACAAATTCTGCCATCAATAGTTGGATTTATTGAAAAAATTCCAAGTGAGTCATTGGCGAGCTTCAAAGACATATCAATTTTCAGAAAGACGGACGCCTGTAAGTTTGATCGAGTCATGTTAGGCCCTACTCGCTTTGCCAACCACTCTTGTAAACCTAACTGTCGTTTCGTTCTGAAAGAAGTCAATTCCCGACGATGTATCCAGTTGGAGATACTTTGCCCTATTGAAAAAAATGATGAAATAACAGTTAGTTATGGTAATGATTTCTTCGGAGAAGGGAATCAGGACTGTCTCTGTGTTCATGTCAATAGACATCAGACTAAAGTGTCTTTGGCTGAGAGGCAACGCGACTCCAGGCCTAGACTTGTTCTGCTCAGTTCTCGTATCCGGCGAAGACGACAATCAGTTCTCCGGTCGAAACGTCGCAAGAAATCACCCAGACCAAAATTGGAAAAGCGCAACTTTGCGGAGAGCAGTAGTTCATCAGATTTTGATCTATCACAGGATGATACCTCTTCTGGTGAAACAAGTTCTTCGTTGGCTGATTTTCAACAAATAAACAATTTTGTGTCCTCGCCTAACAACAGTGTAGAAAATATGGCTCCCAGTTTCTCGTTGAGCGCAATCAATGATCATGTCTCAGATTCGTCCTCAGAAGATGCTCGTGATTCTGCTAATGAACGAAGCTGCACATTTTCGCAGCAGAACTTTGCGATCTGCGTGAATGAAATTATTGCCCGTCATGGTACGTCAGACGCTGAAGCTTCCGATTGGATAAAACTAATGCGGACTGCATTTCCCGAAAGCTACGTTCCCTCGCTAAAGTCAATGAAACGAAAAGCTGATGAGACCGTGAAATTGGCCTTGAAGACCACTCTATCATGTGGTGAAGGCGAGTTAATTACATTAGATTTTAAATCAGACATTTTACTTGTTCTTAAGAGGAATCTCAATTCAATATATGAGTACAATTCTTCCCGGTGCCCTCTGAAAGATGTAAATATCCCGCCGTTTTTTGATTCGAACAATAAAATAACAGTTTCGTTGTCAATGAATTCCGATGGTGTTAGGATTATCAATTCAAAAAAGCGATCATTGTGGCCCCTATGGCTTGGTATTCTTAATTTACCTCCGGTTTTACGATGCAAGTTTGCAAACATTATTCTTGCAAAATTATGGCTCGGTCGAGGTAAACCTGACTGGAATGTTTTTTTTAGCCAAATTAAAGAAACTCTGCAAAGTGAGTCGTCAATTGAATGGAACGGTACTCTTTGGGAAGTCAATTTTGTAATCAAATTATTAGTGGCGGATTTGCCCGCGAAAGCATCCATACTTAATATGCAACAATTCAATGCCTATTTTGGCTGTACGCTCTGTTTGATAAAAAGCAAACCAATAGGAGAAGGCAAGAAAGGTTTATATTATCCTAACCAGAGGAACAAGATGCGAACGGCGGCACAACATGAAGCCTACATACGCTTAATACAGGAACAAGCTATGGATTCTTTTAGAGGTGTCAAAGGGCCTTCAGCGGTGTCCACATTAATCGAAAATATACCTCTCACTGCTCCTGTTGATTACATGCATCAGGTGCTGCTGGGTGTTACACGTGCTCTTCTGTTTCTTATTAGAGATAAATCGACAAAATCTGATCTCAACAAAATTCGCGAAAACAGTGCCACTCTTCAATTGACTTCTGATTTCAAGAGATCGGTCCGAAGTCTTGATGAATTGGAGTTTTTCAAAGCAAACGAGTTAAAAGTTTGGCTTTTATATGTGGGACCAGCAGTTTTCAGGAGTTTCGTTAACGAGTTTGTACGATAGCTTTCATTTGTTGAGCTATTCCACCCGTTTGCTTTTATTTTCTTCTGAGCACTGCCGCGTGGCTGAAAATCTTATTGAACGGTTCCACCTTCTAACTGCGGAAGCCCACTCAGACAAAGTATTTTCTGCGAATATTCATTCTCTCAATCATTTAGCGTGGCAGGTTAGGTGCTTCGGACCTTTATGGTGCACCTCTGCCATCATGTTTGAATCGGCAAATTACCTCCTACGTTGCAAGTTCACTGGGACAGTGTGTCATCTGAAAGTTTTGGTGGACCGATATATAAGGAACAAAAATTCTTGCTGCGAAAATCCTCGAAAAGACACGCTATACGACTTGTGTCTGTCTCTTAGGGAGAGAAAATCTTTCAAACAACGGCCTGTTTGCTGGCATGAAATCCCCTCTGATCTCAAAGATCTTTCTGCTCAATTTTATTCCACGCAAAAGCTGGAGAATTTTACCCTTGATTCCCTTTCTCATTCGTCGTGTAGAAACTCGTTCATTTCTTTTGTCTGTAACGGCGAGAAAAAATTGTGTCAAATTCGATTGTTCTTTACAATCGACAAACAAGATTTTGCTTCTGTTGTGCTCTACCAAATAGAAAAAAAGCACAAACCTTCTCAATCAACGGCTGACGTTTACAGTTTTTATGAAGTCAGAAAATTGGAAAATGTACAGACTATTAGTCAGGATGCTATTGTTGAAAAGCTCTTGCCATTAACTGTAAATGAAAAACTTGTTTTGGTACCTTTGGTGAATACCTTTGAACATGATTGAGCCTTAGTAGAAAATTTTGAACTCATAGTTTGAAGAATTTGAAAAAGTTGTTGCTTTTATGTTTGACTTTTCAGTGTTTCTTTTTTTGGTAAAATCTCATTTCTTTTTTTGTTTCTTCAGTGTCAAATGCCTCAAAAATACATTCGAAAAACAACTGAGAAATATTCCGTTTCTGATTTAAATGCCGCTGTTGAAGATGTAAGAACCAAAGGGATTCCGTTGCTGAAGGCCGCAAAGAAACATGGTGTTCCAAGGTCGACATTAAGACGCCACGTGTCAAAAGTTGACTTACAGCAAGGAAGGCCCTGCGTACTTCCGCGTAGTTTGATTAACAAGTTGCTGATCGACGTAGTCCTCTACGCAAAGTCTGCGCAAGATGTTAAAGAAGCAGCGTATAAGATGGGTCTGAGGTCAGGGGTCTCGATGCCTCCGAGTTGGACAAAAAACGAAAGAGCTGGAAATGATTGGTGGCAGAAGTTTGCGGAGAAGTACCTCTTTGTTCGACACTTTCTGGCTGCGAATTCCAATAATCCAAGGCCAGCTATAGCGATTATTTGTGGAAGTTGTTCAGATCGGTTTTTGCATGACATGGGTTTTTCATTTTGCGCTCAATGCTGTGATGTGATCTGCGATGACTGTGCTGTAAAAGATTCAAAAGTTTGTTGCCCGAACTGTGGAAAAATTAATTAGTCAGTCTTTTGACTTCAAATGTGACTTTAAACTATAACATTTTTGTCGATTTGTATAATATGTTTTGATTGAATAACTTTTGGTACATTTTTTTTAAAGAAGTTCAATCACAATTTTCCCTTTGCTAAATCCAAATTTTTGTTGAACTTTTTGTTTTCTTGTTGCTTGTATTGCGCTTTTTTGCCCAGAGTTACTACTGTCCCTCAAAAGCAACTCAGAAAATTCTAATTGCTACTAAACAGGAAAGATTTCTTTTCTTCAGATGTTTGAATTGTCAATCCATTGATTGCCAGAATGCCTTCAAGTAACCCCATCTGCCCCTTCTGTTTGGAGGATGTGGGAGATAATGTTTTTGTTTTGCACAAAAGCTATCTAATTGAGCATGTTGGATGCAAGAGTTGTATTAAAGAGTGGCTCGAAAGTTTCTCCAGTCAGTTCTTGTGCAATGAGAGACCGACGTGCCCTATTTGCCGTGAGGATGTTGACGAAATTTTATCCAACAACAATTTTGCATTGTGCTCTGTCTGTCGAAGTTATGTCCCCAGGTTCTTTGTTGATGCTGAAAAGTCGATCTGTGGGGACTGCGAACAAGTGGTAGAAGTTTTGAGCGATTGAATACAATTTTGAGACTCAATAATAACTCAATTTTTTTTCAGTTGAAAAATTTTGCAAAAATTGAATTGTCTTCTTTTTGACAAGCTTTTGTTTTTACCAGAATGTTAGGTCTGTGCTAATTGAGGCAATATAATAAGCTAATTCTGTCCTTCAGTAGACCTTAATATAGGCTCATTTCTATATGGAATGTAATAACTTGGAAAGTTTTGATTCGAGGTCAAGACTTCAAAAAGTAGTACATTAGAAATGTAAAGATCAGAAACGCATAATTTTCGTCTGTTTTAAATTTTGTTCTTATTTCTTGACTTTTGGTTCTAGCCAGTTCAAAGTGGTAAAAAAATGTTCGTTAGGCTATCATTTGCTATGATGTGAAGAATTTTGCAATTTGTGATATCTAAAGTTGAGTTTTCCAATTTCGTCAAATGTTTCTCAAAACTCGTCTTTTTTTAAATTATGATGACCCTGTGGGTCGAGGAGTTGTTGAATGTTGCTCATGCTCTTTTTATTCTTTTAGTGGTGTCTCACATTCATATGGTTTGTAATAAATCAAAAACTTTTGCTATTGGTTCAATACTTGAAAAATTTTTACATAGAAAGTTGAAGTTCGGAAACGCAAAAATTTCGTCTGTTTTTTATGTTAATTGCCTTCTTATTTCTAGACTATTGGGCTTAGGCAACTAAAAGTGATAAGAAAAACGTGTGTTGGGCTAATGGTGGGTTTGATGTAAAAAAATGGATATTAGTGTTATATAAAGTCAAGTTTTGCAATTTCGTCAATTGTTTCTCTAAAGTCGTCTCGTTTTTCAAAATTTGATGTAGCCCCATGGGTCAAGGAGTTGTTGAATGTTGCTCATACTATTTTTTTAGTCTGCCCTATCCATATGGATTGCATGAAATCAAAATTTTTTGCTTAGGTTTCAATGCTTGAAAAAATGCTGCATTAGAAAAGTAAAGTTCGGAAACGCAAAAATATCGTCTGTTTTCTGTTTAAAATGCCTTCTTTTTTCTCGACTACTAAGTCTAGGCTGCTCAAAGCGATATAACAAGCATGCGTTTGACTAAAGTTGGCTATGAATCAAGAAAAATTCCCATAAGTGATATATAACATCAAGTTTTGCGATTTCGTCCATTGTTTCAAAATGTCAATCGTATTTGAAAAGTTTAATAGGACCTTCTGGCTCAAGGAGTTGCTCAATGTTACCCATACTGTTTTGGCAGTGCCTCCTATCCATAAGGAGTTTTTAACAATCCGATATTTTTCTTTTGGGCCATTGCTTAAAAAATGGTTACACAAAACCTTTGTAGGTCGGAAACGCTAATTTTTCGATCGTTTTTTTTTTGTAAAAATTAGTCTCATTTCTTTACTACTGAGTCGAGGCTGCTCAAAGCGATATAACAAGCGTTCAATAGGCTAACGTTGGCCATGAGTCAAGAAAATTCTCAAGAAGTCATATATAACATCAAATTTTGCGATTTCGTCAATTGTTTCTCAAAAAGTCTATCGTATTTAATAAATTTAATAGGACCTTCTGGCTCAAGGAGTTCTTCAATGTTACCCGTACTGTTTTGGCAGTGCCTCCTATCCATAAGGATGTTATAGCAACCCGATATTTTTCTTTTGGGCCAATGCTTAAAAAATTGTTACACAAAACAGGTGTAGGTCGGAAACGCTAATTTTTCGATCGTTTTTTATGTAAAAATTAGTCTCATTTCTTTACTTCTGAGTCTAGGCTATTTAAATTGAGATAACAAGCGTGCGTTAGGCTAGAATTGGCCATGAATCAAGAAAATTTTGCATAATTTTTATATAAAGTCAAGTTTTGCGATTTCGTCAAATGTTTCCCAAAAAGCCAATCGTATTTAAAAAATGTAATAGGAGCTGCTGAGTCAATTAGTTGTTCTATGTTTCCCATACTGTTTTGGTAGTGTCTCCTATCCATATAGATGTTATAACTACCCGAGATTTTTCGTTTGGTTCAATACTTCAAAAATTCTTACATAAAACAGGTGAAGATCGGAAACGCGAATTTTTCTAACGTTTTTTATGTAAAAAGTAGTCTCATTTTTTTACTACTGAGTCTAGGCTATTCAAATTGATTTAACAAGCGTGCGTTAGGCTAACGTTGGCCATGAATCAAGAAAATTTGCCAGAAGTGGTATATAACATCAAGTTTTGCGATTTCGTCAAATGTTTCTCAAAAAGTCAATCTTATTTAAAAAATATAATAGGACCTTTTGGCTCAATGAGCTCTTTAATACTACCCATAATGTTTTGGTAGTGTCTCCTATCCATACAGATGTTATAACTACCCGAGATTTTTCGTTTGGTTCAATACTTCAAAAATTCTTACATAAAACAGGTGAAGGTCGGAAACGCGAATTTTTCTAACGTTTTTTATGTAAAAAGTAGTCTCATTTTTTTACTACTGAGTCTAGGCTATTCAAATTGATTTAACAAGCGTGCGTTAGGCTAACGTTGGCCATGAATCAAGAAAATTTGCCAGAAGTGGTATATAACATCAAGTTTTGCGATTTCGTCAAATGTTTCTCAAAAAGTCAATCTTATTCAAAAAATATAATAGGACCTTTTGGCTCAATGAGCTCTTTAATACTACCCATACTGTTTTGGTAGTGTCTCCTATCCATACAGATTCTATAACTACCCGAGATTTTTCGTTTGGTTCAATACTTCAAAAATTCTTACATAAAACAGGTGAAGGTCGGAAACGCGAATTTTTCTAACGTTTTTTATGTAAAAAGTAGTTTCATTTTTTTACTACTGAGTCTAGGCTATTCAAATTGATTCAACAAGCGTGCGTTAGGCTAACGTTGGCCATGAATCAAGAAAATTTGCTAGAAGTGGTATATAACATCAAGTTTTGCGATTTCGTCAAATGTTTCTCAAAAAGTCAATCTTATTTAAAAAATATAATAGGACCTTTTGTCTCAATGAGCGATTCAATTCTACCCATACTATTGTGGCGATGCCTACTGTCCATAAGGATGGTAAAACACCCAGAGATTTTTCTTCTGGGTCAAAGCTTAAATTTTGATACATAAAAAAGTGTGTAGTTCGGAAACGCAGATTTTTCGACCGTTTTTTATGTAAAAGTTGTTCTCATTTCTTTACTACTGGGCTTTGGTTGCTCAAATTGACATGACAATCGTGTGTTAGGCTAACGTTGGCTGTGGAATAAGAAAATTTCCCATAATTGATGTATAAGTTCAAGTTCTGCAATTTAGTCAAGAGTTTCTCAAAAAGTCAATCTTATTCAAAAAGTGTAATAGGACCTTTTGTCTCAACGAGCTGTTCAATACTACCCATACTATTTTGGCGATGCCTCCTATCCATAAGGATGGTAAAACACCCAGAGATTTTTCTTCTGGGTCAAAGCTTAAAATTTGATACATAAAAAAGCGCGTAGTTCGGAAACGCAGATTTTTCGTCCGTTTTTTATGTAAAAATTGCTCTCATTTCTTTACTACTGGGCTTTGGTTGCTCAAATTGACATGACAATCGTGTGTTAGGCTAACGTTGGCTATGGAATAAGAAAATTTTCCATAATTGATGTATAAGTTCAAGTTCTGCAATTTCGTCAAGAGTTTCTCAAAAAGTCAATCTTATTCAAAAAATATAATAGGCCTTTTGTCTCAATGAGCTGTTCAATACTACCCATTCTATTTTGGCGATGCCTCCTATCTATAAGGATGGTAAAACACCCAGAGATTTTTCTTCTGGGTCAAAGCTTAAATTTTGATACATAAAAAAGTGTGTAGTTCGGAAACGCAGATTTTTCGTCCGTTTTTTATGTAAAAATTGCTCTCATTTCTTTACTACTGGGCTTTGGTTGCTCAAATTGACATGACAATCGTGTGTTAGGCTAACGTTGGCTATGGAATAAGAAAATTTTCCATAATTGATGTATAAGTTCAAGTTCTGCAATTTCGTCAAGAGTTTCTCAAAAAGTCAATTTTATTTAAAAAATATAATGGGACTTTCTGGGTCAATTAGTTGTTCAATACTACCCATACTATTTTGGCGATGCCTCCTATCTATAAGGATGGTAAAACACCCAGAGATTTTTCTTCTGGGTCAAAGCTTAAAATTTGATACATAAAAAAGCGTGTAGTTCGGAAACGCAGATTTTTCGTCCGTTTTTTATGTAAAAATTGCTCTCATTTCTTTACTACTGGGCTTTGGTTGCTCAAATTGACATGACAATCGTGTGTTAGGCTAACGTTGGCTATGGAATAAGAAAATTTCCTATAATTGATGTATAAGTTCAAGTTCTGCAATTTCGTCAAGAGTTTCTCAAAAAGTCAATTTTATTTAAAAAATATAATGGGACCTTCTGGGTCAATTAGTTGTTCAATGTTACCCATACTGTTTTGGCAGTGCCTTCTATCCATAAGGATTGTAAGGCACCGGCTTTTTTTGTTTGGCGTCTTCGTTTAAGTTTTGGGGGCTAATTTTTTTTTTTTAAAAAAACCGATTTTTTGTTAAATGTCCATCCCTTTGTGCCCTTACAGGCACCTTCTCCCATGTGCTGTATTTTAATTGTGCGTTGTTTCTTTCTTCTATGATGTGCTATAATGTTCCTGGCTTATCCGGGATTTTAGATTTTAGCTATATTTCATGTCTTGGAAAAAAAGAGCCTCCATTTTTGCTTATTCTGCAAGAAAAACAGTCAAAACTGTTTTCCCTTGTAGTTTAAGAAGCTCATGAGGACTCACGAAAAAACCAAGACTCTTTAAATGCCTCCTTTCTGTTGTTATGGAGAAGTAGTATCCATAGAACTTCCATATTATGAAGAAGTTGTAGTCATGAAACTTCCATTTATGGAAAAGTTTTAGTCATAGAACTTTCATTTATGGGAAAGTTATAGTCTTACCAATCTCTTAAAACTTTTTTGATTTATGAAGTCAATGGTCCATAATATGAAAGTTCTATGATTAAAACTTTTTGTCAACCCGGGTTCATAAAAACATTGTTGCATTTTTATTGTTTCTCGTATTGGTTGTTTCCGTTGCTCATTTAACACTTAGTTCCTCAATAAAAGCTCAGTTAGTCCTTATTTGATGCACTAGTTAATTTTTTTTGATGTTTCAGTTGGTTGTTACTAGTCTTTATGACTAAATATTTGTATATTTATGAATTTCTCTTGTGTTTTTAAAAGAGAACTTTTTGTAGTTTCAAACCGTTTTTGTTCGTTTTGTTTCCTAACATTTATTCCCATTAGTTTTACATGGGTCATTATAAAGCAACAAAAATCTCGTTTGAAATCTCGATTTAATAGCTAAAGGTTTCAAAGACTTTTTCTCAAAGTTTTTCCTCAGTTGTTATTGAACTTTCTAATTTTGTACTCATGGAAAATCTGATTGGTTTTTATGTGAAGTCAGACGGTAACTTAGCTCATTATTTGCATTGAGAAGAATTTTTTATTTTGAATTGAACTAATCGAAAAAAGAAATGGATTTTTCAAATGTTTGGTATTTTTTTATTGTGTTGTATTGTCACAGTCTCTGTTATCGATGTGATAATTCTTAAGTACATTTTGCCGCCTAATTGTTGTAAACTTGATTTCTTCGACACGTTTGAATCATAATCATCGAAAACAAGCTAAACAAAGGTGCACGTGGCGAAACAAAAGAAATGATTGAATAAAGAAATTGAAACAAGGATCTTATTTTGAAACAACAAAACCCAAGGAACTGAAAAGGAAAGACGACATCGGCAACTCCCCCGACCGGGACTAGATGGCCAATGTCATTTGGCGCTCCGATAACAAACACAAAGAATCGTCAACCCTTCAAGTCTTCACCCCAGATGTGTAGGGAACTGGGTGGAATGAGCTACAGTTACTGATGCAGAATTAAGGATAACATTGCCAAATCGAATCAAATTGGAACTGGGGCAAATGTGAACAAAAGCTGCCTTCAGAAGAACATCAGAGGGGATAGGAGACCGTCAATCTTAGCAGAATTTGTCAACTTTCAGATAAGACTTATTTAATCTTAACTTTGAGCCATGTGCAAATTTATAATATTTATCTTCTCGGGGCCTTAGAAAGCTACCCCCCCCCCTGAAGAGACTTAATCAAAAATTAACAACAGGGTTTGCGTAACTAGAACTCAAGATCTTTCCCGTATTTTTTTTTTTGAAAAACAGGTTTCAGTGAAGCAATTGTTAAAATTATTAGCATTCTTAAATTGTTATATTACAAAGTTCGGGTCCGGCGAATTATGTTACAAAGTCTACATCATCCGAGCAGCCAGCACGACCTCAGCAGTGCCCGCCACGAGCCAGCACGACCCAGCAGTGCCCGCCACGAGCCAGCACGACCCAGCAGTGCCCGCCATGAGCCAGCAAAACCCCAGCAGTGCCCACCACGAGCCAGCACGACCCAGCAGTGCCCGCAACGAGCCAGTACGACCCAGCAGTGCCCGCCACGAGCCAGCACGACCCAGCAGTGCCTGCCACGAGCCAGCACGACCCAGTAGTGCCCGCCACGAGCCAGCACGAACCCAGTAGTGCCCTTCACAAGCCAGCACGACCCCAGTAGTGCCAGCCACGAGCCAGCAAAACCCCAGCAGTGCCCACCACGAGCCAGCACGACCCAGCAGTGCCCGCAACGAGCCAGTACGACCCAGCAGTGCCCGCCACGAGCCAGCACGACACAGCAGTGCCCGCCACGAGCCAGCACGACCCAGCAGTACCCGCCACGAGCCAGCACGACCCAGCAGTGCCCGCCACGAGCCAGCACGACCCAGCAGTGCCCGCCACAAGCCAGCACGACCCCAGTAGTGCCAGCCACGAGCCAGCACGACCCAGCAGTGCCCGCCACAAGCCAGCACGACCCCAGTAGTGCCAGCCACGAGCCAGCAGGACCCAGCAGTGCCCGCCACGAGCCAGCACGACCCAGCAGTGCCCGCCACAAGCCAGCACGACCACAGTAGTGCCAGCCACGAGCCAGCAAAACCCAGCAGTGCCCGCCACGAGCCAGCACGACCCAGCAGTGCCCGCCACGAGCCAGCACGACCCAGTAGTGCCCGCCACGAGCCAGCACGACCCCAGTAGTGCCCGCCACGAGCGAGCACGACCCCAGTAGTGCCCGCCACGAGCGATCACGAACCCAGTAGTGCCCTTCACAAGCCAGCACGACCCCAGTAGTGCCAGCCACGAGCCAGCAAAACCCCAGCAGTGCCCACCACGAGCCAGCACGAACCAGCAGTGCCCACAACGAGCCAGTACGACCCAGCAGTGCCCGCCACGAGCCAGCACGACCCAGCAGTGCCCGCCACGAGCCAGCACGACCCAGCAGTACACGCCACGAGCCAGCACGACCCAGCAGTGCCCGCCACGAGCCAGCACGACCCAGCAGTGCCCGCCACGAGCCAGCACGACCCAGCAGTGACCGCCACGAGCCAGCACGACCCAGCAGTGCCCGCCACGAGCCAGCACGACCCAGCAGTGCCCGCCACAAGCCAGCACGACCCCAGTAGTGCCAGCCACGAGCCAGCACGACCCAGCAGTGCCCGCCACAAGCCAGCACGACCCCAGTAGTGCCAGCCACGAGCCAGCACGACCCAGCAGTACACGCCACGAGCCAGCACGACCCAGCAGTGCCCGCCACGAGCCAGCACGACCCAGCAGTGCCCGCCACGAGCCAGCACGACCCAGCAGTGCCCGCCACGAGCCAGCACGACCCAGCAGTGACCGCCACGAGCCAGCACGACCCAGCAGTGCCCGCCACGAGCCAGCACGACCCAGCAGTGCCCGCCACGAGCCAGCACGACCCAGCAGTGCCCGCCACAAGCCAGCACGACCCCAGTAGTGCCAGCCACGAGCCAGCACAACCCAGCAGTGCCCGCCACAAGCCAGCACGACCCGAGTAGTGCCAGCCACGAACCAGCACGACCCAGCAGTACACGCCACGAGCCAGCACGACCCAGCAGTGCCCGCCACGAGCCAGCACGACCCAGCAGTGCCCGCCAGGAGCCAGCACGACCCAGCAGTGCCCGCCACGAGCCAGCACGACCCAGCAGTGACCGCCACGAGCCAGCACGACCCAGCAGTGCCCGCCACGAGCCAGCACGACCCAGCAGTGCCCGCCACGAGCCAGCACGACCCAGCAGCGCCCGCCACGAGCCAGCACGACCCAGCAGTGCCCGCCACAAGCCAGCACGACCCCAGTAGTGCCAGCCACGAGCCAGCACGACCCAGCAGTGCCCGCCACGAGCCAGCACGACCCAGCAGTGCCCGCCACAAGCCAGCACGACCCCAGTAGTGCCAGCCACGAGCCAGCAAAACCCAGCAGTGCCAGCCACGAGCCAGCACGACCCAGCAGTGCCCGCCACGAGCCAGCACGACCCAGCAGTGCCCGCCACGAGCCAGCACGACCCAGCAGTGACCGCCACGAGCCAGCACGACCCAGCAGTGCCAGCCACGAGCCAGCACGACCCATCAGTACACGCCACGAGCCAGCACGACCCAGCAGTGCCCGCCACGAGCCAGCACGACCCAGCAGTGCCCGCGCCCCGAGCCAGCACTACCCAGCAGTGCCCGCCACGAGCCAGCACGACCCAGCAGTGACCGCCACGAGCCAGCACGACCCAGCAGTGCCCGCCACGAGCCAGCACGACCCAGCAGTGCCCGCCACGAGCCAGCACGACCCAGCAGTGCCCGCCACAAACCAGCACGACCCCAGTAGTGCCAGCCACGAGCCAGCACGACCCAGCAGTGCCCGCCACAAGCCAGCACGACCCCAGTAGTGCCAGCCACGAGCCAGCACGACCCAGCAGTACACGCCACGAGCCAGCACGACCCAGCAGTGCCCGCCACGAGCCAGCACGACCCAGGAGTGCCCGCCAGGAGCCAGCACGACCCAGCAGTGCCCGCCACGAGCCAGCACGACCCAGCAGTGACCGCCACGAGCCAGCACGACCCAGCAGTGCCCGCCACGAGCCAGCACGACCCAGCAGTGCCCGCCACGAGCCAGCACGACCCAGCAGCGATCGCCACGAGCCAGCACGACCCAGCAGTGCCCGCCACAAGCCAGCACGACCCCAGTAGTGCCAGCCACGAGCCAGCACGACCCAGCAGTGCCCGCCACGAGCCAGCACGACCCACAAGTGCCCGCCACGAGCCAGCACGACCCAGCAGTGCCCGCCACGAGCCAGCACGACCCAGCAGTGCGCGCCACGAGCCAGCACGACCCAGCAGTGCCCGCCACGAGCCAGCACGACCCAGCAGCGCCCGCCACGAGCCAGCACGACCCCAGCAGTGCCCGCCACGAGCCAGCACGACCCAGCAGTGCCCGCAACGAGCCAGTACGACCCAGCAGTGCCCGCCACGAGCCAGCACGACCCAGTAGTGCCCACCACGAGCCAGCACGACCCAGCAGTGCCCACCACCAGCCAGCACGACCCCAGTAGTGCCCGAGGCGAGCCAGCAAAACCCAGCAGTGCCCGCCACGAGCCAGCACGACCCAGCAGTGCCCGCCACGAGCAAGCACGACCCAGCAGTACCCGCCACGAGCCAGCACGACCCAGCAGTGCCCGCCACGAGCCAGCACGACCCAGCAGTGCCCGCCACAAGCCAGCACGACCCCAGTAGTGCCAGCCACGAGCCAGCACGACCCAGCAGTGCCCGCCACGAGCCAGCACGACCCAGCAGTGCCCGCCACGAGCCAGCACGACCCAGCAGTGCCCGCCACGAGCCAGCACGACCCAGCAGTGACCGCCACGAGCTAGCACGACCCAGCAGTGCCCGCCACGAGACAGCACGACCCCGCAGTGCCCGCAACGAGCCAGCACGACCCAGCAGTGTCCGCCACGAGCCAGCACGACCCAGCAGTGCCCGCCACGAGCCAGCACGACCCCAGTAGTGCCCTTCACGAGCCAGTACGACCCAGCTGTGCCCGCCACGATCCAGCACGACCCGAGTAGTGCCCGCCACGAGCGAGCAAAGCGCAGCAGTGCCCACCACGAGCCAGCACGAACCAGCAGTGCCCGCTACGAGCCAGCACGACAAAGCAGTGCCCGCCACGAGCCAGCACGACACAGCAGTGCCCGCCACGAGCCAGCACGACCCAGCAGTGCCAGCCACGAGCCAGCACGACCCAGCAGTGCCCGCCACGAGCAAGCACGACCCAGGTCACCAAAGTGCCCCCCAAGGTCACCCAGAGTGCCCACCAAGGTCACCCAACTTGACCACACCTGACTCCAAGGTCACTTTTAAGTGCCCCCCAAGGTCACCTAGAGTGCCCCCAAAGTCAACAAAGTGCCCTACAAGGTCACACAAAGAGCCCCCCAAGGTCACCAAAGTGCCCCCCAAGGTCACCCAACTTGACCACACCTGACTCCAAGGTCACACGAAGTGCCCCACAAGGTCACCAAAGTGCCCCCCAAGGTCACCCAGAGTGCCCCCAAATTCAACAAAGTGCCCTACAAGGTCACACAAAGAGCCCCCCAAGGTCACCAAAGTGCCCCCCAAGGTCACCCAACTTGACCACACCTGACTCCAAGGTCACACGAAGTGCCCCACAAGGTCACCAAAGTGCCCCCCAAGGTCACCCAGAGTGCCCCCAAATTCAACAAAGTCCCCTCCAAGGTCACACAAAGTGCCCCCAAGGTCACACGAAGTGCCCCCCAAGGTCACTTAAGTGCCCCCCAAGGTCACCTAGAGTGCCCCCAAAGTCAACAAAGTGCCCTACAAGGTCACACAAAGAGTCCCCCAAGGTCACCAAAGTGCCCCCCAAGGTCACCCAACTTGACCACACCTGACTCCAAGGTCACACGAAGTGCCCCACAAGGTCACCAAAGTGCCCCCCAAGGTCACCCAGAGTGCCCCCAAATTCAACAAAGTCCCCTCCAAGGTCACACAAAGTGCCCCCCAAGGTCACACGAAGTGCCCCCCAAGGTCACTTAAGTGCCCCCCAAGGTCACCTAGAGTGCCCCCAAAGTCAGCAAAGCGCCCTACAAGGTCACACAAAGAGCCCCCCAAGGTCACTAAAGTGCCCCCCAAGGTCACCAAAGCGGCCCTCAAGGTCACCCAGTTTGACCACACTTGACCCCAAGGTCACACGAATTGCCCCCCAAGGTCACCAAAGTGCCCCCCAAGGTCACCCAAGTGCCCCCCAAGGTCAACCAACTTGACCACACCTGACTCCAAGGTCACACAAACTGCCCACCCAAGGTCATCAAAGTGCCCCCCAAGGTCACCCAAGTTGACCACACCTGACCCCAAGGTCGCTAAAGTGCCCCCCAAAGGTCAATCAAATTAGTCAAATTAGCCCCCCAATAGTCACTCCATCAACCCTAAAGGTCACCAAAATTGAACCACCTAACCGTATTTTGTGACACCAAAAGCCATTAGAGTGGATTTTGAAAGCGCTTTCAGACTGAACCAATTTACACAAACTGCTGCTCCTTACAAAGTTTGAGAAAATGAGGACAAATTTGTCAAGAAAAATAAAAGCGAATAACGGCAAGCAAAACATCAGCAGCACCGTCAAGCTTTTTAAACAACGATTAAAGACAACACAGCTACTATTTCGAGAGATCAAAAAACAAATTTCAAATGATCTGGAGCCTGAAATAATCTTACAAACATATCAAGAGTTCAAAAAGCTGATGGAACAAGCTGAAGTACTCATTGACGTCATGACGCAATCTGAAAGCACTCAAGTGGTAGAACCTCTCGAAGAAGCGGAAGAACTCACGTCGATGAAAATTGAAATTATGCAAACCGTCAAACAGCACGAGATCACGAAGAGACAGCTTCGGTCGAGAGCAAGCAGTCGCTCATCAATACACAGCCACCTATCAACTGCTTCCAAAGCTGAAGGTAGAAAGGAGAATAGAAATAAGGATAATCAGCACAACACAAGAGCTCCGTTTGGGCACACTTTTGATGCAGCCCAGAACCAAGAAAAAATCGAAGACCAGCTAAATAACTTTGTCAACTCGACTAACAGCGTACTTTACGAGCTGAGAAATAGAAACATTCAAAGAGTTGTATCACGCAATGAGGAAAAGCAGAACAAGGATCAAAACCCAACCGAACCAGACAAAACGTCACAACTAGATCAATCCGGAGTTTCTGATGCTTTTCAGCTTCAAGGATCAGGCGATTATGATATCTCAAAAGAAAATCAAAAGTCTTTAGTCTCTAGCCACCAGATAACTACACCGACAAGCCAATATCATCCATTCGACGCCTATAGGAAAGCTAACGAGGCCAATTTTGAGCCCTCATACTATCAGTCAATTTTCCGTGCTGATCAACAACAGAAAAATCATTCTCCATTGAGACAAGAGGACCCTAACAGACAGTTGGACAAAAATGTTGACAATAGACTAACTAAGATCATTTCCCTGGATCATTCACCTACAAGTAGCGCTATGCCAAAAACAACAAACGAAGCCTCAGGTCCTCTAAATAATAGCCCTAGTCTTCAACTGACAGAAAACTGCGTTCGCGATGCAAACAGCCTACTGCTGAATCAACAAAACACCATAAGGAATTCTGAGAATGAAATAGTGAACATTAACACCAACAGCTATCATGCGTTCTCAAACACCAACCCTATTAGGACAAATCAAGTCGAATCCAACAATGAAATGCCGGCCCCCCCTTTAACAACCAATCGCCCGTATTTCATTGGGAGCAAAGAAACAGGCAACATGAATCCAACAAACACTTCTCCACTAAGCAAGAACAGCTATCAGAAAAGAGATCGGACTTACATTGCACAAGCTAACGGATCAACAGCTGCCACGGAAATTTTTAGTGTGCCAGCTGAAACAAAAAAAAGCTTCGATACGAACCACATCAAATATGTTGCCCGTGGAGCCGTGGCACATCAACAAAATGTTCTCACCAATAACTTCCAAAACACAACGCTCGGTCGTGAACACTTTTATAACGAAACTGACGCAGGAAGAAATCCCGAAAACCCCGCAGAACAACAAGGTAACTACGCTACAACCCAACCAGCCCTCAATGGTTACTACGCGTATCCAGGAGAATATCAGAACTACCATAACCACAATCAACACCAGCCCTTCTTTCGAAATAACCACCGCTCGGTCAAGCTCCCAGACATTCGCGTAAATAAGTTTGACGGAGATCCTCTGAAATGGAATGAGTGGTCTAGTATGTTTTCATCAATAATCCACAATAATCGCGACATCTCGGACATTGAAAGAATGAGCTACCTGCAGTCCCTAGTCATTGGTTCAGCAAAAGAGGCCGTATCTGGATACTTGTGTAACCCAGGTTTTTATCACGAAGCGTTGTCGGAACTGGAACGCCGCTTTGGAAACCCGCAGCACGTCGTATCAGCCTTAACCAAAGAACTAGAGCTATGGCAACGACCACAAGCAAGCGAGTGACATCGAGGACGAGGACTCGTTGACACCCAACCACTTTCTGATTGGTAGAGCGTTTCCCAATGTCCCAGCGTGTGTCTTCAAAGAGACTCCCACAATCCAGACGAAGACGTGGACCCAAGTGCGACAACGACTCGAAGCAAGCGATCACGCGTCTTTGATCAGCTATGCGTCCTTTCTACGCAAACTGGTTCAAACATTCAACGCCCATGGATTCTATGCCGATTTGAAGTCAACATACTTAGTTCGGATAGCACGAGATAAATTACCATGGTCTTTGAAAATGAAGTGGAGCGAACACATTGTAGATATCAATAGTACCTTCCCAGGAATAGAAGACCTCTCAAATTGGATGGATAGACAAGCTAGAGCTTGTGAACAGCTACAGGAGTCCGTATCACTCCAAAATCAACCGAATGATAACGGAAAACAAACAAATTTTAATCGGCGAGACAAAAAAACCACCACAATGGAAATAACAACCATCAATCCAAGTTCTTTAATCAAAAAATAAACGACAACAAAAGATACGGCAACAGAAACTCGAACACGAACGGTAGTTTCAGAAAAGGAAGCGAGCCAGTCAACAATTATAGTCACCATAACGTGCGACGAGACAATATTGGAGGAACATCACAGTTTATGAACAACAGCGGAAGTACTACCCCGAACAACAACAGCGGAAGTACTACCTCGAACAACAACCGAATTTCCGAAAGAAATTCTTCCAACACTCAGCAAACTAAGAGCAAGAAATGCCCAGTAGATCAGGGCGACCACTACATTGGAAAATGTTCTAAATTTTTGCAGATGTCACCATCTGAGCGAAATTCGGAAGTGAAGAAAAATCTGCTCTGCTACAACTGTCTAAGTCCCAATCACAATGCCAAAAATTGCCCATCAAAAGTATTATGTAAACACTGCTCAAGCAAGCATCATTCAATGCTACACGATAAAAACTATAGCCCTAATCAGAAAACAAACATCACACAACACGAATTGCCCCTTTGTGAATCGTTCGAAGATATAAATAGCGGAACAAAACCGCCAAGTTATACACCTGTCTTCCCGAGGAGAATTCGAAATCAATTGCCAATGATACCCATCAAACTATTTGGACGCAATGAGCACTTCGAGTGCTACGCGCTATTGGACAGCTCCAGCACAATCTCTTATGCTTTGGATCCAATGGTTATCAAATTGAAGCTCGGAAATGACTCTGAACGTCTCAACAGCTTTTGGCGACTCTTCTTTGGAAGCAAAGCTAGTACAGCTTGACATCGGGCTTTTTCGGAGCCAACGACCATTGTTCCGTCTAAACTACGTTTACTCAATTAAAAATTGGCACTTCGATGACGCGCCCGTGACACAGTTAAATGAGGTATGCAGCAAGTACCCACATTTACAACACATCAACTTCCCGCAATTGGAAAACAACAAAATCCAAGTCCTGCTTGGAATTGATGCAACACAGTACATCCTTGAGCGAGAGTTCTTGCAGGGTCCTAAAAACACTCCATTTGCCATTCGCAGTCTACTTGGGTGGACCATAACAGGCCCCATTAAATTTGACAATGACAAACCCGAAAAAACAAACTTTCTGTCAGATAGTTTTGAGGCTTTTGATAGGGAAATGACTTTTTCAACAGAAGATGATGAAGACCCTTTAGCCGAATCCGTGACCAGTTTCTGGAAAATTGACACATCTGGAACGGAAAATGAAGACGAAATTTCCCTCTCCAAGAACGACCAAAGGGCAGTAGAAATACTTAACAACACAGTGAGACATACAGGAGAAAGATATGAAATCGGTCTCCTCTGGAGAGAAAAAGTTACCCTTGAGAACAATTACCCCGTAGCAAAAGCTCAGGTCCAAAGCATCGACAAAAAACTCAAGAAAGACAAAGCCTTGAATGATATGTATCAGAAAACACTCGACACTGACCTTGAAAAAGGATATGTCAAATCAGTGACTTTCAGTGACACTACACCCGATCGCGTCTGGTACCTACCACACCATCCTGTTACCAACCCCAATAAACCGGGAAAGGTGCGCCGTGTCTCAAACGCTGCATCAACATTCAAAGGAAATTCATTGAATAGCAATCTTCTCACAGGACCCGACCTACTAAGCAATCTTGTCGGGCTCTTACTTCGACTTAGAGAAAAACCTGTTGCTATCACGGCTGATATTGAAGCCATGTTTATGCAGGTCGGCATTATAGAAACAGATCAACCCTCCATGAGATTTCTGTGGCCAACTGAGCGAAGTATAAAACAATTCCAGTACACCCGCCTAATCTTCGGCGCTCGATGCTCGCCAACAACAGCAATTTTTGTTCTTCAAAAAACTGCTAGAGATTTCTCACCAAACCAGGCCGTTAAGGATTTAGTCTACAACCGTTTTTATATGGACGATTTTGTACACTCGTTCGAGACAATTCAAAACGCTAAAGATAAGACAGCTCTGCTTAAGAAAACGCTTTCGAAAGGTGGGTTCAATTTGACAAAATTTGTCTCAAACGAAAGATCCGCTATACAAGATCTTGACGACAGCAAAGAAAACGACGAAAATTGTCATCGAGTGCTTGGAGTTCACTGGAATAAGTCATTTGACAGATTATTTCACAAAAAACCATCAAAGTTTGACAACAACGGTAACAGCTGTTCAATCAGGAAACTTCTGTCGCTAATCGCCTGTCTTTTTGATCCATTAGGCATTATAGCCCCGCTAGTAATTACACTAAAGATTATTCTACAGGATGTATGGAAAGAAGGACTAGCGTGGGATGACCCTTTGCCGCTCGAAAAACGGATTCTGATCCAAAAATGGATTGACAAATATCAATCTGCACCACCAATTGAACTTCCTCGCTGCATAAATCCCAAATTATCAGCAAATGAACTACATGAACTCCACATATTCAGCGACGCCTCGCAACTAGCTTATGGAGCTGTAGCTTACATCAGAACTTCTTCAGAAAATGACGTTTCATGCTCGTTTCTCATAAGCAAAGCCAAAGTTGCTCCAATCAAGCAGCTCAGTATTCCTAAAATGGAGCTCCAGGCCGCAGTTCTTAGAACCCGCTTAGCTAGGTTCGTTAAAACGCACCAAAATATTTTGTTCAAGGAAACCGTCTTTTGGTGTGACAGCACAGCAGTCCTAGCGTGGATTAAGAGCTCGGACAAGCTTAAAGTTTATGTGTCCAACAGGGTGCGCGAAATTCAAGAAAACTCATCATCTGATAGCTGGTATCACATCAGTGGCAAGCATAACCCAGCCGATCACGTATCTCGCGGTATTGATCCAGATGAGCTGCCAAAACTTTGGCTAACTCCACCCTCGTTTTTGTTTGAACCAAAAGACAGCTGGAACAAGATACTCAGCGCGGAGAAAACAAACGTAACAACAATACAACAACCAGTAAACGCAGTCATTGACATCGAGAGATTCTCGAAGTGGACCAAGCTACTCAAAGCAACCGCACAAGTCTTTCGTTTCCTGGACATAATTAAAACCAAGCAAAAAAGAGCTCTCAACTGTACGGATATTGAGAAATCGAGAAGTCATCTGTTCAAAGCGTCACAACAAAACTCTTTCGGTACCTCAATCTGCTTGATGAAGCAGAAAAAATCTCTTCCAACGAAAGACAAACTTCTACAGCTCTCCCCGTTTCTCCAAGACAACATTTTGCGTGTTGGCGGCAGAACCAAAAGGAGTACATTGTGTTACAACACGAAACACCCAATTATTCTAAACGCAAAAGAGTTCATTACTCGGCTCTTTCTAATCAAATGCCACGAAATCTGTATGCATTTTGGAACTGAATATGTGAAGAACTATGTACAACAAAACTTTTACGTGTTTGGTCTTCGAGACGCCCTTCGCAGTATCACCTACAGGTGCTTTGATTGCAGACGATTCAAAGGCCAAGGACTTCAACCACCCATGGCGGATCTACCCGACATCAAATTTCCACAAGACCAGTCTCCTGTAGTTTTTACAAACGTTGGAATCGACTATATTGGCCCCTTTACTGTTATTCAGCGGGACAAAGAAGAAAAAGCCTATATCTGCCTCTTCAATTGTCTAGTCACACGAGCTGTGCACTTGGAAGTGACAGAAGACTTAACGACAACCACTTGCATGACGGCCATCCGAAGATTTATCGCCAGACGCGGACAACCTCGACTCTTTCTCAGTGACAATGGTAGCAACTTTCTTGGAGCCAGAAAACAGATACGAAGACAACCCCTCAAACTTGACCATGAGTTCATTAGACAGAAACTAATGAACGATTCCGTCGAATGGCGTCTAAACCCTCCTTCTGCTCCCCATTTCGGCGGGGTGTGGGAAAGGCTCGTTCAAACGAGCTCTTCTCTTGAATCTGGGATCTGCGAAGTTGACATGGGACGTCTTCTCCACCATTGTTATCGAAACAGAGAGTCTTGTCAATGCGAGACCTTTAACACACGTTAGAAGTGACATCGAGGACGAGGACCCGTTGACACTCAACCACTTTCTGATTGGTAGAGCGTTTCCCAATGTCCCAGCCTGTGTCTTCAAAGAGACTCCCACAATCCAGACGAAGACGTGGACCCAAGTGCGACAACGACTCGAAGCAATCTGGAAAAGACTTCTAAAAGAGTACATTCCAACCCTGAACACAAGGAAGAAGTGGTTAAAGCCTGATGCCAAGTTGGAAGTGAATGACGTCGTTTGGGTTTTGGAAGAATGGACCCCAAGAGGAATTTGGCCCCTGGGACGCGTGACAAGGACATCCACCGGCCCCGACAAAACAGCTAGGTCATGTGAAGTAAAAACTGCTTTAGGCTTCTTAACCCGACCAGCTGTTGAACATGCACATGTTTTCCCAAAACCACCCCCGGCAGGTTAGGTAGGCCCCGAGTATGTTATCGATGTGATAATTCTTAAGTACATTTTGCCGCCTAATTGTTGTAAACTTGATTTCTTCGACACGTTTGAATCATAATCATCGAAAACAAGCTAAACAAAGGTGCACGTGGCGAAACAAAAGAAATGATTGAATAAAGAAATTGAAACAAGGATCTTATTTTGAAACAACAAAACCCAAGGAATTGAAAAGGAAAGACGACATCGGCAACTCCCCCGACCGGGACTAGATGGCCAATGTCAGTCTCATTAATGATATTATGATAATTATATAACGGCCCAATTGATCGGTAAACGTAAACTAACATGGTCTTGGACTCTATCTATGACTATGACTGTTGGGCTGTTCAAAAGTGTGCATTGGGCTGTTCTGTGCATTTCTTTAATCTTTCAAAAAACAAATTCAGCTGGAACGTTCTGAAACAATATGTAAAAAGATTTTACTTTTATATTTCGATTTCTTTAAACTTTCTAATAAATCTTACAAGTCGATTATACTAATCCGCGCTTTTCGGCCAAATATTTTGGAAAGCAAAGCATTTCTGCAATTTTTTACAGTACGCTGAACTGCGCGATTATATACTTTTTTCTGTTCTACACTTAAAATTGTTACTCATTATCCATAATCTCCATTTTTCTCATATTCCCTTGAAAAAATGGCTTTTTAGTAGGTTGGAGCTTTTCCTGTGCAAACCACAGCTTGTTCCAATCCCTCTTGTTTCCTTTAAAAAATCAAATATGTCTCAAGTCATCATGCCTTTTAGCCTGTGGAGAAACTGGAGTTGTTTCCTGCGGGTGCAACTGCAGTGAAGGTTGCCAGTGTTTCTAATAATTTGGATATGCTGAAGTTGTTGAGACGCTATGGCTCAGAGCCGATTCCCATGCCAGAGCAGGAGGTCACTGCCAAGAACTCCACTGAAGTCTTCTACACTATGAAGGTCTGTTATCAAATTAAATACTCTTCACCGAAGTTTTCTTTCCTGTTCCTTCAGTCTTCATTTATTACTACTACATGTATGCTAAAGGGCTTTGATTCTCCAACGATGTTGACCAATCTCTATCAGCACTCTATCATCACGGCGCGCGATTCTGTCAACTTCAATCTCATAAACTTTTTGGAGAAAGAATTGATGTGAATAATAAGATATTGTATTGAATACTAGTACTTACTTGCTGTTATCACTATCTATTATAGCGCATATAACTGACGTAAGGAAAAAAGCTAAGCCTTATCTCTTACAGTTGTGAGCATTAGCCGCCAAGTTCAGCTGAGTTCGTTGATATTTGCGGCTATTTTGCTGCCGTGGTGCTTGAATTATCAACCAGTGGTTTGTATTCTCACAAAGTTGAAAAAAATGCTTCTACAACATATTTATCTTTTATAATGATGGTTTATGCTTCTTGCCAATTGACATAATCTGATTATAAAAACAGTTGTAATGCATCCGACAGCCATAAAGACCTGATTTGTGAATTTTACTACCCCAATTTTGAGGAAAACAAAAGTTTATTTCAGCTTGTGAATAAGGTATCCTCTCTTGTTGATACACATCTCCTTTTTTGTATCGATTTATTGCATCCAGCTATCTTTCCCTTGTTGACACGTCTACGCGAGGAATGTTTCAGAAACCTTAGGATACCAAAGGGTGGGCAAAATCTAACTTTCCAAAAACCCATTTTAGGCAATCTAATAAAATCAGCGCTGTTTTGGCGTTTTCATTGATAAACGTATATATCTGATTGATAGAATGAACATCGCAGACCAAAATCAGAGCAATAAAAATGCAAAAAATTTAGCCCGCAGGAGACAAAAAAATAACAAAAAAAGGTAGTAACAATAAACGAAGGAAAGAAAATCTCACAATCTCATGGTTTGAATTCATTGCCTCTCTGGTTGCACCACATTTTGGTGTAAAAATTGATGCGGATAATGAGATTTGTTATTGCAATTCGCGGCTTTAACTCTGCTGATGGAATTGAATTACCAGTCAGTGGATTATTTCCTCACAGAGTTAGAAAAAATGCTTCGACTTTGAATTTACTGATTTTTGTAGCGATGGTTTATACTTCTTGCCAATTGGCGTAGTCTGGCTGGTTGATTCACTAGGTTGACATCCAGTGTAGCAGTAAAGCAGTAGCACAGTAGTACTGCATCAGATATCACTAAATATATGGGTTTTGCTTTGAATGTAACAGTATTACAAAAACATTTTTAATGAAGTTGTTTAAAAAATACAACAAAACATTGTCTAACCTTGGTTCTTTGTTGTTAATTAAAACTTTCAAAAAAGATTGTCTTCTTCAGTTGTTACAATAATGTCCCAGAGCAAGAAATGAAGAACTATGCAGTATTTTTATTTAGTGTTCCTGACGATAAGAATGTAATTTTTTTCCTTACAGTCATCAATTACGAGTTTGCTGAGTTTTCATTTTGATCTGCTTGCACAAGATGAATTCCGAAAAACCCATCTGGATCAATTTTGCTTATGAACGTACCTGGGAAGACTGAAGTCGCCTAAAATGCAGACTTCTGCTCGTTTTAAAGTTTTGCGCTCTCACTTGTGTACCTTTTTGGAAAACGATATTTTTTATTGATGTCTTGGCAATTATTCAATTAGGGAATTGAATTTAAATTAATTAATTAAATTCTGCAAATTTGAATTCTTTGGCTGAGTGTTAGTTTGGACGTCTTTACAAAATTCGGCTTGCTTGTCTATCGGCTTGCTTGACCACCACCTTAAAAAATTGTCAGCTTTATATACGAACAAAGAGGAAGAACTTGCCGTAGCTGGTTACCAAATTATGCCATCAATATTCTGTTCCAGGCTCTGGCTAGTCCGGCCTACTGTCTTGTGATGGCGAAGAAGGACCCCATGATGATGGCCTTCAAAGTGTCCACTCACTGCAGATCTCTAGCTGAGAAGAATCCTCACCAATCGGTCAGAAAATATTATTGTGTTTCGTTCACAGAGAACCTCAAAACACACGTTTCCCTCTAATTTTCAGCAAATGCCCCCCCCCCCCCCAACACCACCACAAGATCATGTACCTCTTGAATTGATCATGCATTCGCACCTCTGTAATCTTAGATATAAATTGTTCTATATATTCCCGATTCTTCTTAAGCTCTACACACCACAATTAATGCAAAGCAAAAACAAGATTTATAGTGTTTACTCAATGCAATGAAAGCGGAAGTTTTGTTCACGTGGGGCAAGGTAAAAGTTCCAGGAATTAATTCAAAGAAGCGCCCCGTGTCGAAATTACCCCCCCCCCCCCTGATTACCCCGCAAATTGATGTAATTGTCTATTGGGGGTAAAACGATGTAAGATTAGGGGGTAATCGGGAGAGTTTTTAGATTGTACCCCCCAAAATTACCATCCAAAAAGTTATACGGTTAGGGGTTAATTTTAGGGGGCAGAACGGTGTAAGGTAGGGGGGGGGGTAATGGAGTGTAATGAGGGAATTTTTTAGGTTGCACCCCCCAAAAAAGATGCAAGATTATGGGGTTAATTTTAGGGGGCCAAGTGATAGGGCAATGGGGGTAATGGCGAGTAATGGGGAAATTCCTAGATTTTACGCTTAAAATTATCATCCAAAAAATGTAAAATTAGAGGGTAAGTTTTGGGGGGCAAAACGGTGTAAGATGGGGGTAATGGGGGTAACGGGGGTAATGGGGTTAACGGGGGGAATTTTTAGATTTCACCCCCGAAAAATATCCCCCAAAAAGATGGGGGGGGGGGGGGGTTAACAGACTTTCAACTTTTTAAAATGTGTATTTATATTTTTTACAACTTCCAGCAGCTGTCGTAAAGCATTTTTCTGCCCTTTTGTGGAAGCGCAAACAACTAACAATTGGATCTTTCACTTTTGTCCCCTCCAGTACGTTATGCACCCTCTAGATACAGAGTACGTGTCATAGCATGGTAAATAGTTAAGTAATGATGTGGATGATAAGTCTGGGGGTGCAAATAATATGCACCGATTGGATGGGGGGCACAAAAAGAAAAACTCCAAAAAATTCCAGGTCTTTCCCATTATAGCCCCCAATGAAATTATAGCCCCCCCCATTATGGTATAATTACCATGTTGGGGGGGGGGGTATAGGTTATCTGACCACAAAACGGGGGGCTATAATGGGAAAGACCCAAAGTTTCAATCAAAAACCGCAACCCGGGTCGAGGAAAAATCGGAAAAATATGTGACATAAAAGGCGAAAAGTTGTTTTTTTTTCACCGCAAATTTTGTGCATAATTTTGCGGTTAAATGCCGTGAAATTGTAATTTCACCGCCCCTACAAAGATTCGAACCTCTCACCTCCTGCATGTCATCCAGTTCTTCTTCCACTGCGCCTTCTCTCACTAACTTCTGTTGTTCAGGGTTTTGTTTTGAATATAAATCAAATTCAATGTGGTGAATGTGGCAAATTTTTGTAAGTTCACCGCTTACTCTAGTGTTGAAATTACATAAATTCACCGCTTAGAAAAACGTGTCAAAAATATGTAAGATTAAGGGGAAATTTTAGGGGGGGGGGGTGTTAAATCTAACAATTGCTTCCTTACTCCCACGAACTCCACCGCATTCACTGCTGATCTCTTACAGCTTTAACACCTTTTTCTAAGCGGTGAATTTATGTAAGTTCACCACTAAGTTAAGCGGTGAATTTATGTAATTTCATCGCAATCACCGCTCATCTCCGCATAATTTGATCACTTTTTCAGAGCGGTAAATTTATGTAATTTCAACTCTAAATTCAGCGGTAAAATTATGTAATTTCACCGCTACCAGGCGATAAAGTTTTTTTCAACGCATTCACCGCCTGACTATGTAATTGCACTGCATTCATCGCTGATCTGACAAAATTTTCCGCATTCACCGCTTATCTGACTAAATTTTGCGTTGAATGGCGGTGACACCTCGACCCGGGGAAAATGCCTTCAATTTGCTTCAGGAGCAGTATGAAGAACTTTCAAACAAAATGGAGGCATTTGCTCATCAGTGGTTTGGGAGTGCCTCGGACAACTATGAAGTGAACATGATAATTGGGTTGCCAGATCAGATCAATATGGAAGTGGGACTCTCCTATGATATACTCATGGGCACCAAAACCAACTCATTCTTACCCAATGCAAACCCAGGCATCCTTAACTCCAGCAAATACTGTCGTCTCAGATATGCATTACTGCATAATCATGTATCGGTTTGTGTTATGTGTCTTTTTTATCATCTTCAGCACAGTTTTAACATTGGGCTCAATTTTATAGTGAAAAGAGTGTAAAAATAAACATATATCTCCGCTTAATAAGGTTGGGAAAACTGTAATTTGAAGAATGTTATTTTAAATTAAGACCGTAAGAATGTAAAAAAAATGTATAAATGTGTATAAATGTATAAAATAATATAAAAGTACAAAATGGCAACAGTGTAAAAATTATTTCTCCCACTTTAAATTTCATCATTTAATTTTTTAACACTCTTTTGGTCTCATTTTCATAATTACACTTTTAAAACTACACTTTTCCCGCCCTTATTAAGCGGACAAAAAGGGCTGTAACGTTTTCACTTTTAGGGTTTTTTTGTGGCAATTTTATAATCATTGGCAATATGTTAAAATAATAGTTAATAAGAACTAGGTGATTTGAAAACCCCAAAATTGATAGAAAAAAGAATTTCAACTTGTCCGCCCTCAAAAATTACAAAACAAGCTGCTCCTCTTTAGAATTTCATCATCCTGATTCAAAAAGATCACGTGAGCCATCCAAAAGTATCGAGCGTCCCTCACAAATAACTTCTTCTCCCGATGGGGTTACACGAAATAGTTAAGCGAAGCCAGTCTTAGGCCAGTTGTCACCAAAATTTTTTTTACCACAGTCTTCTTTTAGCTTTTTGAACCTTGTTGATCATATTGTGTGCTCTTGTATATAAAAATATCCAAATTTTTCTCATAGTGTTGCACTGCTCAGAATGTTTTCTTGCCAAACGCACTTGAATTATTGCCAAAAAAACTCAACTTCAAAACTTCGGAGAATCAATTTTTTTTACTAAACGAACGGAATGTTTTAGAAAATGTTCTGTGTTGCGGCTGCTCAAGAATCTCAGCGGAACCGATATATCACAGCCTGGTTCTCGAGTTTTACGCCGGCCTGGTTCTTCACTGGGTTCGATTGACTAACGATCTCGCAGAAATAATTAGTCGCTCGGACGTATTAAAAAGACTGTAACTTTAATTTTGTTGATTGAAGTTAAGAATATCCTTAGTGATAGTCTATGTTCAATTTCGTGCTGAAGTTTGTAAGGCTTCAGCCAGTAGCTAGTATTGTTGCAAACTTCTCGTTAAGTAAGCTCAACTAACTTAGAACTCGCAAGATCTTAAGATCTAGCAAAACTTAGCAAAAAGACTATAGTTGTTAAAGAATCAAATTTTAGTCTATCTGAGAGCCAACTGCTCTTGGTAACAGTTTCTAATGGTTCTAAATACAATACGGTTTCACTAATCAAACAATTGGGTTAAAGTAAATAATCAAATATTTATCAATTATAACATCATCGCTACTTGTCTCTGATTGGTTAATCAAGAAAATGATTTAGGTCATTGTTTACATAGTAAATGTCAAACTACTGCAATATTTACTTTTGTTGACATAAGCACGGATGGTTATTACGTGGCTGTGAATGCCTCGAATGTATGGTATTTCACCTTTAATGATCTTCTAAAGTATCACAAAATAAACAATTTAAGAAGTTTACCAATAAATAACAAAAAAATATCGAAAATTGCCAATTTTGCACCAAATAAGTGCTAATAGCCACACTTGTGGGTGTGATGCAATAACGTTCGTTGGTTCCATGAGTAGCTTAGAGGTAACCCTAACCGTCTGCCATAACCTCGGGTTGCTCGGGTTTTGCCTTCCCAAAATAAGAGGGGGTGGACAAATTTTCGGTCCCAACTTGTAAAATTTTTTGGTTTTGACCATTTTTGAGTTTTGACAAATTCTAAGTTATTTCAGTTTCAAAAGTTATTTCTTCCTATCTGATGGCTTTTTTAGCTCATTTGAAGTGGCGCCAACATCGCCGGCCCTGTTTTCGATCTCGGAAACACCATCGTAGAATACTGGCGCTAACTTCACAACTGGCCGGTTTAGCTCTCCATGTGCCATTTTGACTCTCGCTGACCTCACAACTCCGTCGTTGCCAGTGAAGATCTCAATGATTCGTCCAAGTTTATACTCACAGCGTTTCACAGAGTCATCTACTAGCCACACTAATTCGCCTTCTTTCAGGTTTCGCACATGTTCTTTTGACCATTTCGATCTCTGATTCCATTGTGGAAGATATTCACGAGTCCATCTTTTCCAGATCATGTCGGCATATGCTTGAGCCGTTTTGAATGATTTTCTCAGGTCATAGTAGCGTTCACTGGGTGGCATGAATGGTGCACTCGCGTTCTCTCGTCCTAGCAAGAAATGATTTGGTGTGAGTGCTGTCAAATCTTCAGGATCGTCGCTTACTGCTGGCAGGGGTCTTGCGTTGAGAGTCTGCTCTACAAGACACATTGATGTGCTGAGTACCTCGTCGGTGAGGCTTCTGTTGTCCAAGATTGCAATCATGACCTTCTTGCAACTTTGAACCAGTCTTTCCCAGATTCCACCAAAGTGAGGAGCTCCGGGAGGGTTGAATTTCCAAACAATCTTTTTCTGTGCTAAGTCACTCTCAATCTTAGCTTTGTCCCACTCGTTCATGAATGCTTTCAGCTCATTGGCTGCTCCAACAAAGTTTGTTCCGTTGTCACTAATGATGGTATTTGGGTAGCCACGTCTTGCAATGAATCTTGTCACTGCAGCTAGACATGACTCGGTGTCCAATGACTGAGCAACTTCAATGTGTACTGCTCTCGTTGTCAGGCAAGTGAAGAGGCAGCACCATCTCTTCAAGGTACTTCGTAGGAACTTGACTTCGAAGGGTCCGAAGTAGTCGACTCCGGTATGAGTGAATGGGAACACATGTTCATCAAGTCGTTCTCGGGGTAGATCTGCCATCGGTGGGTGAATTGGGTTGGCGTTCCTGTGTCTGCATCTGATGCATCTCGACTTGATTTTCCTTAATGCATTTCTCAGCCCGATGATCCAGTATTCTTGTTGGAGCATGTTTCTCACATATTCTGTGCCCTCATGTAGGTTGTCTTGATGTGCTTTCTCCAGCAGAAGTTGTACAACTGGATGTTTTGCTGTTAACAATATTGGGTGTTTTGCATTGTAGTCAAGGTTTGAATGCTTCAATCGGCCTTTTACTCTAATTGTTCCATCTTCCTCTATGAAGGGTGACAATTTGGCAATGTTTAAAGTTTTGGAGATTTCTTTGCTGTTTGCTATAGACTTCGAAACATTCGGGAAGCTTTCGTTTTGAACAAATCGAAACAGTATTTGCTCTGCTTGGTGAATTTCGTCTGCTTTGAGGGGATCCTTCTGCTTTGTCTTGAACCTCATGCAGTTGGCAATGAAGTTTCTAATTCGGTTGAAGGAACTGTATCGTCTCCAGTCACATATTTGGTCTAGTTTTGTTTCCGTTGCTACAGTACTCATAACCTGCTCAGGCTCGAGTTCATTCACTTGGCACCACAGCTTTGGCCACTTTTCTTCATCTGCCTGGAGCCGAGCCGGCCCGTTTAGCCATACGGACTCCTTGAGGCCTTCGATGGACATTCCTCTGGTTCCGATGTCGGCAGGGTTTTCGACACCTTTGACGTGTCTCCATTGATCCATCGATGAGTTTTCCAATATTTCCGCTGCTCTGTTCGCAACGAATACTTGTTGTTTCTTGTGCGCTGCCTGTAGCCACTGTAGCACTGTTGATGAGTCGGTCCAATGATAGATTTTGTCAATTTTGACATCATGTTCATTGAGTATCTGCTTTCTGAGACGAACTCCACAGACTGCGGCTTGAAGTTCTAATTTGGTGCCGTCATATGTCTGATGGGTGCCACACGACATTTCCCTATTACATATGTCAGTTCTAGCGTTGCCTCATCTTGCAGATATGCCACAATGCACATTGCTTCCTCTGATGCATCTGTAAAGATGTGTAGTCTCAAGTTTGTGCAGCCGTTTTCAAAATAAAGTCGATTTATTGACATTGTCCTTATTTCTCTCAACTCAGAGCACCAACCACTGAACAATTTTGAGTGTTCTGCTGACAACTCTTTGTCCCATGCTTGTCCCATTGCTGCCCAGATGCTTTTGAGTAGAAACCGCATTCGTATGGTGAATGGTGAACATATCCCAAGTGGGTCGAACACTGCTGAGACAAAGGATAGGACAATTCTCTAAGTTATTTTTGCTGGAACTTCTTGCTCAGTTCCACGACAGACTATGAGACTGTCTGTGTCCACATTGCAGTTGATTCCTAGGATTGAAGATGATTGTGGTTCTTCGAGTGTTTTCACAACTTTCATTGACCTGTCTGTCTCTGGGATCTGTGAATTGACTTCATCGTCACTTGTTATCCATTTCGTCAACTTGAATCCACCTTTGATGAGGATGTCTCTGACTTTCTGATAAATTTCAATCGCTTCTTGAGGTGTTCTGCCTGATTTGAGGAAGTCGTCTATGTAGAAGTTTCGCTGGACAGCTTTGACAAGATTTTCGTCGTTGACTGCATTATCTTTCGCCACTTGGTGCAAGGCGTAATTTGCACAAGTCGGCGAGCTTTTTGCCCCAAAAACATGTCGTGTGTACTCGTAGATTTCTATTCTCCGCTCTGGATCTTCTCTCCAGAGGAATCGTAAACATCGGCTGTCATCCTTTGGGACAGCTACTTGAAGAAACATTGCTTCTATATCGGCTGATAAGGCTATTTGGTGTTCTCGGAAATGAAATATGATTCCGATCAAACTCTGCAGCAGGTCTGGCCCAGGTAGAAGTTTGTCGTTTAGGGCTACACCTTGATACTTTGCTGCTGCGTTGCACACTCTTCTGACTTTTTCGGGTTTGTTCGGGTTTATGACGGGATGATGTGGTAAATACCATTGCAGTTTGTCTTTGGTTTCATTCAGTTCAGCTTGATCTACTTTCCGAACGTATCCAGCGTTGACATCTGTGTCGATGGTTTCTTGGTAGCGCTTCTTTAGCGCCTCGTCTTTCTGTAGGCGTCGTTCTAAGGACTTGATTTGCCCCATTGCAGAGTAGAAGTTGTTTGGTAACTTCACTTCGTCCTCTCGCCACAGAAGTCCAACTTCGTATCTCTCACCATTGAATCGCGTTGTTTGCTCCAAAGTCTTGATTGCTTTTCGTTCCTCTTTCAAATGACAGGTGACATCGCAGTTTGAAGCGTAGGACTCGATATCCCACCACTTACTCAACTGGTTTGCTAAGTTGTCATCTGCAATTGATGTTGCTGTGGTCGCAAGAGTTGCTGCTTGCTTCGCTGGTAGGGGTCCACTTAAAGCCCAACCAATCTTTGATTTCACTGCCCATGGTGCATTTTTGTCTTCTGACTTCTTGAATTCAAAAGGGTGATGAATGTCGTAGCAATCTTGTCCAAGAATCACTTGAACATCGTTTAGATTGTAGCTCTGATCTGGCAAATTCCTCAAATGTGGGTAGCGGTCTTTCAACTCTTGCAGTTCTACAATCTGGTCCCCCAATTTCAGTTTCTCCTTCACATAGAATTGCACTGTTGTCAGTGGTCGAGACATCTCATGCGCTGAAACAGCTATCGGCACTATTTCAGTCTTGACATCTTGTGAGCCATGGATCCCTGCTGCTGATAGAGATGCTTTTCGGCCTTGGAGTTAGAGTTTTGACACCACTGATTTGTCCAAAAATGAGATTGAGGATCCCGAATCACACATCGCTAGCACATTTAGACTTAAGTCTCTGTTTGTCAGCTTGATTCGTACCACTGGAAGTCCTCCTTGGGTGATGTTAGTTGCTACTGCCGTTGTAGCATCTGAGACATTCTTTGTAGTATCCTTCTTCGGTAGGTCGCTGTGCAAAATCCTGTTGTGTCGCCTTCCACAGCTGGGTACGCTACATGTCCTGCTTCTGCAGTCCTTCGGAATGTGGCCTGGTTTCAAACAATTGAAACACAGTCGGAACCTCTGGACATGCTCTCGTCGTTCATTTACTTTCAGTGATTTAAACTTTTAACACGTCCAAATCAGATGTTGTCCGTCTTTGAAGGGGCATTCGAAATTCTTGGGTTTGCTTGACTCTTCGGCGTTTGAAGCAAAGGTACTCGTCTTCGGTTTATCACGGCTTTGAAATTTGTTTCTGTCAAACGACGAGTTCGTCTGTGCTAACAAGTTCTCATGAATTGCAGCTTTGGAGGCAAGCCACTCCTTCAAAATAATCAGGTTACCTCTCAGTAGTCAACGATCGTGCATATACTGCAACCATTGTTCTCTCAGTTGCGGAGAAAGTTTTCTCGTTGCTGAACTTAGTCCTGCTTCTGCTTCTAGATCTGATGTGTATCCAAGTTGAGTCAAGGTGTTCATCACATTTGTAACCACATTTGCGAATTTGACGATGCTCGTAGAATCGTCATGCCAAACTGGAGGATGAGTATGTATTTTCTTGAATTGCGAGTTGACTATGAAATCTGATCTGCCGTACTTCTCACAGAGTATATCCCAAGCGTGATAGTATGATTGCGAGCTGAATCCCATTCCCGATATTGCTGCCTTTGCTTGACCCGTGAGACTGGTCTTGAGGTATTGCATCTTTTCTGTATCGCTGATTGGCTTTTGATGAACAACAACATCAAAAAGACCTGACCACTCTGGCCACTCCAGTGGGTCTCCTGAAAACTCAGTCAGTTTTAGTTTTGGCAAGCCACTGGCACCACTGCTTGGTACTGGTTGGTAGATTACTTGCGGAGTGGTGTGATTCATTGTGTTCCTGTTTCTGCTCTCGGCAGACATGTTCCGAAAGTTGTTAACAGGACTCTGACTCCTGTTTCTGTCTTGAACTGCTGACGTTCGCTGCTGATGAAACGTCGTCCTTGTCAACGGCGGTGCTGGTGGGTCCGTTACTCTAATTGGTTTACGGACTTCTGGTTTCTGGAGAATGCTCGGTTCAACCAGTTGCGTTGAAAAAAGCCTTTCGCCTGGTTGGAACAGCGGGGTAGTTTTCGGGTAGGTGCTGAAACGTTTATCAGCTCTGTCCTTGGTGACATTCGTTGTAGGGTCGATAACAACATTCGGAGATAGTGGTCGTTGAGGGACAGACTGTTGAGCCCCTGATTTTACCCACCCGGCTGTTCTTTCGTGGTTTTGTTTTGATGCGACACTTTCTATCTCATCTGCCACTGATCCAGATGCCCGTGAGCTTCCTTTGGTCAGTTCAAATTTCATACATCTTTCTTCTTCGTCTTCTTCTGCTTTCCTTCTTTCGTTTTCAAGGGCTCGTTCATGCTGTCGAAAAGTTTGTCTTCTTGTTGCTGCATCTTTAGACGTAACTCTTGTTCCTGTTGTTGTTGTAACTCTTGCTCTTGTTGTTGTTGTTGTAACTCTTGCTCTCGCCGCTGTTGTTGTTGTTGCTGTTGCAAACGTAACTCTTCTTGCTGGCGACGAAGTTCTATTTCTTCACGCTCTTGCTCTAACTCCAACTGGCACTCTCGCAATCGTTGCTCTGTTTCTTTCTTTGCTTTTAGGTGTTCGAGCTCCATTTCTTCGATCTGTCGCCCTTTTCATGATCGTGAGTTGGCGATACTGGGTTGTTTTCTGCTTCCGTGTGTAGCAGAATGCTTGGAAGAGACCTCGGCGCTCTCCTCAGCGTTTTCTATGGCTCCATTACCTGTATCAATTACAGTTTCGTCGTTTGGGTCTTTGTCACCAGTCGATGTAGTTGACACTAACGATGTTTGGTTTCCACAATCCTTGCTGAGCCTGTACTGTTTGATCAGGTCTTGATAGTAACTCCTAGCATCACTGAAATTCGTAAACCCATGGTGACAAGCTTCTGTCTTCGCTATTCGAAGAGTTTCTGCACAAATTTCATCTAGATTTTCTAATAACCGTTCCGCCTGATCACACAGTATCTGTTTTTCGGATTCGCTTAAATTTTCTGCTTTCAATTTCTCTTCGAGTTCTAACAATTCGTTCGCGATTGGAACATAATCTCCCAATAATTTGTACTCTCTCAGTGTATCTTTTCGGTAGTCGACGACTATTGCGCGACAATCTGACAATCTTCAATGCCTCTGAGATCTGGTACTTTGTCAACTACCCATCGCAAGACCTTCCTCTTTTCTTCTAACATACGCCTGGTGCCATTGTCAAAGCTTTCAAAATACTTTGGTTTTAATAGTAACCTCTGCTGTTGTCGGCTGTCTTCCAAGTTGTCGTATGTCTCGAAGAAACATCGATAAGCACCTTCGGCCGTCATTGTTTTGTTTTGTGTCAGGAAGCCTTCTAGCTCGTTGAGGTATCTGGAGAAGGACTTGAGTATATCAACTTGCTCTTTCTCTAACGTCTTGAGTTGACCACTCGCCTTCCAATCAGCTGTCTTCCAGTGTCTGTTGGGACTTTTGCTGGCCATCGTTGCTGGTTGTGTTTTGGTCAACCAGGTTGAATCGAAGATTCGTTGCTGTTCGTGTTACTGCTGTTGTTGGTGTCCGGGTCGGCGGAACAAATGTTGCGGCTGCTCAAGAATCTCAGCGGAACCGATATATCACAGCCTGGTTCTCGAGTTTTACGCTGGCCTGGTTCTTCACTGGGTTCGATTGACTAACGATCTCGCAGAAATAATTAGTCGCTCGGACGTATTAAAAGGACTGTAACTTTAATTTTGTTGATTGAAGTTAAGAAAATCCTTAGTGATAGTCTATGTTCAATCTAGTGCTGTGAATGCCTCGAATGTATGGTATTTCACCTTTAATGATCTTCTAAAGTATCACAAAATAAACAATTTAAGAAGTTTACAAATAAATAACAAAATATTGAAAATTGCCAATTTTGCACCAAATAAGTGCTAATAGCCACACTTGTGGGTTTGATGCAATAACGTTCGTTGGTTCCATGAGTAGCTTAGAGGTAACCCTAACCGTCTGCCATAACCTCGGGTTGCTCGGGTTTTGCCTTCCCAAAATCGGAGGGGGTGGACAAATTTTCGGTCCCAACTTGTAAAATTTTTCAGTTTTGACCATTTTTGTGTTTTGACAAATTCTAAGTTATTACAGTTTCAAAAGTTATTTCTTCCTATCTGATGGCTTTTTTAGCTCATTTGAAGTGGCGCCATTATTCTGAGCAGGTAAAATAGTGGTCAACAGAATTAGGAACAGAAACAGCGAAATTAGGAAAAAATTAATCAATTTCGTTCAAATAAATAATGTCTCAGGAAATTATAAACTGGTACCATTGACAGCATTAGAGGTGAAAAATTTCCACCATTTTAAATTTTTTTTCAATTTTCAATTTTTTTAAGAAAAACGCGTTGAGCCACGATACCAGTTTTCATTTTTTATTCTCAAAACTGATAGTAAAGTATAAAAACTTATTACGTCAAGTATAATTGCAAGTAAATACAATCTGCCGGTAACGACAAACTCTTCATCTATTTATTCTTAAGGAATCAATTATCAAATGGTTTTTACAACTTTTTTTAGATCATGGTTACTCAGTAAATTTTAAAAAGTGCAATTTATCAGTTGTGCAAAATAGTTCAACAAAATTTATTGAAAAAATACTAGATAAGAAGCTACATTTAAATATTTTTAAAAAAAATTCGGACCCTTCATAAATTGTTGACTGAAGTAACTAATGTTAAAAATTATAAATTGACTTTTATTAATGTTTTGAATTCATTTGGTCACTTTTCTAACATATATTTGTTAATAGGAATTTTTACAGTCCAAAACATACGGAATAATTTTTTTTTTTTGGAAAAATCTTCCTATTTTTTTCCTGCATAGACTTTTTGCAAGTTGTTAGTATTTTGGTTAACTAAAATTTTGACTTCATTTTACTGAACAACTGAAGGGAATCAAAAACCACAAAATTATCTGGTTTTTCTTAATTGTTGCATTATCTTCTTAAATTGCGTTAAAATTTTTCAGTTTTCGTGGAATCATATTTTTGCATAAAAAAAAATTAGAGAAAGCATGATAATGCGCTTAGTAGGCAGTACTAAATTTTGCCAGCAGAAATGATTTCACGCTGATTAAAAAGATAAGGTAATCTGCATAGATTGCTTTCTGAGTCAAAAATTAAATCTCTAACAATTGAAAGCATTCAAGCCAAAGAATGCCCGAAAGTTGAATCAATTTGAGGAACAGTAAGCACATCTAAATTTGCTGTTTCTGCTGCAGAGGAGTCAACAATAAATAAATGTTTATGGCGAGAAAATTTGTTTTTGTTTCTAATCATCGCATTAAATATCATTTCAAAACCAATGGAACACTCAAGAGTTTTTTTATGGCGAAAGAAAATTTATTTCCTAAACAACTATTCTAGAAAAAAACCAAAATATATCTCTATAAATGCAAAAAAATTAACTTATATTTTAAATTCGTAACTTTTTTTTATCAATTGAAGCTATATTGCAAAGTTGAACAAAAAATTTATGGGTCATTGGTGCTAGAGTTGTTCAATGAAAGCCTCATTGAACTCTTGAAAATTTAGCACTAATCAATAAAAAACCTTAATATTCTTTGTCCACAAAAAAGGAGAAATCATATCGCAGCATGAGTGCTTAAAATGTTTCTTAGTGGAATTTCTTTTATCTTTGTTATTAAATTTTTGAAAACGCGATTTGTGATCATTATCAGTTCAAATCGAATCAACAATGGAACAACTCTCGCTAACTTCTATGAAAAATCTTTCGAGGTATTTCTTTTGTTCTCGTTCCCAAATTTTCCCTGCCAATGACTTGTAGTCATTACATTCGATAAGACACAAATTTTGATCTCCCCACTCATTGGGTAAGACATTAAAAACTAATCAGTATTGATTGTTCTCGTCACCTATTGTGTGGCATATTTTTCAAAGACGACTTCCCTTATAATGGGGGATAAAGATTCAATGGCTTGCTCGAGTTTCATATGCGCCTAAAATCTCGCGTCTCTTGCTACCAGCATGATTGCGGACCTCCGAATTGCTATAACAGAGACTGATTGAGATAGCCTACTGAAAGCGAACGATAACCCAGCAGGCTGCAAACGTCTGTTATCAACCAAAATGGTTATTCGTTTGTGGAAAAACTATAGAAATTGTGGAAAAATCGAGATAAAACATCATTTTGAGACCTGATCTCGTTTTCAGTTTGTGTCTCATCCGTACTGTCAACAGGCAGTGATGAAGGATTTCGAAGCATGTTTGCCGAGTGGGTGGAGGGACAAACCAACTGCGTTCAAAGTATGTGTCATATTTGCACTCACCATGCTCACCCCCATCTGGATTGGACTATACTGGCTCCTTCCGGACAAGGAATACCCAATGAAGTAAGTGGACCCTGACTTCTGGATTTATCCGAACCTCGAGTTATTTGATTTCTCGCCAAAAAGAGAAGAGAAGTATGACGGAGAGTATCCGCCGTTTTCAAGCTAAAATTATTCTGTAGGTTTTATGATTCAGAGATTTTCAAGCTAAAATTATTCTGTAGGTTCTATGATACAGAGATTTTCAAGCTAAAATTATTCTGCAGGTTCTATGATTCAGAGAAACTCATGATGAAAACATAAGTGGTGCTTTTGTGAATCAGAAGAGTGCGTAATAAATTCGTAGTAGTTTATGATTTTTCTATGCCCACCCCTAATAGCAAACGAGTGAATTAAAAGCAAATGCACCGATGGTCTTCTATGAAATTATCATAATCCGTCGATGGGATTCCGTGGGAGCTGAACCCGGGTGGACAGTTCTGACCCGACGAGAGCGGAGTAACAAGAATTAACCTTGGTTGTACTCAAATGATTAAAAATAAAAAAAATACAAATTATATTTGACTAGAATGACACAAAAAGAGGGGAATATAAAATTTCAGACAATTTGCACGACGCTTTTACCGACAATCAATGAAAATTTTTTACTACACGAAGCGCTTCATTAAAATTTTACAGCTCTAGAGAAGATCGGTAATCTGCTTCATGATTTGATTACTTTTTTCTAGTTCTTAAGGTTTTTTTTGTTTCAGAATGGCAGCAGTAAACGGCTTCAGGAACATCAAGAGTGTTTCACGCTTCAAGTTTTTAAAACGTGAAACATTTTGATATTTCAGATTTCGTTTTGCGGCCAATTGTTTTCCAAATACCTCAGTTTGCTATCAAAACGTTTTAAAAGACACCACCCCTAGTCGGAAAAAAGTTTATCTTGTGAGATCTGGCATCGTATCATAAGAATTTCATCCAAAATCTTGCAAAATCTTACAAGATAAAATTTTTCCTGCAGGAATCTTACAAGAAAAATATTTTCATAAAAGAATCTTGCAAGATAAACTTTATCTTTCATGAATCTTACAATATGCTTTTTCTTTCAAGAATTTTTCAAGATAGACTTTTTAATTTCAAAATTGGTTTTCTTCCTCCAGCACCTAATCTTTTGACCTATACTTGAAGAAAAAACCTTAAACAGTGAAAGATACGAATACAAACATTTTGGCATCGAAATAAGAATCCCAATGAACCAAAAATATCAAAAAATAATCAATTTATAAGGCATCAGAAAAGAGTTCTTCTATCTTCGTTTTTGAAAATTCCTCTTGACTTTTTTTATTTCTTGGTTTTCTCTTTTCTATTTTCTTGATTTCTTGTGTTTGAAGGTTCCTTGGCAAAGAATAGGGTTCCTTGGCAAAGAGGGTTCCCTGGAAAAGATGGTTTCTTGAAGAATTTCTAAAACATACAAAATTTTACATAACCGCACGGAAATACGATGCATAGCAAAACATGATGTGCCCAAAGAAACGAAACAGAAACCGAAAAACGAATAGAAAACACGTTGTGCCCAAACAAAAAAACCAAAACGGCATGCACGCAGAAAACAAAAACGATACAAAAATGGAAAACAACAAACAAAAGTTGAAAAAAAAATGAACACAAAAAAAACGACACAAAAATTGTACCTTTTCTGTAGATATGGATACGAGAAGAGTTCATTTAAATTTCCGGGAAAATTTTCTTCCGCGTCTTAATTTGTCAATATTTTCCGGTTGTTACAATGTTTCTCGACTAAACTATGGCAGATTTGACAATATTATGGAAACTTTTCCTAATAAAACCAGAAGAATTATTATTACTAGTTTTATAATCATTATTACTACTACGGTTATTGTTATTAGTACTATTATCATTATTATTATTATTATTATTATTATTTTTATTATTATTATTATTATTATTATTATTATTAGTATTATTATTATTATTATTATTATTATTATTATTATTATTATTAATATTATTATTATTATTATTATTATTATTATTATTACTATTATTATTATTACTATTATTATTATTATTATTATTTTTACTACTATTATTATTTTTATTATTTTCATTATTATTATTATTATTACCATTGTTATTATTATTATTATTACTATTATTATTAATATTATTATTATTATTATTATTATTATTATTATTATTATAATTATTATTATTATTATTATTATTATTATTATTATTATTATTATTATTATTATCTTATTATTATTATCATCATGAAGATTACCATTACCATTAGTATTGATAGTATTATTATGTTTTTACTATTTATAATAATAATTTTAAGCATACGGTTCAATAGATGGCAAACGTTTTATGCAGAAAAAGCACAGAGGTTCATATGGTCAGATAATAAAAATCATTCCTGAATCCAATTAGATAGACAATTTTCAACAGTTTAAAAGAATCAATGCGTTGGAATCTTTTTCGATAACAAATTTGAAATCTAATTAATAAACCTGTCATTTTTCCAATGATGTCAACCATTGTGATGCTGAGAGCTGATGCTAATCATTCTAGTGAGACACAAGAACGTATGAAAACTAATTCCGGCTCTCAAAGGAAATTTAGACTATAATAATAAAATTGAACTCGGTTTTCAAATCTCAGGACATGTTATTGCTATTAATACAAATACAACACTTAAATTTGAGAAGACATCAGAAAGCTTATTATATAGCTCAGTCGAGTGATGCCTTGAATCAGTTTTCATCAGTTACCTGTTACAAGCACTTGAGAAAAAATTCTAAAGACTAATATCTCAAGCAAATTTTCTGTATTTTTATATTGATTCTTAACTGGTAGGGGAGGTTAAAAATTGAAGCAAATTGAGAAGTGATTTTTTTTCGCGAAAAATGATGTATTTTTGAAGAACATGGAGACATGTTAAAAATTTTTGCTCAAAAATTTGTATCCAATCTGTTCGTTTCCCAACTCACAATACAACAAACATGATTCCAAAATCCAGCCCGGAAAAAACTTTTTTCGAAGGTAGAAGATTTCTTCAATAGTTTTTGATTTTAAACCCAAAAATTTTGGAACCCAGAACAATTAGTTTGCATTTGTACGCTAGGAACTGGACCAATAATTTGAAACAATTAGTTGTTTAGACCTTCAGCGGGTACGATAATTCCGGGACAAAAAATAATTATGGTAGTTTTCAAATCATTTATTCCCGAAGATGTTAATTGTTCTACAACCTTTTCCGGCAGTAAGGGGAAAACACAAACAGTTCTTTTTCAAATGCAACGCTATATTTTCATTTTCAAGAAAAAACAATTTACTGTCCATTCTTGGCGTCCAGTCCTGAAAGCATGATGGCGTCTGTTTAATTTGTGATCCCCCAAGTGTAATGGGCGCATATTATTTGCACCCCAAGAGCACTTGCCATATTCTTAAATAAAGGTTTTACTATGTAATGGCACGTGCTCTGTAATTGGAGGTTGCGAGGCACAAACGGAAAGATCCCGATATGCATACAATTTAACTAACTTGATTTATTGTGCCAAACAAAAACAAAGGAACGGGTAGCATCTATTCCAGGGTGTCTCCTTTCTGCGACAAAGCGAGGGACAAAATTTTCACTCAATTTTAGGAGGTACCATGCTAAATCTCGTGACAAGTAGCTTGAGTTTGCGTTGGGGGGGGGGGGGGGGTGCATGATGTATTTGTATGGTAAATGAAACAGTACTGCTTGCAACGCCTGCATAACAAAATAGCAGATTTTTTGGAAAGAATTTTGGGTATCTTTGGGAATTTTGGCGGAATTTTGCATTAAAATTTAATTTTAGGAAATTTGGTGGTTTAATCCACTGGCCCTACATGAAAGTGATGACAAATTTACTGCTGTATGCAATCATCCAAGTGGCTCTCATTCTGTCAAAGAACAAGTGGGATATGGTCTCCTTCGACCCAGGGGAGCCAGGAGCGACCAGAGAGCGCCTGCTGGCTTCCACGGGGAACACCAATTCCAGATACATACCAAATGTTGACTTTCTCAGCATTTATATTTGCATTTGGACTGTCGGTTAGTGATCCTGTTGACCCCAGATTGGAATCTAGCCAATTGCATTCTATTAATGCTTGAGTGAAAAACGTGAAACATGATCTTGATATTTAAAAAAAAATAACTGCACAAAACTTTAGCTACCAAAAATATGAAAAAATAGAGAATTTCATCGGTTGTATCATTGTTATCT
>NC_134475.1:60550803-60644313 GCF_964194025.1 Convolutriloba macropyga | reverse complement strand
CAATGACAACGCACGTGTAATTACATAAATAAATAATTGTGAAAAAGGTTGCATAGGCTTATGAGGGAAGTAACTAGTATTATGAAATCATAAAGCTGGCTGGGTTGCAAAAAATATACCTCAATTGATAATCCTGTAATCTCTTCCAGTTTTTTTGTTACCTGTGTTGACATGCGATAAAAACCTTGTAACAATATGAGTGAATGGTTTAAATTTGGTTTTCAAAAAGCGTTGAAAGCCTTCATCGCGGCAAATTGAGTACTTCTTAAAGGCGTTGATGCTACGTATCGCTTTTTTGGTAGCTAAGTCAAGTGAGAAAATCTTGCTGTTTTTCAATTCGCTCCTACTTGCCATTTTGATATCAGACTCTTCCCTTTTCTCTAATTCATATACATCTTGTTGTTGCTTTAGTTTGGCTTCAGATAGCTAAAAAAATTAGGGTGACTCCCATCATCGGCAAAAGAAAAAAAATTCTGGTGAAACTGATTATAGTCTCTTTTTTTGTGGATTTGATATCAGCTCATCGTTGTTTGATTTTTCACATTCATTGGAGTATTGAAAAATTTCTGCATATTAAACGAAATTCAATTCATATAAATGACTAGGCCACTTCAAGATTTTTCTGAGCATCTTTCAAATACAACGCCCAGTTGTTTTGTATGAGGTAGCAGCGAAGTTTTTTCCGTCACTAGAAGCATTATAACTTCAAAATTGCCAATATTGTTAAGCTTCGGAGTAAGCGGATATTTTCTGCTATTACACCCATTACGTTTGTATCCTCAATGACAGAGCATGTGCAAATGCATAGTTGACTATTATGAAATAAAAATCAAGTGTTCAGGAGGATCCAACAAAAATTATGCACTTACTATGCTTGCTGTGGCGCGAACAAAAAAAGATCCTAACTGATAAATTTGTTATCGTTTCAAATTTTTTGACACCCGTTGTCACATGAGATTGAAAAATGTGAGAATCCGTGCGACCAGTTTGAATTTGATTTCCGAAAAGCGTCGAATGCATTTATCTGGCCTAGTGGAGTAGTTCCTTAAATGTTGATGCTTAAACGTATCAGATTTTTTCTCTATATAAGTCTAGTGAGCGAATATTGTACTTGTTCTTTCTCTCCCAGTTGTCATTTTCCACCGATATCAATATTTTTTTTTCATCTAATTCTTTTACAATTATTGTTGCTTTAGTTCGGCATGGGTTATTAAAAAAAAGTTAAAAGTTTTGTTTTTTGTTCAAATTGTGTTCACGTTTAATGATATTTAGGGTTCCTTCCATCATTGGCAATCGTATTTGGTATCATTGACCTTAATCGCAAATCGTTACCAGATTCGATATTAGCTTATCGTTGTTTGATTTTTCACAAACTTCAAACAACTAAAAAATTTTCGCATTTTAAACGGATTTTAATGGATTTAAAAACCCAGCCTATTAAAAAATTGTCCAAGCTTTTTCAAAAAAACCCATTTACTAATTTTTTTGTATGAGGTAGCACGCAAGTTTTTTTATTCTACTTGAAGCATTATTACGTCAAATATGCCAAAATTCTCAAACTTCAGAAAAAGGCAGATGGAAGATCAATTCTGTTTTACACCCCTTACGTTTTGTACCCTCAATGACAAAACAAGTGCAGTACATAGTTAACTATTATGGGACAAATAGTATGTGTTCATCGAGGATACAACAAATAATACGTCCTTACTAAGCTTGGTGAAACGCAAACAGAAAGCTTCCCCACAGTTGTTTGTCAGCACCCTTTGCGGTATGCTCCACGTCACCCGTTATAGAATCCTCACTAACCCGATAAATTGACGAGGGTTTGCAATGTTGCAAAAACAATTGTGATTACTCGCTGATTGATGTGCTCTTATCGTGATCAGATTGTTCGCAAGTTTGATATGCATTCCAGTAAGATATTGAAAAAACAATTTGTGAAAAGAGCAGATATCGAAGAAATGTGTCTTCAAGTTTAGGCAAAGCCTAACGACAGAAAAATTTTGCGGTTTCTGTGGATTGACGAAATAGCTCAAATTGTTACGCATGAGCCAATTTGTCTCCAACATATGCAAATTTTGTTCTACAACGATGCCCTCTGGATAATGCATCTGAATTGGCACGAGCGAGTTAAGTCACTTCACATTTTTATAAGGTTGATTTGTTAGTTTCTGAAAATAGTGAAGAAACAACAATAGCTGTAAAATTGGCATCAACAGAACTCTTGGTTTCAATTTCAACAAATGGGCGACGAACTTCGACCAAAATGAAGTTCCCGATGAAACCTTGACGGTACTTGGTCTCTAGTGGAATTATGTCTCAGACACACTCAAAGTTTGAAAAAGCATCATGGAATTTGAGCCAGAGAGCAAATGAACCCAATTCAACGTCTTATTAATTTTTTCAAGTGTTTTTGACCCATTTGGATTCCTAACAGCGCTTGTCATCAGAGGACTAAATACTTTGAGAGGAAAATGGCAAACAAAACGACAACAATAGGACTCCCACATTGATGGAAGTTAAAAAACACAGTTTGCAGTGTGGAATGTTGAATTGAATGCAAGAGAAGATTTCGAGGAGAGGTTGTGAAACAAGCAATGAAAGTGTCTTTATTGAGTTTCACGTTTTTTGTTAACTTCACTGAAGACTCTTCTTCTTCTGTGCTATAGCTTACATTGTTACAAAAACCAGAGAAGCAGAACCAAAGGTTTCGTCCGTCATGGGCAAAACGCGAGTCACTCCATTGAAAAATCACACGGCTCAGGAGTTGAAAGTAGTGGCAGCAGTCACTCGAAACAGATTGAAGGTGGCTATCATTGAACAATATTATCCTCATTTTAACAAAACTTTTGTCGGGTCTGGTTATACAACAGTATATCATATCAAGCAACATCAAGCAACCATCCAAATTTGTAGCCAATTGTAATTCAGATTTACAGGATACGTCAACAGTTGACAAATGGCATTATATTCCGTCAACAGTTGGCGAATGGCGCCCAAATTTAATCGAGCGAGTCGACTCACCTCATATTATTCTTATAAGGATGATTTGTTAATTTCTTAAACAGTTAAGTAACAGCAATTTTAGTAATGCGAGGAATCAAGCCGATTTAGGAACTCAGGGAATTTGTTTAAACGAAGTTGGTACAAGTAACTGGATTCAAAGCCCAGGGTTGCTGAAACGACCTATCGTCTGAGAAGGGGACAGCTAGCCCCCAGCTGAGCAAGATATGGGCGTTAGCGTTTGTATGGCTCAGCACGATAGTGAAGACAAGGTAAACTGGGGAAGCTTTAGAAAGTTCAATCGATTGCGAAGAACAGCTTCATGGATTTTGTCTTGGAACTATAGATCCAAGCCAATTTACGAATTGCTATGAGAGGCTGATGATGTCATCAAGAACTTTCTCCAGAGTGAAAATTATAAAGTGATGCAACACTAGGGAAACTGTTTTGTCTGGCAAAACGATTTCTTCAAACAGCAGCCTTGTTGCATTGCTTCCTTTCATTGACTCTAATGAGCTACTAAGAGTCATAAACCATGATTTTCTCTAAGATAGTGGAAGCGAAGTTCAAAAGTGTTATATTATATTTGAGTTCCGAAAAGTCCCTTGTCCCTCGATCATTTAAACATAATTTTTTTACCATGTCATTTGTTTACTAGCAGCAAGTTACCACAAATGAGCGGTTTTCTATCAACAGAGTTTTGAATAATGTACGACTATTTCGAAACACGGGTGTTTGACTATTTCGGACCTTTCGACGTAAAAATGTTACGACGGACAGTGAATTAATGATATGCCTGTTCACATGCCTAAATGTACGTGCAGTGCACTTAGAATTAGTCAACAGCCTGGACGCTGCTTCAGGTGTTGATGCAGTCCATCGACCCGTTGCAATACGTTGTCAGCGAAAGACAATCATTTTGGATAATGGTACAAACTTTGTTGCAGTAGCACGACATATTAATTCGCGAAGATGAAATCACATTCAAGTTATCCGTTTCAGGCATCAAGTGATCTTTCATCTCACCAGCAGATCTTCACTTTGTTGGATTATGGGAAAGATTCGTACGATCCTTCATAAAAGCGCTGTTTAATGTGTTAGGAATGCAAATCTTGAAAAAAGACAAATTGCGAACGGTTTTGTGTCTCGTAGAACAGCTTGCAAACAACGGTCCTTTTACTAAAGTCAGCAGTGACACTCCCAATCTTCAGCCTTTAGGGCCAAATTACGTCTTAAATTGTCAAGTTAACGTGAATTTGTCCAAAACCATTGTATTCTGGTACACCAAATATTTACAGAAATCTCTTTCGAGACAACAGAGTGTCCTTGTTGAAATTTGGAATCAGTGGATGAACGATTATCTTACTACTTTGTAATAATGGAATAATTGGCGAAGGAAGAGCTAGAGGAGACCAGGAAAGGAGATCTTGTTTGGATAACTGACAAGTACACTCATCATTTCAATTTTCTTTTGGTTAGAGTTGAGAAGTTCTTCAAAAAGGATGTTTAAGTGGTAAAAACAGCTCTGCCTAAAAGTCAACTGGGACCTGCAAAAATTTTATATCGGTCAAGAATAACCGCAAATAATGTTACTTTTGGAAACTGAATAAAAACTGGGGCGGCTATATTGCTGTCCTTTATGACCTAAATAAAAAGAGGCCAATGTTACTTTGGGTATTTTCAATTCATATACTGTCTTTGTCAAGATTTCAATATGTTTGATCAACCATAAATCAAACTGTTAACGTTTCGTGGTGTTGTTTACTTATAATGTAAACATTGTTCAAAGTTGTTAAATATTAATGTACTCAGAATGCCGTAAGAATCAGTTGCCTTGTCTATATCCAATTTGTGGCTAGCTTAGCTGACTCTGAATACATGATCAATTGAATTTTTTTTCAACGAGTTTCAAGTTGCAGCCAAGACAATGGGTTGTAATTATATTTGGCGGTGATCTTACATATATTCAACGCGAAGAAATTAGTTTCAACCTTACACAGATTTACAGTTTTTTGCATTGATTTTATATAAACTAAAGGACTAGCTTTGAACGTTTTCTATTATAATTTAGAGTTTTCTGATGTTGATTTTTTTTAAAATCAATGCTAGAATTCAAATTTGATCTTAAATAATTTAGGAGTTATATTGGACGTCATCTCAATTAAAGTTAAATTTGGAGACGCCGATAATATGTAAGGTTGTACGCTCTAAAAAGCTAAAAAAATGTGTAGTTAAAAAAAGTCTGAGCATGAACGCACGAAAGTCTGCTGAACGCACGATATTCTGAACATGATAATGCACAAAAACTTGGACGTCAACGCACGAAATGTAGAGGTAAAACTGCGAGTAAATTGCGTTTTAAGATGCATTTTGATAATCTGAAATAAAAAATTCTGAGGAATCTTAGAATTGATTTAATTTTTCAAAGACTTTTGAACTATTTTTTGCACGCCAAGGTCATTGTTAAGTCTCTTGATAATTTGCTGAAATCTCATTTCGCTTAATTACCCAAGCTTTCTATTATTTATAATAGCGCGTAGTAGCTATTGAATTCTTTGTTTGGTTTTGAACGTGGACCAATCGTTCCTGTGTTAGAAATTCAAAATGATCTGAGAAGAGACTAGTCATCGAGTGTACCATAAATGAACTGCATACGATATTGCGTTGACCTGGAAAAATTCTTATCAGGACCTCGAATGCTTCGTTAATTTGCAAATAATGGAATCTACAAGTTTTTGATGCAGCTTTGCCTTTAAATAAACTTTTTACGTCTCAATTTTACAAAAATTTAAAACATTTAGTGCATTAAACTCCTTTGGCCTCCTTTAGATGTTAAATTCCGATTGAGAAAGAAAAAAGTATTGAAGGAAACTAAAATATGGTGATAAAGTGGAAAATGATGGTAGCAAGTGTGCGGTGATTCGAACCTGGTAAAATTATGCAAGCAAAGTGGGGTAGATAGCTTTCAGATTTCTACGCAATCAATGCATTTACGACGAAAACTTCTGTAAATTTGCGTTTTGAATTCTAAGTTTGGAGTGTTTGTAGTCAATTCATTGCAGTGTTTTTGCACTAAATTCTCAGCGCGTGCAATACTTCTTCTTTTTCACCGGGAAAACATGTGAGCAACAGAAAAAACCGCAAAATTTAGTAAGACAGGCTGAATACATTAATATTGAGATAGATAAGCGATCAATGCGTTAATATTACCATTTTTAGCGTTTTTTGGTGGTGATCTTACATATATTCAACGCGCAGAATTTAGTTTCGACCTTACACAGATTTACAGTTTTTTGCATTGATTTTATATAAACTAAAGGACTAGCTTTGAGCGCTTTCTAACCTAATTTAGTAAAAGAATTTTTTAATGTTGATTTTTTAAAAAAAATCAGTGCTAGACTTAAAGATTGATCTTAAATAGTTTAGGGTTTATATTGGACGTCATCTCAATTAAAGTCAAATTTGGAGACGCCGATAATATGTAAGGTTGTACGCTCTAAAAAGCTAAAAAAATGTGTAGTTAAAAAAAGTCTGAGCATGAACGCACGAAAGTCTGCTGAACGCACGATATTCTGAACATGATAATGCACAAAAATTTGGACGTCAACGCACGAAATGTAGAGGTAAAACTGCGAGTAAATTGCGTTTTAAGATGCATTTTGATAATCTGAAATAAAAAATTCTGAGGAATCTTAGAATTGATTTAATTTTTCAAAGACTTTTGAACTATTTTTTGCACGCCAAGGTCATTGTTAAGTCTCTTGATAATTTGCTGAAATCTCATTTCGCTTAATTACCCAAGCTTTCTATTATTTATAATAGCGCGTAGTAGCTATTGAATTCTTTGTTTGGTTTTGAACGTGGACCAATCGTTCCTGTGTTAGAAATTCAAAATGATCTGAGAAGAGACTAGTCATCGAGTGTACCATAAATGAACTGCATACGATATTGCGTTGACCTGGAAAAATTCTTGTCAGGACTTCGAATACTTCGTCAATTTGTAAATAATGGAATCTACAAGTTTTTGATGTAGCTTTGTCCTTAAATAAGCTTTTTACGTCTCAAGTTTACAAGAATTGAAAACATTTAGTGCATTCAACTCCTTTGGCCTCATTTAGATGTTAAATTCCGAATGAGAAACAAAACAGTTTTGAAGGAAACTAAAATATGGTGATAAAGTGGAAAATGATGGTAGCAAGTGTGCGGTGATTCGAACCTGGTAAAAATATGCAAGCAAAATGGGGTAGAAACCTTTCAGATTTCTACGCAATCAATGCATTTACGACGAAAAGTTCTGTAAATTTGCGTTCGAATTCTAATTTTGGAATGTTTGTAATCAATTCATTGCGGTGCTTTTGCACTAAATTCTCAGCGCGTGCAATATTTCTTCTTTTTCACCGGGAAAACATGTGAGCAACACAAAAAACCGCAACACATAGTAAGAATCAGGCTGAATACATTAATATTGAGATAGATAAGCAATCAATGCGTTAATATTACCATTTTTAGCGCTTTTGGCGGTGATCTTACATATATTCAACGCGCAGAATTTAGTTTCGACCTTACACAGATTTACAGTTTTTTGCATTGATTTTATATACTAAAGGACTAGCTTTGAGCGCTTTCTAACCTAATTTAGAGTTTTTTAGTGTTGATTTTTTACAAATCAATGCTAGACTTCAAGATTGATCTTAAATAGTTTAGGGTTTATATTGGACGTCATCTCAATTCAAGTTAAATTTGGAGACGCCGATAATTTTAAAGAATGTACGCTCTAAAAAGCTAAAAAATATGTAGCTAGAAAAAAAACTCTGGGCATGAACGCACGAAAGTCTGCTGAACGCACGATATTCTGAACATGATAATGCACAAAAATCTGGACGTGAACGCACGAAAGTCTGGACATAAGCTCTTTCTGTCTGGGACGGTTTGGACATAGACATTTTCCGTCTGAGACGGTCTGGACATAAGCATGGTCTGGACATAAGCATTAAAAACACTGGAGGACCAATGGAAACAGTAGATCCGAATCCCATCGGACGAGATCCTGAATCTTTGAATAGTCCCCCAGCAAACGTCTATTAGTGGTGCATAGTTTTATGAGGACTGGGCTATAATGGCAAGTACCCGTCTTTTTTGGTCATTAGCTTACCTCGTTTACGTTAGACGAGCTTGTCGCATTATTAGTAGCAATCATAAAGACCACAAAAATTGAGAAAAGAAAGCTTTCTTTATTTTCGGATTTGCTTCAACATGCAAATACAAAAGCTGCATTCATTTTACAATAGCAATAAGAACGTCATGCAGTTACGCGCTGAGTAAATTTGTTTGTATGTGAATAAAAACTGATTTTTACTAACAAAACGCAAAAGTCACCACAATTTTTGGATTTGAAGTTGCAACTGTTTGGTTACTGTTAGCTGGAAGTTGCATTTTGCTGATAAACTAGAAGTTTCCTTGCAAACCAAAACAGGTAAACTTTACACTTATAATCAACATCAAAAGTTAGTTAGCACCCTTTACTTTTACAGAAAAACATCTGGATCTATTTTGTTTCGACCCCCCCCCCCCCCCCAAGTGTTTTGATGCCCCCAATTACAAATTGTTTTTGTGTAAAAAATGGTACGTGTGCGTGAGGGCGTAAATTTACATGGGGGATCCACAAAATTCTACAATTCGACAAAAAATTACGCTAATTTTTGGGCAGTGTTTGAAAAAACCTTACGCATTGCTCTCCACATTAGGGTTTCGACTTTGTGGATATCGTATCTATTAAGCTGATGTTGTGCTTCATGCCGAAAACTACACGCTAGCTAAGATCACAAGTGTGATTTTTCCTAACATTTTCCGAAACAGAATAGATCCCATTTTTGAATCTTGTTTGATTGTGCCCCCCCCCCCCCAGCTTAGTGGGCGCATATCATTTGCACCCCCGCACGCATGCACCATATTTTACATAATGATTTAGTATTAATGGCACGTGGTCTGTATCGGGGGGTGCATGATGTACCGGGGGGGGGGGGGGGCAAATAGAAAAAGATCCAAACAATTTTTTTCTCATTTATGTCCCTGTCCAATACATTGTCCACTTCATCTTGCAAAGCACGCGCCATGACATAATTAAGCAGTATTGTTTACAGTCATAAAAAAATGTCATCGTAGTCTCTGTTTATTTCCATCCATATCGTCCTCATTTTTAGTTGAGATCATTTGACCACAAAGTTTAACGCATTTAAAGCAGCGACTGTTTTTTGGCAAGATAATCCCTTCAGCAGCTGAATTTTTGTGTGGTCATTTGTTACTGCATTTTGTATTGACATTTGCGTTAATCGTTTGATTAGATTTTTTGACCATACACGACTCAACTCACTCAATAAGATTTCTTCACTCAGTTATTGAATGTAAATTGAGAAGGTATACTTCGATTGAATTTTTGGGATCTATTCTGCCCCCCCCCCCCCAGTGCTTTTTATGACCCTCCAGTTACAAATTCTATGTTGTTATATAGCACGTTACGATGTAAAAAAAGCAAAATAGCACGTGCGTCTGGGGGTCATAAAAAATTATGCTCACTTAGCTGGGGGGGGGGGGGGGGCATAATAGATCCGAATTTTGATAGACGTCAGCCAAACTGACTATTTGAGTTTATATTGATTGGGAATCAGTGTTTAAGATTTGGGATCTATTCTGTTTCACCCCCCCCCCCCTCCAGTGTTTTTTATGACCCCCAGTTACAGATTATATGTTGTTATATAGTACGTTACTATGTAAGAAAATAGCACGTGCGCCTGGGGGTCATAAAAAATGTATGCTTACTAAGCTGGGGGGGGGGGGGGGGCAAAACAGAATAGATCCAAGATTTGGTTCAAACAACGATATAATTTTAGATCAGAATCTCATTTCTTTGATTCCCACTCTGCGTTTGGCCTTGATGATATTTTTCTAATCAAGGAGGTCTTAACTGCCTATTTTGTATTTTGCGGTTTTCGTCTGGCAATCTGCCAGCAATGTTGTACAATTTTTGCAAATATGCTTGGGTTTGGAACCCCCCCCCCCCCATAATTTCATGGGGGACTATAATGGGAAAGACCCACCAAATTTTTATAATAGCATGTTAATATTCCTTATGTAAAAATGAAGCATTTAAACTTAAGACGTATGAACTCATGATTACTTTGTTGTGCTCTGTATAATATCAAAGATAGAGGGATAACCAGAAATTTTGTTTTCCTGGTTGCTTAAAATGGGGTTTATTGTTTGTCTGCTGGTATTCAATCTACTCCCACTGCTGTGTGACAATTTTACAAGATTGTTAACATAATTGTTCTCTTTACAGAAAAAGCAAAATAAAAATTCAGTATACAGAATTTGGAAAAATGGGAAAGCACAGACGAAATAGCTTAAACCGTGTGGAGCAACCTATCAAAACTTCCTCCTATTTTACGAAGCTCTTCTCACCGGATGACACGTCGAATTCAGATAAACCCGGGAAAAACGGAAATGATGGGGAGAGTAGCATTCTTCAGAAACAGGTTGGGTTTTGGGTCATAATTGCGATCGTATACAACTTGTCTGGTCAAATGTGGAACTACATGAGAAAGGCGACAGTGTCTGGACATAACGGGCATTATTTAGTGGCAGGTTAATCTTTTCCGTCTAAATAAAAAAAGGAAGAAAGAGTGGGGTTTTTCCGATAATAGCCCCCCCCCCCCCCCGCACCAAGCTTGCCGACCTCCCGCACCCCTCCACCGTCCCAATTACCGAAAAATTACAATGGGGGCAATATTTTTGTGGAGCGGGGCGACAATGGTTGTGACCTCCTGGCGGGGCGACAATGGCTGTGATGTATAAATAATAATTCGCTGTGCATCAAATTTTCACAGGCCGACATTATTTTCTACTGCTGCTGTAATTTTACTGAATTTTAACTTTTGATAAATCTAAACTTTTTTTGTGAACCGTAATTTGAAACGCTGATACAAGTTTTTCATTTTGCTATTACAATCAGCCTTAGTTACAATTTAAACTGCTAAAAATGTGAACAAAAATCCAAAATGTGAAATCATTAAACGGAAAAGATTTTGCTGGCCAGGTCGCAGAAATCAATGCCGGACTGAAACGTTCATAGTTGCAATATCATATCTCATTCTAACAGCCGCCTTTATACATCTCCTTAGCGGAACTGTGAAGACTACTAACATTGTAGCCCAACAATTAAAGAGTTTCATCAGCCTAGTTATAGTCGTGGGCGTTTCTTGTCTTTTGATGTCATTCACGAAGGAAAAGTTGGGCCATTACCCAATCATGGACACAGCTAATACATTCTTACCAACAGGTCTTCCCATAATGTTTGTTTTGATTTTTGTTTGCGGATATTTGGGGCGAGCGTCAAAACAACGGGCTGAGACAATGGACTAAAAAATGTGGAGTATTCACGTTTAATTCATAAATATGTGCTTTTAAAATTTTAAGGTGGCATATGGAAGTTACGCAATTATAATTGAAATATAATTTATCAAAAATGTATTTTGGCTTTCCGGGTTGGAAGTTCCGTTTGAGTTATAGTATCAATAAATTTGATCTTCAGCATCTCACAATTGTTTTTCAAGGCTGAAAATATCTGTTTATTCTATGGGCGTTCAATAGTAAAGACTGCTATTTGTCAAGTTATTTGGTTTAACTTATTGATTTAGCAGGGATTTTAGTTAAGGCAACAAATTGTCGAACAGATTGCCGGTTTTCGAGAGTTTCTTAAAATGGGACATTAATGCGGAGGTATGAAAATAAAAATATCCAATGTTTGAAATATCAAATATCAAAAAGTAATCAACTATGTAATTAAATAGTGCTCTTTAACTGTTTCTGGGTCAATGAAATGTTTGTCCGTTACTTCACTCTTAAAAAATTCTTCTTTGAAAAAGTTCGATCCATCTTGAAAACAATTGTCTAAAATCAGTTCTGCTCTTCCAAATTGTCTTTATAACACAAAAGTTACCCGGTTGGGACTGATAATGTGAAAAATTCCATTTACTTATGATATTTTCATGCTCAAGTAGATTAGTTAATCTCGTTTTTATTTTGTTTTGGTTAAGAATTTCATTAATTGCTCTCAAACGAAGTTTGTAGCAATTATATTAGTCCTGTCGGTCTTTTTATGCAATTTTTCGCTTGACCAATTTTTCGTCTGACCCATTTGACTTTCGACCTCAAAAACGGGATAAACAGGTAGCGCCCAGCGGCCATTAAGTGCTCTTAGAGCCTTTCAGCTCGTTAGTCTTCAAGTATGCGCTTCACAGAAACTGTTTTGGAGATTTATACTTATGGTATGAAGGGAGGTTTTTAGAGGCTGACTGTTAGACTTGAAATAGATATCACTTGATATAACCCAATTAAAACTGTACGTGATTGCCCAAAACAAGGCTCTATGTTGATTATGTTGTAGTTTAATGAAAATTTGAAAAACAGAAGATGAAATTTGAACTTATTTGAAAAAGTTGAAAAGATTGCAGAAATCCTATACAATATTATGTTGTCGGTCAGTTGAACTAAGAGAAAAATATACAAACTTAATTTTTTTAGCTGTTAGGCAAAGCGAACTTTTTATTGAAATTAGGCGAAAGCTACTTAAAATATTTGAATACTATACTTCACTGAAGTACAGTATTCAAATATTTTAATTAGCTTTCATCTATTTTCGATAAAAAGTTCGCTTTTTGATAAAAAGTTCGCTCGACATTGATATCAATTGGAACTTAGTGAAAAATTTTCTACGATAATTTGTTTGTTGAAATTAGGCAAAAACAAATAAGAATCTTCAAGATGGTACTTCAAAGACCACCTGATGCCATGAAGTCAAGTTGATTTTGGCAAAATCAACTTGATTTCATGGCGTCAGGTGGTCTTTGAAGTACCATCTTGAAGATTCTTATTTGTTTTTGCCTAATTTCAACAAACAAATTATCGTAGAAAATTTTTCACTAAGTTCCAATTGATATCAATGTCGAGCGAACTTTTTACCAAAAAGCGAACTTTTTATCGAAAATAGGTGAAAGCTAATTAAAATATTTGAATACTGTACTTCAGTGAAGTATAGTATTCAAATATTTTAAGTAGCTTTCGCCTATTTTCAATAAAAAGTTCGCTTTGCCTAACAGCTAAAAAAATTAAGTTTGTATATTTTTCTCTTAGTTCAACTGACCGACAACATAATATTGTATAGGATTTCTGCAATCTTTTCAACTTTTTCAAATAAGTTCATCTTCTGTTTTTCAAATTTTCATTAAACTACAACATAATCAACATAGAGCCTTGTTTTGGGCAATCACGTACAGTTTTAATTGGGTTATATCAAGTGATACTTCTTTCAAGTCTAACAGTCAGCCACTAAAAACCTCCCTTCATACCATAAGTATAAATCTCCAAAACAGTTTCTGTGAAGCGCATACTTGAAGACTAACGAGCTGAAAGACTCTAAGAGCACTTAATGGCCGCTGGGCGCTACCTGTTTATCCCGTTTTTGAGGTCGAAAAGTCAAATGGGTCAGACGAAAAATTGGTCAAGCGAAAAATTGCATAAAAAGACCGACAGGACTAATATAATTGCTACAAACTTCGTTTGAGAATAATTAATGAAATTCTTAACCTAAACAAAATAAAAACGAGATTAACTAATCTACTTGAGCATGAAAATATCATAAGTAAATGGAATTTTTCACATTATCAGTCCCTAATTTCAACAAACAAATTGTTGTATAAAATTTTCCACCAGGTTCCAATTGATATCAATGTAAGCTTTATGGTTCACAAAAAACAAGGCAGTAAATTAAGTAATTTTTAGATCTATAACCGTAACAAGCCATGCTAGTTCTATGACGCACAAAAGCACAGAAAAATACTTTCGCATTATACATTCACATTGTGTCGTTCTAACGTATTGGTACAATTTGTTTCGTTGTTTCAAGTAAATACTGTCAATAAAAGTAAACCAATTATTTTATTTTTTCATTGCAGCGACTCAACAGTAATAACGCAGTTTTCTCAATTGATTATTTTTTGAATACATTAACTTTTTGAATAGAATTATTGATCTCTACTGCATACATATGGCAATCAGTAATCACGTTGAACTAACCCCAAATTATGGACTTCATACCAAAATTTGATAGGTCGCATTTTGCTCGAAAACACTGCAGTAAGAAATTTATTATCACCAAGCAACCATCAAAATAAAATGTGCTTAAAGTATATTCACTTCGTTAAGTCTAAAACATATTACTATATGATCAATATTAATGATATTTCAATAATTAGTTTCAGTTTATTTTCAAACATCAGTTTGTTCGATTTGCATAAGAATGTCGTTTAGTTTGTGTGTCACTCGTTCTTGTCTCATTTTGAGATGTCTCAGATTTGCTCCAACATCAGCACACGTGTTCGAACCAAATTTCAGAGCTCTGATAGCCAATTTGGTCTTCGCTTTTAACTCCTCGTTTTCAATCTTCTCTGTGTAACTAAAACAATAACAGAAAAACAACATTCAAATCTACCCAGGCTGAGGTCCCAGACGGAAAGTTGATATGTCCAGGCCCAGATGAACGCACGACGAGAAGCCGTGCGATCAAATTTACTTAGTCTGGAAACACCTAAAAACGCACGAAAGTCTGGACATTAAAGGAAGAAAGGTCTGATGAACGCACGGAAGTCTGGTGAACGCACAAAAGTCTGTACATAGGCACTTCCTGTCTAGGACGGTCTGGACATACCAATTTCCGTCAGGGACCTCAACCTGGGTAATTTTAACTTTGAGTTTACAGATTTCGCAAGAAAAAATTAGTGACCGGAAAAATTGTGCAGATTTATCTGTAGGATGTTTTGATAAATTGTACAAGGATCTTAGCTTCCAAACTTGTGGCTATGAGCTTAATATTTTTATCTGTTAACATTCGCCGCAAACAAATCGAGTAATGTAATGAATAATGTTAAAAATGAAGATGCTTTATCGTTTTATCCCATTTTCATTATCAAAACGAATGAGAAAACGCAGCAAAAAATTTCATCAAGAACAGCTGCCGACAAAAAAGTGCTTAAAATTTACTTTTAGTGTTTTCTAATAGATGTTACTATATATGATAATAGTTGATAATTATTCAAAATTTAGTTTCAGTTTGTTTCCAAATATCAGTCTGTTCGTGTTGTATAAGAATTCAATTTCATTTGTGTGTCACCCGTTCTTGCTTCATAAGCAATTTTTACGATTTAATCCTACGTCAACAAACATGTACCAAATGATAGAGCTTGAACTGCCAATTTTGTCTTTGGTTCCATTTAGTCTTTGCGGTGTAATTAAAAAAATACAAGAAAAAATTATTCAGCTTTCAATTTTTACAAGTTAAATTTACAAGTTAAATCCAAAAAAATTTTGTGATGATTTGCCATTTTAAAAACTATGACAAATCTGTGCATAAATAAGATTGGTCGGAGATATGAGGCAAAAAAAACATCCACGAGTGCCGATTTCCTCGATTAAAACAACTGCATCAAACAACCTTTACGCCCTCATATTCTCCACTTTAAGAACATCATTTTAAAAAAAAACCCTATACAAAGGTAGCCTGAGTAGAAAATTATGTTACGTAGATAAAATAAATTAAATTTCAACTGGCTGGAAATTTTTTCTGGACATTAACGAAGCCGCTTTTGACTCCTTTAGCCAAAATTGATTTAAAATTCGATGAGAAAAAACATGCCTTAGAAAAACACACGCCGTTCCTAGTCATCTCGAGTCAGTGACTTTGATGTCACGTGTTTTTGAGAAAAGAGAGTCTGTTAATCTGATAACATTTTTCCAGCTTCATCCAAACTTTTATCCATAGTTTGCTTGGTTTAAAGAAACTGTAATGTAGTGTCATTTATAGTAAATGTTTTCAAATCTGCTAGCAAAATCTTAATGTGACTACTTTACAAAAAAAGTACAATGATCGATGCAACAAAAATAAAAGAATAAACACTGAAAATCCTATGAAACCCGCCTGAAATCACTAGTTGTTTAAAATGAAACGGATTCAAGTTCATAGAAAAATAGATGAAATATAACAATTCTTAGATAAAAGCGACAAATAAAATTTCGAGAGCTATCAAGAATGCAATAAAATGAAGTTGCACGGCAAACATCAAATTTGGCCCCAATTTCATATTTTAATGAATTTTTCACAACACAAAAATGTCAGAATTGTTGAAAAACTGGCTTTAAAAAACCTTATACAAACGCACTCTGAGTAGAAAATTTTATTGTATAGATCAAAAAAATAAAAATCAACTGACCAGAAGTCTTTTCCAGACTTTAATGAAGTCGCTTTTGATTTCTTTGGCCATATTTGATTTAAAGCCGGTAAAAATGTTAAAACTTATTTTCATTTAGAGCTAATTTTTTTTTCAAAACTTTTCGAAATTAGCTTGCATATTCAGTTTTAGAAGAGAAATCACTGCTGAAAATAGAGCTCAGTCTGATGCCAAAACTCCTAACAGAAAATCTGCGTTCTGATGAAATCTAAAAATCTATTTCAATTGAAGAGCTCTAATTTAACAAAAACTTTTTGGTCTCAAAAGGAAACAAGAAAGTCAAAGAATTCAAGCAAAAAAACAGAAAGTTTCAAATAGGTAGTTCCAAACTCTTAAATCAATTCAGTTCGTAAAGATTTATAACGAGATCAGTCTGCTTGCGATCAGAATGCATATGCAAGCCAAATTTTAGCCATCGAGCTGCAGAAATGTAGCAACTCTTGCTGAAAAGAAAATTACGTTTTAATATCAAGCGTTTAATATCTCTAAACAATGCGAAAATTGGATAAGAAAAGAATAAAATGCCTTAGAAAAATACACGCCGTTCCTAGTAATCTGGAATCAGTGACTTTGATGTGACGTGTTTTTGAGAAAAGAAACTCTGGTAATCTGGTAACCAGCTTTCACATTTTTTTATCCAGTTTTTGCTTGGTTTACAGAAACTGTAATATCAAGACCTATCAAGAATGCAATATGTTGAATTTGCACGGCAAACATCAAATATGGCCCCAATTTCATATTTTAATGAAATTTTCACAAAACAAAGAAAGTCAAAATTGTTGGAAAACTGGTTACATGCTATCAATAGATGTCCATCGATAAAAACCGCCGTAAACAGATTTACTGACATATCAACAAACAGAATATCGAACACGTAGATTGTGATTTTCAATACTTTTTTTAAAAAAAACTAATTGTGTGATGACCAAACTTTCCTTTGACAAGCGAAAAATTCAACAGGCTAGAGCTATGTGCCATAAAAGTGCATGTTTCACTGTTTAACAGAAAACTGTTTCGCATTTCAAATGTGATCCATTTGAAGATGATTTAATGTTAAATTTTTTGAAATACTTTTCAAGAAGTTCCTTTTTATGCTCCGTTAGTAGTAGATTCGTAGAATTGGTAGCCAATTTTATCTCAAATTTACTTAAAACAAAGTGGGAACGAACACAATCTATTTTTTTTAGATTTAAAAGAAAAATTCAACGCTTAAATTTTGTCATTTAAAGTAGCTAACGGTGGCTTTTAAACTTTTCACCAGACAAAAAACACTCCCATGTTTTTGTCCTTTTTTCCACACAGTTGCACAGCCAAATACAGACACAAGCACACAACCACACACATGATTCGCTCACGCACAACAACTATTATCACACACACGTATGCACATACATATGCACTCGTATGCACACACATCAAATTGGAAGTTACCTTTATGAGTGCAAGCTGACAACTGCATACAACTCAATCCTTGTTTTCTTAAAAGGCAAAGAAAGCTAAAAACTTGAAATTTTAAAAAATTACTTGACATGGCTATTCAGTTTTTCAAGGTTTCTTTTTACATCCTTTTTATGATCTAGGTGGCTCGGTAATGTGCGTTCGCACATAATGTTCCGGCCCAGCTCATCCACATTCTTGACTTAATTGGCTACCAAATGATAAAGTGATAGAAAACTTTCAAAATCATACATAACGTTAAACAAACCACTAATGGAATAAAACAATGCCTCTTTAGAGGGCCGATGAAACTTGCTGATAATACTACTAGAAAAGACAATAATAGAAATCAAATGAACATTAATTACGACCAAAAGTCGATGTCTTTTTAAAAAAACAAGCAAGATCAAACTTGCATCTGATAAGACCTAAACAAAACAAACCATCCTATATTTCATTAGAAAATATATTGGAACAGTCCTCATGGCGACTGGGTAACAGGTCGACAAAGAAGAGCAAATAGGAGCGAAGTTCAAATAAACGTTTCGATTTTTAAAGCAATTAATTAACAAATAATTTCAAAGCAAATAAAATCATTATATATCAACCGAAATTTCTAAAATGTTCGTTTATATCTCTATAGGAAGCAATTGAGACCTATCATTATCCCAAAAAGGACAAAGAAAGCAAAACACAAAAATTGCACGAAAAAGCAGTAAAACCGTTAAAACCTTTAGTCGGTCACAAAGAATTTCAAATTATTCGGCTGCGCAATTTTTTTAAAGCCAAGGGGACCTATCAATTTGGTCAAAATTTAAAAAGAAAACATCAATCCTATAAAATGAACAAATATGTAAAAGTCAAGAATATTTTATGAATTCCCGTTTTAACAAAGCAAAAAAATGGTTGTAACTAAAACCGTTGTTAAATTTAAAAAATAGCTCACCGGATGCAATTGGAACCTGTCTTTACAGACACTAAACTGAAAATTGACCCAAAAGTGGTTCAAAAATGGCGACGTTGAAAAACCCAAACATGTTTTTTAAAACAAATTCTTTCAAAAGCAACAGCAGACATAAGATTCCAACTAATAGAAATGGTGTAACTTGCAGCACCTCAGGAGGCCAATTGTGAACGTTAATAATCCGAATGAGTTCAATGATCTGAACATTTTGATAAAAAAACAAAATGAACCTATAAAAGATTTAAATATAACTTAAAACCAATTTTTTTTTAAAAATTACCTAATATCGAAACAAAAAAAACCATTAGTTAAACACAAAAACTGTCACAAACAATAATTTTAAATTGACAGGAGATTTGACATCTTTTTACTGATACTACGTCAGGAGTTGAGGGAACTAGGATGAAGTATTGGCAAAGTTTACAGACAATTTCTTAAAGCAAATATATTCAAAGTCATAAGAGACATTAGATAACAACTGAAAGCACTGTGTAGGCTCACTAGCAGCTCTTAAAGAATCAAAATGGATCTTTGAATGGCAAGACTATACCATTGCTCTACAAGAAGTATAACAACTAGAAGCAAAACATAAGAAACCCATAAAATTTTACGAAAACATTTGCTCAAAACCTCAAAAACCATGCGCTTAAAAATTAAATAATAATATATTCGTTTCGCCTCCTTTTTTGTAAAAATTATATGTCAATAACTGAGCCCTGGTTTGAACTTCTTAACGATTACTAACTACAAATGACAGAATACTCTTAAAAAAGCCGAGCCCAAATTAAACCAAATTTTTTTTACTGTAAGGATCCATGGTGAGATCAAAATCAACCTTGATCCTTGATGTTGCTGGCTGCGCAGCTAAATAAGAAGGTAATTGTTCAATAGGTTACAAAATACATCAGTTTTTAAGCGAAATTTTTTTAGTATATTAAAAACAAATAATGCATTTTGTATAATTATCTTTGCAAGATCTTTGCAAGAGTTTATGTTTGCAAAAACTATCAAAATCATTATTCCAGAAACTCTTAAAGCCAGCAAGAGTAAAACTAGCTTTTTTAGCCTACGGAAGAGAAGAGATATGCGCAGTTTTTATTTGTCTATGTCCAGTAGGTTCAAAGAAAAAGGGCTAAAAACATATTTTCTCCCTATTCTGAAGAAAAAATTCTGAATTTTTGAACAATTTAGCACAAAATGTTGCCAAAAACTTAAATCGAACAATTCAGCAGTCCTCTCTATCTTTGATGATTACATCAATAACACTACCGTTAACTATTTGAACTAATTTCAGCAAAACTGGCGAAAATTTGGTCAAAAAATCCGGAAGATGTGAATAAGAACAAATGAATTCCGTCTACGATTTACAAAACATAAAATCTCGATAACTCCCTTTAAAACATGTAATTTTTTTTGAAACAAATATTATTTAAATCCGTGTTCTACGCTGGAGGGGCTTTCTAATGATACCACTCACAACTCTCGACGATTATTATATCGATCGGCCATATTTGACTCAACAGAAAAACCTATTTGAGTATATAGTTCCTCCCCCGCTATAGTGGTTCGGAACAAATATATCTAAATTCCAATCAGCCACAGATGTCGTATCTAAATAATTTAGCCTTGCACAAGTTGCCACCCCCGAAAAATTGGGTCGAAACAAAAATTGTGACAATTCAGAGAACAAAGCCTATTTGGTATGAGATTATCAATGCGTTTTTAATTAAACGAATGCCTCAGGCTGGATTAAACTCCTGCTTGCAAAAACACACTCTAATCATATACACTATGGTACCAAAAATGCTATGTACATGAGCAAATATTTTTTTAGAAAACACCACAAGCATGAAATAGATCATTTGAAATTGTTTATCATTGTTTTACGATTAATTACAATTTTATCTTTCTCAACGTCAGGTTAACGGTGGTATGTATATTGTTCATTCAAATGGCAGAATCATTTTGCTTTAAATTTAATTTTCCCAAAGACTGATTGTAGCAGTTTTTTCTGTTTCAAATTTGCTCATAAAATTACAATCCATCAAAATAACCTGCTTGCTTGTTGAGTTTCTTTGGACATCTGAACAACTTCAGTTTACTGATTGATTGAACCCCTAAATGTAAGTGATCGCTTGTCTAAACTCAGTTTTTTTCAGAGTGGAAATTTCGAAACGTAACAGTTAATAGCAAGAGATCAAAGCAGTTTAACCATTTTTCTGTGGAAGTGCATAAAACTAAAATAAAATCTCTTCAAAAGTTCAAAAGGTCACGCCTTTTTCGCGCGTTAGCCCAAATCAAAATTCCTGAGCAAAACTATTTCTTAAAGGACACAAATTGTGCTGTGCGTTGATTTTGGTAACATTGTGTATAGCAATGACATATATATCAGGCACTGCATGTCAGGCCTGATCTCATAAAATATCTTCAAACATTTTTGCCTGTTTGTCTTTTTGCTGTCAAATTTTTCAAGGTGCATTTGAAACAATAGTAACTCTATAGTTACTAACGTTCTTTTGTAAACGAATACCTGGACCCTATAGTGTCAAAATAAAACAGTACTCATTCTTAGTAAAAAAAAAATTCATAGTACTCATCGCAGTAAAAAAACTCAGTACTGAATCATAATATCCTAGGACTTTCTTGGTTCCAAGTCTGATCAGTGTATGCTAGTATTCATTTTTAGAATAATTTTGACCTCCATATTCGATTTTTTCTCCTTTTCAATCTTCAAACAAAAACCATCAAAAATTTCGGAAGAAATTGGTTCTGACTTACAGTTAAGCAAATAGATGAAGGAGTAGATGAAGGAACCACATATCTAGAAAAAGGTTTCATATCTTGTATGATCAATTAGTGTCCGTACACAATTTAGACCAACTTCTAAGTTCACATATTTGGATTATAATCCTCTACTAACTATTAAATTACTATTTGTTCTTCCCGTGTATGTATGGACAGTACTAACCTGACGTTTAAATCTACAGTTCCGTCTTCACTCTCGTGGCCACTGACGTCTTCATTGGCAGAAGTTACAACACTCTGTGACGTCATATCAATGGAGGAAGCTCTATTCAGTCCACCCACTCCGTGTTCGAATACAAAACTGGACCTCAAGAAATACACAAATGACTAAGATAGGAAATAAGATGCAATGGAAAAATATGTCAGAACTGTGGTGAATGTGTTGATTTTACATAACTGAGTGTTGAGCTATGGGTTTTCGCAAGCGGAATAAAAAGCGTTTTTAACTAAGTAAAAAAAACAATTTTTCAAAATGAGAGAATAACCAGAATGATATTTTACAGAAGAATTTAGAGATTTGCAGGAGAGATCTGATTATTAGATCAAGATGGTGATTTGATTTTGGGGATGAAAAAAGGCTCAAAAATCAGCTGTATATATACCCATCATCAGTGCGAGAAATTCAAAACACAAAACTAATCTTAGCTAATTAATCTCACTCTAAAATTAGTTATCTAGATTCACCAATTTGAACCGAATATCGATTCTAAGCACCATTTCTTGACGATTCATTTATATAAAGTCTCTGATCAAAATCAATTTGCTTTTTGTCTTTCTAATCTGGTATGTTAAACTTTCTTTCTTTTTCTCATTAAGTTTAAGACTATAGTTTGACCGATATTCTAACACCCCCACTCAGGCTTGAGCTGATTGCGTAAAGGCTGTTCCCATCAAAACTGTTCTGAATGTTTCCACCTTTGATACGGGTAAAGATCTCGTGAAGATGTCGGCTGCCATTTTGCCAGTAGGAACGTGATTAATTGAAATAGTCCCATCTTGCGTCTTGTCCCGATTGAAGTGAAATTTTGTCTCAATGTGTTTGCTCCTCTTGTGCATGACTGGGTTTTGGCATAACTTAATACAACTCTGGTTGTCCTCTCCAATTGCTATTGGATGTTTTTGTTGGATACCGAAATCCTCCAGAAATTGTTTCAGATACAATGCTTCTTGAACCGCTGCTGCCATGTCTTGATATTCTGCTTCTGATGAAGAAAGAGCAACTGTGGCCTGCTTATTGACACCCCAGCTGAGTGCTGCGCAACGTCCACTGAGCTTGAACTAGTAGCCCGTCGTTGATTTTCTGTCGTTACGTCATCAGACCAGTCTGCATCACTTTCCCCCACTAAATCATAACTAGCTTCTTTTGTGTAAATAAATTTTAAACCTTTGAACCTTCAAGATATCGCAGAAGTCTTTTTCCGCACATCCAGTGTTGATTGGTAGGTGCATTCATGTGTCTGGACAGAATGTTGACTGTAAACATGATGTCCGTCCTCGTCTGTTTGGCCAGATACAGAAGTGATCCAACCAAGTTTCCGTAGATCCTCTGGTCCGCTTCTTCGTTTCCGTTCTGTGCTGTCTGAAATTTTAAATTCAAATCAGCTGGAGTTCTTGAGGGTTTGCATTGATCCATTTGAAACCGCTCAAGCATTGTTTCTATGTAGCGTTCTTGGCCGACTGTGAATTTGCCCTCTTCTCGTCGGATTCTTAGACCCAGAAACCAGTGTAATCTCCCTCTGTCTTCTATGTGAAATGTTGTTTCGAGTGCCTTTTTGACATCGGAGATCACTGCCATGCTTCCTGATGTCACTATGATGTCATCAACTCAGACCATGATGAAGGCGTGACCCTCAGTCTCTGCTTTTGCGAACAAGCAATGATCATTCCTGCTTCTGATGAACCCCTGTCTCAGTAGGAAGTTTGCCAATTCCTTATACCAGTTGTTATCTGCCTGTTTAAAACCATAAATTGATTTATACAGTCGGCATACTAACTTCTCCCCATCTGATCCTTGTTTTATAAACTCCTGTGGCTGTTCCATATTTTCTTCTTCCTCTAATGGTGAGTGAAGGAAAGCTGTCTTGACATGCTGGTGCATCACATGGCCCTGCTTCGTTGATAATTGATGTAGAATCCTGAATGTCTCTGGCCTACAGGTAGGCGCAAAAGTCTCAAAGTAGTCCAGTCCTTCCACCTGTTTGAAACCTTACGCCACATGGCGTGCTTTTTATTTGTCCACTTGACCACTGGGTTCAATTTCACTTTGTAGACCCATTTGCCCGGTATGTCTGTGGGTGGTCTCTCTAGGTTCAAAGTCTCGTTGTCTTGGAGTGCCTTGCCCTCGTCCTTCATTGCCTGGTGCCACTGGTCCCAATCGTCATCTTGCTTGGTTCTGTAGACTGTTTTGGGTTCCACATAGTCACCCTCAGTCACAGCAAGATGGGTCTTGACTTCTCCAAAAAATTGCGGAACATTCCTTGCTCGTGTTCCTTGTCTGGGCTCTGCCCTGTCGGCTTGCTCCAGTGCCTCTTCAAGAAAGCCAACTGCCTGTGAGATTCCTTCGTTTCACTGTCTTCCAGTGACTCCGAGTCTCTGAGACTCCCTCTTGTTGCAGTAGATTCTTCATCCAGTGCTGTTTCCTCAACATCTGAGGCATCTCGTCTCAGTGTCGTTTCTTGAGTGTTCACGCTCTCTGCGTAATGCCACTCTTCCTTTATTGCAGTAGATGTGCCCTGCTCCTCTTTGTTGTCATCGTCTTGATGACCATCATCTGGTGCCAGATCCCCAGTTGCTGTGACCCCTCATCTAGTAGGTTGGGCGTCTCTGTATTGTCAGGGATTGAGCCCACTTCGGACTCCTTGATGATCACATCTCGAACTGCCATAACCTTGCGTGTGTTGGGTACGTAAAACAGGTATCCGTTGTCTCCTTCGGTGTAACCCACAAACTTTCCTTCTGGTGCCTTGGGTTCAAGTTTCCTGACATCTCTGTCCCGCTTCCTCACGAAGAAAGTGCAACCAAAAAAAGGTAGTTTACTAATTGAAAGCTTAGGTTTTATACATCGCATCAGCTCTGCTGGGCATTTTTCTTCTCCTCGTCTCACAGTCAAGTTCCTGATCCTTGTTGCATGGAGAATTGCTGCTCCCCGCATCATCTTGGGAAGATCCGCGTCAATTAGCAAGCATCTTGCCATCTCCAGCAGTGTCCTTTTGCACCTCTCAGCTAACCCATTCTGATGTGGCCTCTGTGGTATGGTCTTCTCCTGTAGAATGCCTGCACCTAAACAGTACATATTTAACTGCTTCGAGAGAAACTCCTTCGCATTGTCTTGTCTCAGTTTTTTGCGCGTCACCACACTGAGAACAAAATTCTTCAGGCTGGCGAGTGCTTCACTTTTTGCTTTAAGCAAGTCCACAAACACAAACTTTGTGTACTGGTCTGCAAACACAATGCAGAACCGGAACCCTGACAGTGGCTCTACTATGAAAGGTTCCATCAGGTCTGTGAACACCCTTTCTAGCTTCTCTTCTGCTTGGGTCTCTGCCACTCTTGGTACTGGAGTCTTTGTCATCTTGGCAATGCGCACACATTGCATACATCATCAAGTTCCCCCACTGTCTGCGGTCCATTCCTGATCACATCCGCTTGATTCAAATGACCCAATCGTCTGTGCCACTTCATTGCACTGTCAAGTTTCACGCTGTTGGAACTAATCTTGAATTCTAGAACGCTGCAGGGTAAGTAAAACAAATTATTTTCCTGTGTTGGTTTTACCCAAGTTCCTTTCTGGAGTTTCATGCAGCTATTTCCTTTCTCGAATATGAAGCTATGTCCCCACTCCGTGCATTTTGAGACTGATAATAGGTTGGAACAATAGTCTGGCACACACAAAACATTTCTGAGTTCGCATTGGAATTCCCCTTTATTTGAGGGTATGCTGATCCTCACACAGCCTCTGCCCATCACTCTTGCAGCCTCTCCGTTCGGATTTCTGACCACTGATTGAATAGGCACAAAGACCAGGAACGCATCGATGTTCTTCACTATGTGATCTCTACAACCACTGTCCACCAGCATGCCTGCTCTCTTCCACTTGGTAAGAGCTGCCCAGTATTGCCACTGACTCATGTTTGCCTCCATCTCTTTGTCCGACCTTTCTCAAAACAGTTGCTGCATTGTGCTGTCTCCTTCCTCATGCAGTCCTTGGCAAAGTGTCCGGGGATCCCACACACAAAGCAATTTCCTTTTTTGGGTCCCCTCATGAAATCATGCTTCACTGCCAGTGCCAATGAACCACTTTGTCCCTTGTGCCTCAGTGGTGTGCTCTCATGGAAGTTCTGCAGCCTTTTCCTCAACTCTGTGAAGTTCGTTGCCGGGTTAAAGCTTTCCTGTATAACAAAACTTTCATACCTCAAAGGCAGACCATTAAGGACCAAGGCGTTGACGAGGGTCTCTGAGACTGCTTCCCCGGCTTTTTGTAGCCTTGTGAGCAACTCCTATCCTCTGAGGAAGAAGCTATCCAAATCCTCATTATCCTCGAGCTGCAGTCGAGCTAGCTGTGCCACCAAAGTCACCACTGTCGGAGTCTCCACAATCTGAAATCTCTCTTGCAAAAGTTTCCAAGCCTTTGCTCCCTTTCTGATGCCGTCATCTCCCACACAGTCATGTCCATCAACATGAGGGTTGTTGCATCTAGAGTCAGTGCCAGATGACACCACACATTCTTCCGTTTCTCCTTGATGTCTGCAACGTCCTTCTCATATGCATCCTTCAGCACCTTGTGGTTCTTCTTTTCATCATTGCTCGCCCCATTGGCTAATGGTGCTAGCTCATTGGGTTGCTCCTCCGTCCCAAGTAGTGATTTGTAGAGTCCCTTCGTCTGCATCATTGCCACAAATCTTGTGCTCCAGATTGGAAAGTCCTGAGACTTTCCTGTGTAGGTCAGCAGCTTCACTGTCTGTTGATCCATCGTAGTTTGAGCAGGCGAAACAGTTGTGAAAAGAAAAGGTACTAAGCAGAAAAGGATTATGACTGTCAACAACAAATTAGTTTTGTTTTAGAATTTAGCTTTACGACTTAGAAAATTGCTGGGCCCATAACCTGTTGGGCTCTGGGTTTTCGCAAGCGGAATAAAAAACATTTTTAACTAAGTAGAAAAATTAATTTCTCAAATTGAGAGAATAACAAGAATGATATTTTACAGTAGAATTTAGAGATTTACAGGAGAGATCAGATTATTAGATCAAGATGATGATTTGATTTTTAGGGACGAAAAAAGGCTCAAAAATCGGCTGTATATATACCTATCATCACTGCGAGAAAGTCAAAATACAAAACTAATCTTAGCACCATGATTTACAGTGGGGTCGCTAGTGTTACCCAATATGGTTTGCTTCTGCAGATTTCCTAGAAATCAGTCGCAGGGGATACCATAGATGGTATGCATTTACACTTTTCTAGGAATTCGTTCACATTTCCGGTGGTATCATAATCATTCAATACATGCTGGGAAGATTTTACATCAATCAATCTCACTCTAATATTAGTTATCTAGATTCACCAATTTGAACCGAATGTTGATTCTAAGCACCATTTCTTGACGATTCATTTATATAAAGTCTCTGATCAAAATCAATTTGCTTTTGTCTTTCTAATCTGGTATGTTAAACTTTCTTTCTAATTCTCACTATGTTTAAGACTACAGTTTGATCGATATTCTAACACTGATTGTTTATTTTAGCGTTAATTTTACATGAAAATTTTGCTTGATTTCACGGGCCGAGGATTTCCCAAAAATAATAGGGAAAAGAGTGTTAAAATTAAAAAATTACACCCCTATTTCTCCGATTAATTAAGCGTGGAAGCGTGTAATTATTAAGGCCTAATTTTGAAAGTACAAGTGGAAGGAGGTAGTATGGATTGAACTGAAACTCAGGCTAAGAAAATAGATGAAAAAGGCTGCAAAAATATTTCTCCTTACTTTGTACAGAACAGCTCGCTATTCTTTGTTAGTCTTTGTTTTCATATGAAGGAGAAATCGCAGAAAACTGATAGATTTAATATTTGCTAAAAAATCTGAAATAATCAATGAACTAAAGAAATAAGTAGATACCAACATTTTTCAGATCGAGACAAAATTTTTCGCGGGGACTCAGAAACTTTTAGACAGTCTTGTTCAGTTAAATTCAAGCAATATATGTAAGTTTTAATAGTTATCACTCATTAATGTTCTCTACTTAAATATGAAGCAGAAATTCCTCAAAGTTGAGTCTAATTTAACTATTAAATGCGCAGCTGAAACTAAACGGAAGACTATGCTCAATTACTATTTTGGACCCCACAATTGTGACGACATCTTTCACTAAGTCGGAGGGAAAAAATTAAAATCGAGATTTATTTATCGAGATCGTGGATTTGATTTCCTTTCCTCGCCTGAGTGACAGGAGTTTCAAAACTGCAGTTGGAAAACTGCCGAAACGTTTTTAGAGCGTAAAAAAGACTACGAGAGAATATCTTTTAATTTTTAAGCCGAGAAAATCAATGACTCATTAACTGAGCCGGAGTCTTCTCATGACTCGGAGCATTACTTTGCAAAACGTAAACGTACTTCGTACAACTTAAGACACGCTGACAAAACAGCAAAAAATACTGTTTCGCATTTTCAATGTTTTTTAAGTTTCCGATTGTTTTTCGAATGCGGCTTAGAAGTAGTGTTCTTTAAGAACACTACCTCCTCATACCACTTCACCAGGTCATGTGTGGGGTGGGGGATGGGGGTGAATTTTTAATGGGGTATAACGGGAGGGGGATTCTAGGACAAGAGTCTACCGATGATATCTGTTGACACATTTGGTAATGTCCCAAACATCATCATCATCGTCATCTTCATGTCGCAACATTCCCTCATCTGTCGTCAGTTTCTGCTCGCCAACTTTCTCTGCTTCTGCCCAAGAGCGCTGTAATGGAAGCAGCTTACTCAATTGCGGAGTTGCCATTCCCGAAAACGATTCCCGAGTGAGCATTCCGATTCCTGAGTCATCGAAACCGAGGGTTAAATTGGGTTCGGACACTTCTGTCAAACTGCTAATGCTGTTGCATGTTTTATCGTTGTCCTCCGTTATATAATTAAGAGCAGTTTTGACATGTTCGCTCTCTATATCTTGTTCGCCCTCTTGCGATGGATTTGTAACATTGGTCCGTATCATAGTTTGTTCCATTTCCTCTCTGGGTGGTCTCGCCGTTTGCATCCGGGAGGTCGCTGCATCTTCGATTTTATTGCTTGCGTTTGTTTTAGCGATTAGTGGCTCGATATTTTTGCGATGTGTTCTCGGCGATTTTGGAGTTTTAACTCTCTTTCGACATTTCTCACTTTTCGCGTGTTCCGTTTTAGAACTCAATTTGTCACTATTTTGTACCGAATTTTCGTTAGTAAAACCGTTGAAGTAATTGAACAACCATTTTTCTTCAATATTCGTCAATTGTTTGAAAATTGCAGCCACATTTATTGAGTTAAACTTTGTCGTACTAATGCATCGTTGATAACATTTAGAAATAATAACTAAACAAAGACAGCTAATAGCACTAATACCGAATAATTTACTAATTAAAATAAATCGTTGCTCTTTTACAAGCTTGACTTTGTCCTGAAATATGTATTCATGAAATGCGAGATTTTGTCGTTGAACAGCGCCCAAATAAGCTGACAGAAGAGCTAATCCAAAGGCGCATGTTATTGGTAAGATCGGGAGATAGCAGCCCAAATCACGACATATGACAATATTGTTGATTTTCAATCTTTGGGGCATGATGAGGGCGGCCATCTCGGGTGAAAACCTAAAAAATTGGCAAGAGGTTGGGATCTATTCCCCCCCCCCCACCTCCCAGTCTTTCTTATGCCCCCTTGGAGATCTATTCTGTTTCTGCAATATAATATTTGTTATAAAGCACGTTACTATGTAAAAAAATAGCGCGTGCACCTCCCGGGTTGCTCATCATACACAATTCTTAGTAGTCATACTAGGTCATATATGATTCCTAGTATTCATACAAAGTCATATGATTTGTATGATTTCTTAGTAGTCATACAAGGATCATATATGATTTCGTAGAAATCATACAGGGATCATACAAAAAAATTCAAAGCCTAAAACTGTAAACCTTTCATTTTCTTTTGATGTTGAAAAAATTTTCCGGAAATCATACAAGGTCATATATGACACATAAAACTTTGATTGGTTCCACAAGTTCCCGTACAATGTAGTCAGAGGACAAAATAAATTATTATATCGCATTCGCATTCCACATTTGATTCTTTGTGTGGGCGAAAAAAAATAACTTTCCAACTTAAATATATTCAGAAAACGAATTTGAGGTTATCTGCAAAAAGTGTTGCAAACATTTTTTTATAAATGAGCATTTATAGGTATAAACTGGCTTCAGAGAAATTCAGAAATTTATTTATGTTTTTGGTCTTATTCTTTAATTGCGTGCTCATCTTTGCAAATGATATTGTACGTTTGGGTCTTTTGGCGGATCACAAAGTGATGCCGGGGAATCACATAAGTGAGTCCCTGCCAAATGAAATTTTTAAAAGACAAATGGTTTTAAAATTTATGAAAAATAGATGTATGATTCTTGGTATTCATACTAGGATCATATATGATTTCCTAGTAGTCATATATGATTTCTTAGTTGTCATACAAGAATGGTACTAGGCAATACGTTATGATTTGTATGATACCATATCTGATCCTTGTATGACTACTAAGAAGTGGTGACCTGGGCTTGGGGGCGTAAAAGATTTATGCTTACTAAGCTGGGGGGAGGAAGGGGGGACAGAATAGATCCAAATAAGGCATGTGCGTCTGGTGGTGCAAATAATATGCAATTACTAATTCGGGGGCGGGGCACAAACGGAAAAAAATCAAGATCTCAGGGGGTGCATAACGTACTGGGGGCAACAATGATAAAGATCCAAATCTTTTCCTTTTGTGCTCAACCAGTACATTATACATTCCCTAATTACAGAGAACGTGTCCTTACAAAGTAATTCAATGTGTAGAAATATGGAAAAGATCTCCAATTTCAAATGAGAAGCACGTTTCGTTTTACTATTTCAGTGCTTTCGGATCTGGCACTGTATAAAGGCTGGTAGCGGTGAAAAATTTTTTTCACCGCATTCTGCTAGTAGCGCTGACAAATTTTTTTCACCGCTCAAGCGTTGACAAAAAATTTTACCGCTGAAAAGCATTGATTGCAAATCTTACACTTTACTCAAATTCACCGCAAATCTTGCTTCTTTCAGCAATTTTTAGCGGTGACACCTCGACCCAGGATTCGTTGTAATTTAATCCAAGTATAAAAAATCGAGTATTAATGTATTTTGCCTAACGCTCAGAGAATACCAGTATTTATTCAGAACTATTTCAGAGACGTTTTGATTTTCAGTACTGATTCAGAACAATTTTGGAATAGTTTCTGCATCGATTCTGAAACCTTTCTGAATCAGAGCAAAATTCAATATCAAAGTTTTCTGAATTTCCTCTGAACCAGAGGAAAATTCAGAATGCGCTTCTGAACTACCTCTGAATCAGAATGAAAATCAGAAATAAATCAGAATCTTAAAGAGAGACACAAATAAAGTTTTCATCAAGCGTTTCAATTAGTTTTTGGAACAAAACGCCGAGAAAAAATGAAAAACATCTGTGCTGCTATAATCTGGTATTATAAAACAATTTGATATTGCCTCTTTGTATAGTTATTAGACCTTTGACAATTTTGGTTTTATACACGTTTATTACAGAACATTGGGATCTTTTCCGTTTTTGCCCCCCGTACGTTATGCGCCCCCTAATTACAACGCACGTGCCATTTCATAGCAATTTATTATGTAAAATATGGCACGTGCGTCGGGGAGTGCTAGTACTATGCACCCACTAAGCTGGGGGGTTACAAGCGGAAAAGATCCGATTTCCTGTAAATTGTACAATTGATAAAATGTACAAATGATCAAAGCTAACGGCACTAATGTTCCAACAGCAGACGCCATGTTTGAGTAAATTCAATTGCCCTTTTTTATCATTTTTGCTTTTCCTTGTCGCATGATATCCTCTCTAATCTCTCTGAAAATCCTCTTCTATATTTAGTGGTTTTTCAACTTCAAAAATCATTGTTTATCGCTTTTTTATTGTCATTCGCTTTTTGGATTGTGATTTTCGTCAAAACTTGGTTGATTAAAGGAACTTGAAGAATAATCTTTTGAACAAAAAAATTTTGGATCTTTTTCGTTTATGCCCCCAGCTTAGTGGGTGCATATTATTTGCACCACCCGATGCTTGTTCCATATTCCATATCCATATTCCATAATGACACTGGCTCTGTAACTGGCGGGTGCATAACGTACTGGAGCACAAACGGAAAAGATCCCTCAATTGATTTGAAACGGACCTTCCATTTTCCTTTAATAAGTAAAATATTTTGGTTTGCACCACCAACCTTTGTCACAACATCCCATATAAAAAAATAGCACGTGCGCCTGGGGGCCTAAAAGATATAAGCCCACTAAGTGGGGGGACAAAACAATAGATCCAATTTTGGTATGATTGCTGAAGAGTTGAAACCCGGGAACATGAAGAGATTGTAACAATTTTTGTGAAGTGATCTAATTAGGAGTCAAAATCTTTGAATTGGTCTGATATAAGTTCAAATATTGCGAGAATCATTGTTTTATCAGAAGGCAGAGTCTGCAGAAACTCAGGCAGGGCAAAAAAATTCAGTCATTTTACCGATCTATTTCTTTCCTTTTAAGTTCACGGGTCTTTCCCATTATAGCCCCCCCCCCTATGAAAATATAGCCCCCCATTATGGTATATTTACCATAATTGGGGGGCTATAGGTTATCTGACCACTAAGCTGGGGGGGGGGGGGCTATAATGGGAAAGACCCAAGTTCACTGAAAAAATTAAATTGAAATAAAAATTAGCATCTCCGACAAAAACTAAATTACCATTTAAATCATGACAAAAAGTGGTTAGACGTTGTTCAATTTCTTTAAATTTTCTGCACAACTATAACTCACTTGTCGCATTCAAGGTTCTTGAAACAAGCGCTTGCAAGTTTTAGGACGCCGAAAATCTGTTGCGCAAAAAATGAGATGCTAGAAACTCTCGCCAAAAATCCGAGATGCCACAAATCTGATGCAAAACATGTGGTAACGAAAATGATTCCAAAAATAAAAACAACTTTTCAACAATTTTAACATTGTTTGTACCACTTTTGAGATATATTGTTTGGTATCATTGCCGTTTGTTCTCCCAAGCTTAGTGAGTATTATTTACACCAGCAGGAAGGAGCAGTTGCCTTTTTTACATAACGGTTTACTATGTAATGTCACGTCCCCATTTTAGCACAAAGATTAATGGTCAAGTTACCCATAGCCCCCCCCCCTTGTAATTTGGCACAGTTTTTTGGGGACTGAAGAGGGAGGGAGACCCATCTTAAATAGGGTTATACAAGGTATAGCCCCATGGTAAACATAGACTTATGGGGGTTAAAATCTTGCGGGGGGATCTATTCTGCTTCCCCTCCACGTGTTTTTATGACCCCCAGTTACAAATTATATGTTGTTACATAGCACGTTACTATGTAAGAAAATAGCACGTGCTCCTGGGGATCATAAAACATTTATGCTCACTAAGCTGGGGGGGCCGAAACAGAATAGATCCGGGGGGGGGGGGGTTAATGCGGGATCTTTTCCGTTTGTGCCCCCCAGTTTAGTGGTCGCATGTTGTTTGCAACCCCCCCTCCCACGATCGTGCCATATTTTAACATAATGATTTACTATTTAATGGCACGTACTCTGTAACTGGGCACGCAAAATGTATTGGGGGGGCACAAACGGAAGAAATACCTAATGCGGTAGGGATTTCGTCTTGATAGGTAACACAACATAAAGATATTTTGTCAAAAAAGACTCACCTTCGTTATCTTATTTCAAAAAAGTACTCATGTCTTCTATAGTGATCACCTTCTTAAGAAATAAATGCTACTGAAAACATAATTTCCACGTGCTCAACTATAGACAAAATACGGGTCCCTTTGGCAACACAGTGTTTTTTATCCAAAAAAATGTAGTTCTTTTGCTCGTTATAACGTAAAATGTAGCAATTGAAATTAGGGGAGAGGCGTTAAGTTTTATGACCTTTTGCTTGTGGGAGGGAGCAGAATAGATAAGATGATAATTAGATTGAAAATCCGGATCTTTTCCAAAATTGCCCCCTCGTTGAGCGCCCCCCTGTTATATAGCACTTTCAATTACATAGTAAATTTTAAAAGACGCACGTGCAACTTTTAGAATGTCAGATCTTAACAGTGCCAGATTTTAGAATGCAGATTTTTCTTTATACAGTGCCAGATCCTAAAGAACTGAAACATGTAAAAATGTGCTTTTCACTCGAAACTGGAGATCTTTTCCATATTTCTGCATTTTGAATTGCTTTGTAATGATACGTTCTCTGTAATTGGGGAAGATATAATGTACTGGGTGAGCACAAAAGAAAAAGATTTGCATCTTTTGCATTTGTGCCCCCAGTACGTTATGCACCCCCTGAGATTTCGATTTTTCCGCTCGTGCTCCTCAGTTTAGTGGGTGCATATTATTTGAACCCCCCCACCAACAATTTCGCTCGCCATATTTTAGCATAATGATTTACTATTTAATGGCACGTACTCTGTAACTGGGGGGCGCATAACGTATTGGGGGACACAAACTGAAAAAAACCCTAATAAAAAATCCCTAATTAATGCTCCCGGAAACATAATTTCCGCGTGCTCAACTATAGACAAAATACGGGTCCGTTTGGCAACATAGTATTTTTTATCCAAAAAATATGTTGTTATTTTGCTCGTTATAATGTAAAAATGTGGCACTTGAATTTAGGGGTGAGGCGTTAACTTTTATGACTTTTTGCTTGTGGGAGGGGGGAAATAAAAAGATAATTAGATTGAAAATCCGCATCTTTTCTAATATTGCCTTCTCGTTGAGCGCCCCCTGTTATATAGCACTTTCCATTACATAGTAAATTTTGATAGACGCACGTGCAAGTTTAAGAATGTCAAATCTTAACAGTGCCAGATTTTAGAATGCGGATTTTTCGGATCTTTTCCGTTTGTGCCCCCCCAGTACGTTATGCGCCCCCCAGTTACAGAGCACGTGCCATTACATAGTAAATTACTATGTAAAAATATTGCACGTGCGTCTGGGGGGTGCAAATAATATGCGCCCACTAAGCTGGGGGGGCACAAACGGAAAAGATCCGATTTTTCTTTATACAGTGCCAGATCCTAAAGAACTGAAACATGTAAAAATGTGCTTTTCATTCGAAATTGGAGATCCTTTCCATATTTCTGCATTTTGATTTAATTTGTGATGACACATTCTCTGTAATTGGGGAAGGTATAATGTACTGGGTGAGCACAAAAGGAAAAGAATCGGATCCTTTGAATTTGTGCCCCCAGTACGTTATGCACCCCCAGAGATCTTGATTTTTTCCGTTTGTGCCCCCCAGTTTAGTGGGTGCATATTGGGAGAAGTGTTTGATCAGGGGTCTCAGTCTGGAAAAAAAACTCAGGCAGGGCAAAAAAAATATTCAATTTTACCAATCTATTTGCTTGCTTTAAATTTTTCTCAAATTACTGAAATAAAATCAAAATTAGCATCTGAGATTAAAACTAAATTACCATTTAATTAATGACAAAACTGGATGAACGTTGTTGTTCAAAGTATTCAAAACTTTTTGACGACTATAGCTCACTTGCCGCATTCAGTGCTCTAGAAACAGGCACTTGCAGGGCTTAGGACGCCGAAAATCTCTTGAGCAAAAATTTGAGATCCCAGAAACTCTTGCAAAAAATTCGAGATGCCAAAAATCTGATGCCAAACCTCTGGTAACGCAAATGATTCCAATAAGAAAAACAGAATCTGGATCTTTTCCGTTTGTGCCCCCCCCCCCAATACGTTATGCTCCCCCCAGTTACAGAGCAGGTGCCATTACATTTGGAATCATTATGTTATAATATGGCACAAGCGTGTGGGAGTTGCAAATAATATGCAAGTACGAAGCGGGGGGCACAAACGGAAAAAATCTGCCATTTTTCACATAATGATTCACTATGCGATGGAACGTCCCCAGTTTAGCTCCACTCCCCCCCCCCCTCCGCTTAATGGTCAAATTACCTATGCCCCCCGTCGTAATTTTATCACAATTTTGTAGGGGGACTCTAGAGGGAAAGGGGTCTTTCCCATTATAGGCCCCCGAGCTTAGTGGTCAGATAACCTATAGCCCCCCCCATCATGGTAAGTATACCATAATTGGGGGTGATATATTTTCGTGGGGGTGGGGGGAGGGGCTATAATGGGAAACACCCGAGGGGAAGGCCAAATTTCAAAACTTATTTGGGGTTCTATAACGCATAGCCTCCTCTCGTATACAATAAATTCAGATGAAAACATAATTCCCACATGCTCAAATATAGACAAAATACGGATCTACTTTTTTTCGGCAATCAAGTAAGATATTTTCCTTTTGTTCCCCCAGCTTAGTGGGAGCATATTATTTGCACCCCCCCCCCCCCCCCCGACGCACGTGCCATATTTTAACATAATGATTTACCATGCAATGGCACGTGCTCTGAAACGGGGGGGAGTGTATAACGTAGTGGGGGTACAAACGGAAAAGATCCCAGTATTTTTTTATGACACCAGCTTTCGAATATCGTGTTGTTATAATGTTGTCGTTATAATGTAAAAATGTAGCACATGCACCAAAAGGTTCTGAGCCTTCTTTGCTTGTGAGGGGGCAGCAGAAGAGATCCAATGATAAAGTGATCGAAGATCGGATCTTTTCCGATATTGCCCCCAGTTGAGCACCACCCCCCCCCCCCCTATAAAAGCACTTTCCGTTTCATAGTAAATCATCACGTCAAAATAGCACACGTGCTCTCGAGAGTTGCAATTAATATGCACCCAAGTGGGGGCACAAATTGTCAGTTTGAAAAAATTCTCGTGAAACCAGAAAAAAAATTATTCGAGGTTGGGATATTTTAGTTTTTCCCAGTGAATCTAACCCTTATTTTATAACCCCGACTGCAAATGAAGCAGTGCCATTATATTCGAAGCCCCCCAGCTTAGGGGGTGCATATCATCTGCACCCCCAAGCGCAAGAAGCCATATTTTGACATAATGAATTACTATGTATTGGCAGATGCTGTAACTGGGGTGGATAACGTACTGGGGGTACGTTAGGAAAAAATTCTCGAAATTAAAATGTATTAATATAGCTCATTCGCCTATTATAGCCCCCCCCCCCCTAAAAAATAAATTTGGTAAATTTTTTTCGGATCTAAACTGTTTCAACCCCCCCAATGTTTATAACGCCCCCAATTGCAGTTTTGGTGTTGTTACATATGTTACTATGTGAAAAGTAGCACGTGCGGTTCTGGGTGTAAAATTTATATACTCACTAAGCTGGGGAACCGAAATATAATCAATTCCTTATCTCTTCAGCTCTTTAGTTATAAAGAATTTTAATTACCATTCCTATTATTGGACTATGCAAACCGTTAGCAGTAAACCAAAAAGATTGATTAGTCACGTGCGGTAATGCGAACCAAATTGTTCTTGATTTCGAGGTAAACGATTCAAGTTCGGTACGGTGCATTTTAATTCCGTGGTTGGCTGTCATTTTTTAATGGGATAGAAACCGAATTTTCAACTTTTACTAGCTATAGATTTCTTCTACGTGATGAGCGGATTCAAATCTTGCGAGTATATTGCATGTTGATTCAAAATTTGCATGATTCTTGCAAGATTTCAATCAAGGCAAAAAATTAAATCAAGGTAAAAAATGTTTTAAAAAACATCTTTGAAGCAAATTATTGTTTTCTAAACAAGTTACAAAAACAAAATCATTGAAAATAACTTTGGTCCGGATTCAAAATCTTGCAAGAATCGTGCAAGATTCCATATTCTGGAAAACTTATTAGAGTATTTTTGCAAGTTACAACTATCTGAAAACCAAATGAAAACCAAACTGTAACAAGAATTCTGTTCAGCAGAACTGATTGAAATTGACTTTTTTCCTAAATAACTTTTGAATGTGATAGCTTGCAAGAATTTTTGCAAGATTTTGAATTCAAATACTTCTCGACAACTATGCAAAAAATGAACCTTGTTAAAAAATGGAAGAACTATGCATTCCTGTCGTGGTCGATAACACGGGTCAAAGAATTCAATAAGTTGAATTTTAAATTAAATTTTGAACTGAAAATATACAAAAATTAGCTTGTATTTATAGTGGTTATCTATGCGAAAATATACAGAGAAAATTTAGATTAGCTAAAAATATTTTACATAGTTGGCATGTGAATAGATCTTAACTCCGAATCCCGGAGGTGATTTTCTATTTTCATCAACATTTCATGAGAATCATATATGGCTTGGGTACAATCGAGTTCATTAGTTGGAGGTCGGTGGATGTTAGAATCAGGTTTCTGTTGGTGGGAGAATTTACTTCTGACATATGATTGATAGGTCAACAAGATAATGATAGCGCCAAAACAAAATTAGAATTGAGTTTAGTTTTGTAGCCATTACTTATCGACACAGCAATAAAGTTCGTCAGGTAAGTTCTTCTTTCGTTCTTTGAAACTTTAATAAAACTTCTGAGTTTCTTGATGTTTCATTGAAACCATCACATCCTCCCTCCTTTTTTAAGCAAGTTTGTGGGTATAGGTTCTCCAAATCTGTCAGGTTGTTTTCTGTTCCTGGTTGATGTTCGTGAAGGCTCTGAGGTTTCGGGTTGTTGGTGCTCTAAAGATGATGTGGCTGCAGAAGCTTCATCTTGATGTGAAGGTCCCACATCTGTGTACTGAGGTTGTGGTTCTGATTGAGATATCGTCTCCTCCACTGCTGGTTCAGTTTTCACATTGTCCTCGTCTAGTCTCGCAATTTGGTTGTCGCTCACTAGAATAGTCCGTGCTGAGTTTTCAGGCTGTATGAAAGATGTGTTCAGGCCCTTCCTGATGATGAATGTAGCAGGAACTGTCTTTGTGTTTTCGTTGGCCTTGAATAGAATGGGTTCGCACAAGTCGAAATCTGCTATTGCTGGTAGTCTCACTCTGCGTCCCAACAAGAGTTCAACTGGAGTTTTGCTCCTCGTCTTTGAAGTGTTTCGATGTGTCATCAGTGCCCTTTGCAGGAATGCTCCAAATGACACATTAAAGTTGGGACTCCACGCTTGAAGTGCCCGCTTCACGTTCTGAACTGCTCTTTCAGCTAGTCCATTAGCTCTTGGATGATAGACGGGTGATTCTATTTTCTTAATTCCCAGTGATTCACACCACTGTTTAAAGTCACCACTTACAAATTCAGGACCATTATCAGAAACTAAAGTTTTTGGTATTCCGAATCTTGCAAAGATTTGACTAAGATATATTTTTACTGTTTCTGATGTTCTATTTCCGGCGGGGAAGGCTTCTATCCAACCAGAACCCGCGTCAACAATTACTAATATATTGCCTTGGTCCCAAACATAACCCCAGTCCATGTGGAGCCGTTCACAAACGTCGGCTTCTGGCCACGTAGAGACTGTTTTTCCCAGGCTAGGCCTGTTCAATTGACAATTCTTACATTTACTAACAAAGTGTTGAAGGTCTTGGGTGATGACAGGCCACCATGCTATCATTCTGACTGATGCCTCAGTTGCATTCTTTCCGGGATGTGTCTCATGCGCTTTTGCCAAAACCAAGTGTGGTAGTTTGGGTGGAATGAAAGGAACAACACTTCTGAAGATGATTCCATTAAGTAAAGTAAGTGCATCTTTCTGTTGTTCGAATCCTTTTTCCGCTTCTGAACATTGTTACGAATTGCCTCTTTTGATTCGTTTCATTATGTCCTGAAAGATTCTGTTTGTTCCATGTTCAGTTTTGATTTCTGCTTGGGTCACCAAATCACTGTGGGCGAAGTAGTTATTGATTGCGAAGCACACTCGATGTTGTCGGATTCGTCTTCGTCAAAATCCATTCTGCTCAAAGCATCTGCATGGGGTATCTGCTCCCCTGGTGTGTACTTCAACTCATAGTCGAAGCCCATTAGAGCTATTGCCCATCTTGTGATTCTCCCTGATGCTGTCTTCGGGATCTCCTCGTCTGGTGCAAAGAGATATTTGAGTGGTTTGTGGTCAGTCTGTAGGGTAAATCGTCTTCCAAGAAGGAATTGCTTCAATCTTGTGACCACAAAGACAATTGCCAGTGCTTCCCGCTCTATGTTTGAGTAGTTTTGCTCCGCTTGAGTCAATTTTCTCGATACATATATAACTGGATGTCCTTCTTGCGAAAGAACCCCGCCAATGGTTTTTTCAGAGGCGTCAGTAGTAACTGTTGCTTCTTTTTGTAAACTATATGGCTGTACAAGTGGGTTAGCACATAATCCATTTTTTATGTCTTCAAAGGCTTTTTGTTGCATTTTGCCCCATGAGAAATCGCTATTTCTCATGTTATTTAAGGGTAGCATTTTTGTTGCAAAATCAGGAATCATTCTTCCGTAAAAATTAGCTAGCCCAACAAACGATTCGAGTTGTTTATTGTTAGTTGGTGCTTTTGCATTTTTTATTTTTTCAACATGTTTGGGATCTGGTGCTATTCCCTCCTTTGAAATGGAGTATCCCAAAAAACTAACGCTATCGACTGGTTTTGAGTTAGATTTTTTCTCATTAGTAGTAAAATTTTTCTCACGTAGTCGACTCTTGACTGCAAGCATTCTCTTGTCGAACTGCTCCTTGGTAATTCCATACACCAACACATCGTCTTGAAAGATCACAACACCTTTGATTCCTTTGAGTGTTGATTCTATGCAATTCTGGAAGATTGAAGAAGAGTTTTTCAATCCCTGAGGTAGTCGGCACATCTTGAACAGTCCCTGAGATGTGTTGATTGTGCATATATCTTTAGCTTCTTCGTCAAGTTCAATTTGATAGTAGGCATCTGAGAGGTCAATTTTGCCAAAGTATGAGGCCCCATGTAGGTTGTGGAAGATCGTCTCCATGTCCGGTATTGGGTAGTCCTCATCCATGACCTTGCCATTGATGTGCACTTTCAAGTCCACGCAAAGTCTCAGTTCTCCACTCTTCTTTCTCTGCCACACCACTGGAGATGCATTAGTGACTCCTCCTGGCTGTACCGGTTCAAGGATGCCTTGTCTGACCATTTTTCCAGCTTCTGTGTGACCTTGTCTTGAAGAGGTAGAGGTATTTTTCTGGCTTTGCAGAACATCGGCTGCGTTCCTGGTATCAACTTCACATGAACTTTGTAACCCTTCACAGCAGGTAGGTGCTCGGCTGTGATGTTGTTCACGCCGTGCTTGGGTAGAAGGTCTCTACCAAGTAGTCCAAATTCTTTATCAGACTGCACAACTGCAAGTTGTTTTTGAGTGAGCCTGCTTCCGTTCCACTTAACGTCACAAGTAAGTGATCCCAGAAGCGTTAATTGGTGACCATCATAAGCTTCGAGATGTCTTATTTTACCATCCAACTGAGGTTTACCAAGCTTAGTCCATATTTTTGATGATATCACTGTGCTATCTGCACCTGTGTCTACTTGCATTTTTACTTTGCAGTTATTTATTGAGAGATATTCCCATGTCACAGCATGCTAAAGATTTGTTCTTTAGTATAAAACATTCCCATCTCCGATGCTGGAGATGCTTGCTCTGAAGAAACATTTTCTTCTTCGCAAAAGTTATTCTGTTTATTGTACTTACCTGAATTTGGTTGGGGTTTGCTTCTACACATTTTTGAGAAGTGTCCCACCTTTTCACAGGTGTTGCATTTCTTACTTAGCGCTGGACAAGGTCTACTAGAGTGTGGCTTACCTCCACACCTAGCGCACATGTTGGTGCTTTTATTAGTCGTAATTTTTTCATTTGGTTTTCGAAAAGTCTTTTTGAAGTTGAACCCAACTTCCTCTTTCACATTAAAGGCTTATTAACTGATGAAGAACTTGAAAAAGCCATTGCTTGACTTCTGAACTGTAAACTCTCGGTCATTTCATTAACCGACATTGCTCGTTTTGCTTTAATACCGTCTAGTACTCTAAGTTTTGCTTCAGGGTCCCTCAAACCTGAGATAAACTTTATTTTTACCAACTCCTCTTCGGGGTTGGCCGCTGTTTTCAATTTTTCGAAGTCACAATAGCGTGCTTCTTCTCTGGGACGTGCTAGGAAGTCGTCGTCTGACTCCCCTACACCTTGGATTACGGACAGAAATTTAGCCCTTTCTGCCGTTACTACTCTCTCTTTAGGAGAAATATAATTTTGAATCGCCAATCTGATGTCTTTATACGGAGTGTCTATCAAATTCCTAGGACTCATTAAGCTCCTAAGTTTAAAAATTGCATCTTGCCCGCACATACTAAGAAAGAGATTGGTTACCTGTAGGTCCTGTACAGTACCATCGGTGTTGACCTTGTCCTCTCTGCGCGACATTTCGCCACAAAAGACATAATCCACGCAGTAGCTGATTCTGCATTCTGTAGATCCAAAATTTGTCTGTCTGTAGCTGGTCTGGACACCATTGTCGTGGTCGATAACACGGGTCAAAGAATTCAATAAGTTGAATTTTAAATTAAATTTTGAACTGAAAATATAGAAAAATTAGCTTGTATTTATAGTGGTTATATATGCGAAAATATACAGAGAGAGTTTAGATTAGCTAAAAATATTTTACATAATTGGCATGTGAATAGATCTTAACTCCGAATCCCGGAGGTGATTTTCTATTTTCATCAACATTTCATGAGAATCATATATGGCTTGGGTACAATCGAGTTCATTAGTTGGAGGTCGGTGGATGTTAGAATCAGGTTTCTGTTGGTGGGAGAATTTACTTCTGACATATGATTGATAGGTCAATAAGATAATGATAGCGCCAAAGCAAAATTAGAATTGAGTTTAGTTTTGTAGCCATTACTTATCGACACAGCAATAAAGTACGTCAGGTAAGTTCTTCTTTCGTTCTTTGAAACTTTAATAAAACTTCTGAGTTTCTTGATGTTTCATTGAAACCATCACGATTCCTTTGTAAGAGTTCTTGCAAGATTCTTGCAAGACTTTAAATTTTTTCATCACTAGCGCTTCCTTCCCTCAAGCTGCTTTCTGGGACTCAAAACTTCAATGACCCGCCTAACCCGATTTTTTTATTGGGAACTCACAAAATTTTAAAATTTGTTTTGAAAATTTACATTTTTTAGGAGTTGAAAGAAACAGATGCCGATATTACTGAATTTACTACTATTAAGAGATCAATCTATTACAATCTTTTATAAGAGACAAAAAGTGAAGTGCACCTTCTTTCCACGAATATTTACAGGTTTTTTATTATACAACCCCCCCCCCCCACCCCCCCACCATCATCACCACCACCACATAAATGCATATGTAGCCGCAACATTATTGTATATTGACAGTAATAGGGCCAATATGTCCTATGCCCCCAACTAAGCTGGCTGAGGGAGCCAAAATGGAGAAAACCCGGAATTTTACCTTGACTGTATAAAAAGTTTGTACGTGTTGTTTTTCATAAAGAGTTATTTAACAACTTGTTTCATGCTGATCTGTCGGGGTGGGGGGCTTACGTGGAAAGAAATCAATTCTTTAAAATCAACACGTTTCTATAATTTGTTAAACTTTTTCACCCTTTCGCTCGAGTGCTCGCTTGCTGACAAGGAATCGTGTACAAATGAAATCTCGCATGTTTTCATCTAATTGTGACATAGTGCTCTTGCTCTGTATGAAGACTGGAGAGAGCGCAGCCTTAAGGTCGTTCAAATGATCAATTGTAATCTTTTTCTCTACTTTCTCCTTAGCTGTCAGTCGCAGTGTTCGTCTGCTTACGTTGTCCACCATTTTCTGAAAGCAAAATAAAACATTGTCTCCGTTTGGTTTTTTCAGCCTTATTTACTTAACCCCCGATCATTTCACCCCGATTTTAATTGTTCCGATCCCACTTTAGTGGGGAGGGAGGAATTATATACTAAAATGGGTTTTTTTGTTCAGTCAATTTTAGCTGGTCGATATATTCATCGTAGAGAGTCGTGAGTGGTACCATTAGAAAGCACGTACATTCTAGAATAAAGAACTGAGAAGATTTTTCCGAATTTCGTTTTTCACAGGGAGCTATCGAGGTTTAAAATTTTGTGAATATTCAACAGTTTTCATTCACATTTTTTGTAATTTTCTCTAAAATTTGGCACAATTTTGCTGATATAATTAAAAATACGTTAGAATATTTGATGATAGAGTGCTATTGTTTCCATTAAAGTTAGAAGAACCTTGCTGAATTGTTTGATTGAAGTTTTTTTTGGCTAAAATTTTTTGACAAAATTTTCAAAATCAGAAAATTTTTCATCAAAAATGGGAAACCGCTGACACAATGTCCGTAAACTCCGAAAGAGAGCTATTTGACTTTCCGCGCCCTATATAAGTCTCTTGGAATTAAAATTTAAAATTTGCCGTCTTTTTGCAAATTTAACTCAATAATTATACAAAACGCATCATTGCTTTTTATTTTTGAATTATTTGCCTTAACAAATGATCGAATTCACAAACATTGGGAACAGTTGAGCACGCGGCAAAATCAGGGATAGGTTTGATCTCATCATGGATTCATACAATCAGAAATTTTTTAATTTTTATTTGGGCGCAGCCTTAATTTTTCAAAAAACTTTGCCTTTATTGATTTTTAAGGTTAATTACTGATAAAATTTTTCAACTCACGGTTCAACTAATGACAGCTCCCAATAGCGTAAAAATGAGACCAAAAGTAGACATAGTTTGTTTTCAGAGAAAACGTAATTGTTTTTACGGCTCTGACGAAGAGTTTTAGTAAATTTTAATTGAAATCTTGTGTTTTGCCACCTTTTGTTGATTGTTTACAGTCTGATTTTTAATTCTAACAGATAGAAGATCAGAAACGCTTCTTCAGCGGCATTAATTGAACATATACAAAGCTTTTGGTTGTTATCTAATGTCTCTTATGACATTGAATGTATTCGTTTTAAGAAAATTTTGGTGTTTCGGTGTTTTTTGAACTTGTCAATTTTCAATATCTCATTTCTGTCAACTTTTCGTTTATTCTCAGTAAATACAAGTCGAACTTTCTTGCATATCAGACACAAACTATTCTATATGCAGTTTTTATTAAGTAACGGCTCCTTGGTTGCGGTACTAGTTTTCATACGAAATTTTGTAATTTTTGTGCATAACTGCTTATTTTTGCTGTTCTATACTGTTTCTGTGGTTATTGTCACAATGAGAAAAAACGCAGAAAACGCAAAAAATACACACTTATTGGTTTCATAAATTATGATGTTATGGGCTGCGACACCGTTCTCTTACTCAATTTGGTAGCTTTTTATTTTTGTCCTGTATTTTTTGTTATATTTTGTTGTTAAATGCCATATATTGGGTAATAAAAGGCCTCAATGGCCAACTATTGATTTATAAAAAAGAACTCAATAACTGATATTTGTATATAGCTAATGGTTTTTGTTGACTATTAAATCAATTACCTTCAAAAATTAAAAGTGAGTCAAATTTTCCTTTTTCTGGTTTGAGTCTCTTTTTCGTGTATTACTATTTCGTATTATTTTTGTGTTTTATCCTCAAAATTGAGAGACCTCTTCACTTTTTCGTTGAACCAAACAATTTTTTCTCTGTCCGTTAGACGTTTCGTCTGGTGCCCTTAGTGCTTAATCAATATTTTTCAGCAGAGTTTAGTGAGTTTCAGATACTTCTCAATGTTTGTGGCTCTTTTTGTTGCCATTTTGAGATAGTCCTCCTAAAAAAACTCTTTATGGTGTTCAATGGAGACCCAAGTGAAGATTTCATGTTAACAAATTTTTTGCTTTCATGAGCTTTTGCAAGAAATTTGTTGCGTGCTTTTACTTTGAGAATTAAACTGTCTTACAAATATGGGAATTTTATCACCGCTCGTGGTATAAAAATGGGAGCTTAACCTATCTTCTACTTTAATGGGAGATCAGTAAAATGGCCCACTTTGACAGAAATATTTAAACATTTGTAATAGGGTTCTTATGACTTCGAAATATGCTAATGAAAATTGAGACAATGATGGAATCACTTCTAACTTCATTCTTAGTTAGAATTGGGGGCCGTACAATTTATTTTTTCAATGAAAAGCGTCGATTGGTATTGGATATTTCGTCTCATTTTCTATCTATCTCTTTCCGAGAAATTTTACTCCAGGGGCCTGAGTTCATACTTCCTTGCCGCACAAAGACTCAGTTTTCGGGAAAAAAAATGTTTGTCTTTCATACAGTGCGTTTGGTAAAAAAATACTATAATTTCTCGACATCATTCCATCAGCAGCAAAAAGCGAAAAATGCTGCAGCCGTTAGATTAAAAAAATGCATATAAAGTTTGATGTACTGTAGTAAGATTACTTTCACTTTTGCTCCCTAAATGTGTTGTGGCTACTAGCTATGATATTATTTTTAAAAAATGTGAAACTTGACTCCCAAGCTTGTTCGCATCTCAGTCTCTCTGTAAAATATTCGCACAGTTAAGTGTTTTCTCTCTCTCTCTCTCTCTCTCTCTCTCTCTGATTGTTTTTATGTTTGACATGAGGTTTTTAGTAATATCAGACAGATAGCAATGAATTTTGAGGAATTAATTTTTTAGAAGTACCTTACGCCACAACAATGGATAGAATGCTTGGGTCACGGTTCTGCGAAACAGTGGAGTGAGAGTTATTAAAAATGATTTTGATGCAACGTCAAAGATTGTTTTGGAAAGCATACTTTGGTTAAACTAGATTTCATTTTAGGCGATTATTTCATAGTTTTACCTTACAAATAGATAATACCTCTGACTAATAATTCTTTTACATTGCAAAATAATTATTTAGGTGACCAAATTTGCAATCTTGAATGACACAGAAAAAATTTCAGATCCCGCTCCTTCAATTTGTCATTAAAATTGAGTTCAGATTTTTCTGACAATTTGGAAATAAAAGTTATTATTTTATTATATGAGAGTCAAAACGCTGGCTGATTAAAATTTAGAAATGAAGCATGTTATTGCTGGTCATGATACGACGAGGAAAGTTTTCAGAATTTCAATATTTTGTGAACAGAGACAAAATAAATTTTATGTTTATGTTATTGAAGTCCGTACCGATTTTACAATTCGTATGAAAAAGTGTACACTACCTGCCAAAAAATTTAATTGTCATTGAATAGCGAATATTTTACACTATTATGATTTTGCTGCAATATAAAATGTTATCTATATTACTATACCTAACCACCTAAATTAATAATATTAAACTTATCTGAAAACCTTGCGCTCATTATGTTTGACATTACCTGACATCAAACTGGCGAATTTTAGAACAAAGTTGAAACATAAAATGAATTCAATTTGTGGCGTATGTTAAAAAAGAATTAAAAATGGAGCTTAAAAGTTGCAAACGTTAATCCGTTTTTGTTTAAGGAGCTATTTTGGGAGCACGTATTTAATCTTCATTGTGATAGAATGTTTCACTTTCTATTTCAGTTTCAAAATAAGTCTTTTGACTGCTCTTATTGAAAAAGAAATGTTGTTGCGGTTATTCCTGTCAATTTTTTGTGCAGAAGGAGAACGATGAAGACGCTATGCGTTAAACAAAAAAGAATTGCTTTTAAATTTACTGTCCTAGCAACAATACCAAAAATGGTTGAAAAATTTAATAACATCCACGGGTTAGACCCACTTTTGCGACTTATTTGAAGAACTAATAAAGCCCAGTTTTGGCTCTAATTTAAGCCTTTTTTGCAAAAAAATACATTTTTTAAGACATTTTAAGATTTTTCTCTGCACATTTTAATTAAGTTCTCATACCCATGTCTAAGACTCTAAATCACACTTTTTTGAAAACTACACGGACCATATTGGTATAAATTGAGCAAAGTGCTGAGCAAAATTTTTAGGAAAATCCTTAGTCGTGAAAGATTCTTGAAAGTTTCTTGGAGGCTGTTACGACGTAAGAAAAATTGACTGTCTTTAGTTTAAATATCCATGCAAGAGTGAGGCTCATATCATAACAACTGAAGCAACCATCAATTTTTGGTTTATTCCAATTGAGGATATACATTTCGAAGCGAAAAAGAACACGAGTTAAGTGCCGAAATGAATAAACAAAACACCTCAATCTGCAACATGAACCAGCAAAAATTGGTACTTATTGAGTTAGAAATTTATTCGCTGAATTTTTTTCAATTGAAGTTCGGGGTCAAGTCGGTGTACGCATCCTTGGCTCTTATAGCTTTAATTGCCTACGGCTTCTCAGAGCAATATTCTTGCATACACTTAGAAAAATAGCGAAAAAAAAGAAATATTTTTTACCAGAGATAGACAGTAATTCTTACCCCAATAGCCGATTTCTCTTTTCTGATTTGCTCCATTGCTTCCTTTTTCATCTGCTCCTAAAACACAAAAAATCCAGACAAAAGTCAATTTCTGCGGAGCGTGATCAATTGAAAATTAATTCTGGTTACTTCTGATTAACGTTTATCTTGTGTCAGTTAAGCAGGAACATAATTATTATCTAAGATTTTTTTTAAAAAAAAAACCTTCAAAACTCTTCAGAACAACCACACCACCCCCCCCCCCCTCATGACGTTTATCCTGAGATTAAACAACAATCAGTGCGCTAACTTAACTCAGAACTCCAGCACACATGTGCTGGTCTTACCCTGAAGGCTGGACTAGTCGTGTACTTTTTCTTCTCCTTTGCTTTCTTAATAATATAGTGTTGCACATTCCGAAATGTGGGAATTAGATTCAGAGGAGAGGGAATCCAAGTGGCGTCTTCTGGATCTATGAATGCCATCATCACTTTGGTCCTGTAGAATTTGTACTCCTCGTTGGCTCGTTGCTTCAACACAAAAGTCACAACTTTTTAAAAGTTTTTTTAGGAGTATAGGAAGTTAGATTAATACAAATCTTTGTTATCAAACTTTTGTACTGAAAATGGGAACTTTTTTCCCAAAAATAAAAAGGGAACTTTTGTCCCAAAATAAAAAAGGGATGTTTTATCCCACTTTTTAAATGGGAAATTAATTCCCATATTGCTGACTATAAATAGGAAGCACATTTTTATATCAATCAGTTCAGTCAGTTAGTTAGCTGATATTCATTTCTTCAATCGTTACCAAATATTTGTCCAACAGTTGATTAAGTAAATAATTTAACATATGATATCAATTTTGCTTAAATCTTTGTTTATATTGTACCACCCAAACTGTTCTTATAATAAAATTTTAAATTCCATTCCTTTTATCTTTAGAACAAAAAAGCCAAACTATCTTTGTATACTCCCATTTAAGCGGCAAGTATACTTTGATTCGGAATCAAAAGTTTTTTCTCATTAAAAGTTCCAATGAGGGAGTGTTTATTTTGTTGAAAAATTCTTCATTCTTCTCAATCGCTCTCTATAACATCAGTCCTGATTTTCTCATTTACTCCTTAAATTTCAGAATTCTGCTCTTTTCAATCTTTTCAATCTTCTCTTTTTAAAAGTAGTGTCAAATTAAGTTCTCACCCCTTTCTACTCTCATCCCTCACTACTATGCCCTGCCTCCATTCCCGGTAAAAGCACCGTTTCAAATCGTTACAATGGCTTCACAAAACCATTAAAGGTTTGCAAAATTGCCTTGCAAAAAATTGTTAGCAAATCATGTCATGGGGGTTGACCACCATAAACTTTTCTTGACAGCCATATCAAAGCCATATATTTTGCCTTTTTGATTATTTGGCAAACAAACCCGACCACGAAAAAAAAACAACATCGTTAAGAAAACTCTTAGAACAAACACACATTGAGCTCTGAGTGAGGAAAAATTCATAAGAACACTTAAAAAAATAAAAGTTCATAGTGCCATTGAAGACCATAAAAGCCAACCTTTGAAAATACAAACAAAATGGATCTTTTCCGTTTGTGCCCGCCCCAGTACGTCATGCTCCCCCCAATTATAGTGCACGTGTCATTACATGGTAAATCATTGTGTAAAATTATTGCACGTGTTTCTGGGGGTGCAAATAATATGAACCCACTAAGCTGGGGGGGCACAAACGGAAAAAATTCAAAAAAAACTATACGAGGACATATAAACGAAGAGTCTGTGATTACATTAAGCCTTTGGAAAATAAAAATCAGTTTGTTCAAATTTCTGATTTTTTGTCAACCGTATGCGGTACAATAAATATCTACCTTGATGCCACGTTACCATAAAATTTTAAAACAAAAACCGCTTAGTTTGCTTAAATATAACCGACTTAAGTCGCGCGAATTGCTCTCAAATTAGAAGTGGGGGTAATTGTGATGCATCTGCAGATACAGGTAAAAAGCTAAAAATGGTGGCTTTAATGCTTATATTAGACCACTACTAAGATTTAAATAAAGAGATCTTTTCCGTTTGTGGATTCGATTTTAGAGAACCCACTACTATGCACAACACAGCAAATTAAATTCGAGTTAATTGGTGAAAAGACGCGTGAAGTATCACGTGCAATGTAAAATAAGTTCAGTTTCCTTCCCTTTAATTCACTGAATTCTTGACTCTAATTTAGTGGCCCTAAGTTAGCTCTAAGTTAATGGTACTAAATTTCAATAATTTTAAAGTATGAAATTATTGTAAATCAGCAGATCATTTCAGGAAATGTGAAATAAATTACGAATATTTAAATACACAGATTGGAGCTGCAGTGATATTCGAGAAAACACTACTTGCATCACACCAAAACAACACATAGAAAGTTGTCAAAAATCTACAGAGATTAAGAAAGATCTGAAAGATTTCCAAATTAGGCAATTCGCAGCTAATACCAAGCATGTGACATATCTTGAACTAAATCTCAAAATCATTGTCTTTTTGTTTAAATGTTGTGGGCTTTTCATAAAATTTCCCGCTAATCCGTTAAGTATTACTTTCAAATTTCTGAAAAGCAAAACGAGCCACAATGTTTCACAATTACTCAACACTGTCACAGCAAGAACTAACATGTACATATTACTCCGTGGCTCAAAATACATTTAGCTTTGAGAATTTTTTTTCTGCTATACTGCTGGTCCGTACATTAGATACTTAAACGACGGGGTTAATCGCGGGACCACATGTATAACTTGAGAGTTCAACCCCTAGTTCTACTCTTGGTATATAGTTAAGTATTAAAGAAAGTTAAATGCAAATATGAATTAATAAGTTATGTTAAACAGCATCAAATATGAACCGAGCATTAAGGGATAGAATAATTAAAGTTATAAGATTGAAATAGCACAGATTGAACTATTCTAAGTTAACCTGTAACTTAGATAGAGTTTGAGAGATGTTAAATTATAACTTAGAGAAGTTAAGCTGAACTTACCTGATTTCCAAATTTGTGCTAAGTTAATATTTTATGACTTAGAGAGTTCTTAGTTAAGAACAAGTCACAAAATATTCTAAGTTAGAAAAATATCTCAAGTAAGCTGAGATTGAGCAAGGGAGCAATACGGGAGTATGATTTTAAATCAGAAGTTATCAGGGACCAATTTGTGCTGGTGGTTGAGCGTGCAAGCTCCTTTTATACTTGCGGACACGTGGTTCTCTAGTATCCTATTGGATAGAGATAACGAGTGTCGACAGAGTTACCAAGGTTAACTTGGTGTTATCTGTGTGGCGTGATAATATCACGTCATAGTATTTTAGTAATCTTAAAATAGTAGCTTATTCAAAACTACTTAGTAATTTGTTCACACGTTAAAATGGACTTTGTCCAAATCAAGTTTGTGCTTCACGCACTATAACGTAAATTCTCAAAATAGCACTAAGATTATCAAATAGTGTTACTGAGTGTAGCACACTTCAGTACATCCCATCCCGGTCCATAGGTATTAAATCAAAACATCAAATTTTACATAATCGAATAAATTACTTAGCTTAATTTTATAAAAATTAAGCGTTTAAAGTTTGTGAGGTAGATTACTTGGTTAAAGTTCTAAAGTTCATCGTAGCTTCTTGTTTCTGAGTTCTCTCTAGAAGAAGGATTGACGATGTCCTAAGATACAGGGCTGTACAAAATAATAGATCCAATTTTTTTGGCTGGTCGTTATAATAGACCTTTTGAAGTTTTTCTATAAAATTGTGCTGCTAGTACATCTGACGTTGAATAATAGAATAATATAAGTTGAAGAATATACTGGTTAAGTTAATGGTCTATAATGACAAGCGAGGTAAATGAATAGGGAAATTAAAATTACTGCGCACAACACCATAAAGGCTAGAGTTGCCGCAATGACTCCCCAAATAAAGAATTCCGTTTCATAATTCATCTTTATTTGAGTATTGTTGAAGAATAAATCAATTGTAGTAAGCTTTGTAGCTATAGTTTAAGGAATTAATACTTAGACTTAGTTGATCATTATGAATTAGCTTTAAGAAAAAATTAATCTTGCTTTTTGTCATCAGTTCAAAATAAATAACAATTTCTTTTTGTTCAAAGTCTTCAAGAATTAAAATGACTTCGCATTGAAATTCAGAATAATATAATTCGCAGATTCTGAAAACTTTATCGTTAAAAATAATCTGTTTAGAAAAGTTAACCCATGCGGATTCAACATGATCAGAGAGTTGACAATAATCTTTAAACCATTCGATATCAACACCTCCTTCAAAATATGTGTTCATTTTGAATAATGCAGTAATTCAATTTTAATGTCAATGGGGAGAATGGAAGACCCATTAATTTTTGAAAGGAATTGACAGGAAGATCCAAATAGTACTTAAACTATAAATGGCGGATGGCGATGAATGCATACCTGTTAACGAAAGATTGTAACATTTCTATATCCGTGATCACCAAAGTATTGAAGATTAACATATTAATTGAAATAAGTGAGAGGTCGAAAGTTTAGATTATTGATGTTAAGAATTTCTTCTGTATGAATAAGTTTTAGAATTTCAAATAAATCGTACTCAGGAACTTGATGAAAATAAACTACAATTTCATTAGAATTGTTATCTTGTAAGAATAAGATAATCTCTGACAATGGTGTATAGAATTTATTTCCAACTAAGAATGTTTTCGAAGTTTTAATAACTTGCGATTGAATAAATTCAGCGAGATCACAATATGTTTTGAAATATTTAACGTCTACTGAAAGGTTGTGAGACATTAAATAAATTATGGAATTCGATGGAACAATCGAATGATGTCGTAAGCAAGATAAATTGGTAAAGATAAAGAACAAATCAAATCTGCAATGGACTCATTTTTCACCATAAATTGCGCTAATTGTAATCATTGAAGATTGTTTCCATGAAGATTGAAGAAATGCGGATTACTTTACTTGATATAAGTAATGTAATAAAGGAGAGTAAGGTAACCAAAATGGCTAATAATTAGGCGTTTGAACTAACGACTAATTTTCCTCACCGCGGGAGAAAGAAGAAGAAGTAATGAAGGAAGTACTGAACATCAACAACCACAAATTTATCTATTCCATTCCGTGAGTGCTCAACGTGATGAGCGGAGGATGTGGAGTTGATGCTTCAGATTTGCGATCTCCAGTTGGAGCTCAGTAATCCGTTGTTCGAGCTGTTGAGAGCGTTGTCTTTCTGTTAGAAAGTTTTGTTGTACCTGATAAGTGAAGGTATCAAGCTGAGAAGCTGAGGAGTGAGGTTTGCTGTAATATTATCAAACGGGACTTGTATTGTTTTGTCCTTGAAGGTTGTGATTAGTTAGTAGATAAGAATTTTTGTTCGACAAATATCCACTAAAACCGGGGGTTTTAGCTTGTATCTCAGCTTGATGTTGTTTTTGTAGGCGGTCTTGCAAGGGGGTAGTTGTGTAATGATGAAGATTAAGAAAGTTTGGTCGTGACGATTGAGTAGTTGTAGTGTTTGCTAAGACGTTGGGTACCGTACTGTTTGTCTTGGGTATATTTACTTCTAGCGGTGTCGCTGGGTTGAATGTCTCTCTAATGAATTGTTTACGTGGTTGTTTCTTTGCAATTGTATCTGCAGTTTTAGTTCTCTTCTTGGATGATGTAACCGTCGTTGATGAATTTGCACTAGTTGCTTGAGTTTGTACTGCTGAAATCTTGATAGCTGAGAGAAAGGTTGTAGATGGGGTAACGTGAGTTGTGGGTTGTACTAGTCTGTCGAGTTGTTTAACTCCAGATTGAGGTTTAGAAGTTGATGGTGTATTGTATTCGGTCCAACCACTTGAAGGTTCCTTCTGAAAGACTGGTATCAGTTCGTTAGGGATTGAAGAAAGTTCCTGAAATATCAAGTATTCTCTACTCTTATTCTATTCTAAGAGTATATTTTTTGAAGTTATTTTGCTAGTATTCTCTTTTTCTTATTTTTTTTTTGTATTCTCTTTCAAAGTAAATCAGTAGTATTTTTGAAGTCAGTCTGTATTATCATCATATAGTTTGATGATCTTAAAGTAATAGAGGAATTAATCCTATACTGGAGACGTAGGAACGTTGTGATCGTTTCTATTTTCGTCTTTATTATTCTCATCATGTAGGTTTGGGTAACCACTTTTATTCTCAAATCTTAAAGCTTGTAAGCCTATATTCTCTGCATAAGGTGGAGTTTGAATAACTCGCTCTCTAATATTAATATTTTCGGTTTTTGGAATTTGCATTGTCCGTTCTCTATTTTCATCAGTGTTATTATTATCAGAATTTGTTGCTTGATAGATAGAAGTCAAAATTGGAACTGACATTAAATCAAATGTGGCAGCAGAGAGTGCCTTACCAAAGTGAATGGATGCATCTGTAATTTTGTTAATTTGCATTGCTCGAATTAAGCATAAGACTATGTCGATGAGTAGCTTAATGAATAAGAAAGCGGCAAAGAATATTCCACATCGCTCAATTATATATTGTATTTTACCAAAAGTCTCAACAAATTGATTATTAAAGAAGTCCGGTGAAATGAATGAATCTAGATAAATAGTTCTAGAGTTATAATAATTCGTGCCTGAAATATTTGAAAAGGATTCTCTGCTATCTATTAATGACTTAGTAAAGTGTTTGAGAACTCCTTTCATATTGGAGTTGAAAGTTATTGAATTCCAGTAAGACATCATTTCTTTATATGTGTAGATAGAAGCATAAATACTTGCAGTAATTACATTCGCAATTTGTTGAATAACTATATGTGGTTTAAAGAGTGCAGGTCCTCTTACTTTTGTGATTTGTGGGGTTAGTTCAACCCATGAATTATCATCGTCAACATCTAGTTGTAATAAGTTTGAATGTTTATCAGAGCACAATTGTTCTTCGGCTTCAGTGAAAGTTTGTCTAGAAATCGGATCAACGAAATGAATTTCATCTTCATAAAGAATTGGTATTCGATTATAGCACTTATTAAGAATCTGTAAGGGTGAATGAAATTCAGGACAATTATATAGCCAGGCAACATTGCCATTTGTTTTGAGAAACATAGATCTGTTTCTTGTTAAGGTATATCCAGCTAAACGTGGATTTTCATGAGAAATCATTAAAGTGTTAAGAATAGTTGAGCGCTCTAATTCACAGTCATTTTTTAATAGCTCTAGAGTAGAAGTTTGAAGTTGCCGAAGATTATTAAAGTTCAAATAGTCAATTTTTGTTCCAAGATGTGCTTCGAAATCAATATTCTCATAAACTTGAGAATATGTTGTATCAACTGTTTTGTTGTCACTGGAATAGAATTTATTTTTCATAATTATAGCACCAGTATCGGATTTAAATTTGTGAATGGGTTCTCCAGTGTTCATATCAAATCCGTCACGAAGACTAATGTATAGAGAATCATATGGCGTAGGATATACTATTCGTGGATGACTGCATAAAGACTGTGGTTTATTATAAACTTGGAACATAAAGCTTTGTAAGTCGAAATCTGACTGAGCTGAAGTAAATTTAGGATCCTTTACTATGTAGTATTTGTCATTAGCTTTAATCATTTGAGCGTCAAAAGTGCGAATTATAGTGAAAAGACAATTATTGGGTTCATCCCAAGTGTATGCAAATGGATCAGTAGATGTAGAATCGCAGCCTCCGGCTGATAAAGGACAAGGTAGAGGTATATTTTGCCAGTTATTAACTGTGCCATCTCTAAGGTTTATATTCAGGCTAACATTTTGCATATATGTTTCATAAGTGTAATGTGTAATCCAACCTCGGGAGTTACATTCATTGTTTCCAGTTCCAACATCGCCTGAGTTAAAGTTTGAGAATAAAGATTTGTCAAAATCGAATTCTACTGATTTAGAAGAAGAGGAAAGTTTTATCTTTTTTCTTTCCTTTGCAAGTTTGCATTTCTGAGCATCAAGCTTAACTGAAGTAGTAATAGTATTATGTCTGGCATCTATGCCGCTAGAGTCAAAAGAATCGCAAAACCAACGTAATTGCTGTTGGGTTGCTTTACACATAGTTGCTTCTAGTTTAACTTTATAATTTCTTTGGTAGAGAGTGACTCGTGCTTGATTAGTGCTAATTTTATCAGGGCGAATTTCGCAAGGTGCTACTTTGTTGAGAGAATACATCTGGTTTGAAATCATTTTTGAGCAATCAAAGTGGTTAACATGAAGGTTAGGAGCTGTGTTTTCATAGATACTCATCTTTTCAATTGGTCTGGCGTCAGTGAAAGACGTTAAGAGTAATAATGCAAGAAATATAATAAAGATCAAATATTTTGTATAGCAAGCAGTTATAACGCAGAGAAGTGCAAGAGGTATTATAGCAATAAGTTTAAGAAACTGAACAGAACGAATTTGGTTTCCTATGTAGGTAATAAAATATTCTACTTTTGAAAGAAGCGCTTTCTTATCAGTAAGTTTATCTTTAAAGAACTGGTCTTTAATCAGTGATAGTGGCATATGGACGTTACGTTTTGACCAAATTAATAGCTTTTCAGGAGGGTCTAGAAATTTAAGGTACGGAATTTCTTCAGGTAGACAATTATCTCTACTTACGACACATTCTATGAAGTGTGGATGAGAATCGTTATATTCAACTAGGAGTTTTAATTCTGCAATATGCTGAGCAATTTCAGATTCAATATCAGTTGTTACAGGTAGGAACAGAGTTAAGCAAAGTAATATAAAAATAAGCATTTTGTAACTTACGTTTATTACTTCGTCTATTGCTGGTGATTTCTTGATTTCGCCGTCTTCCATTTAATAAACGAAGACAGTATAAGGTGAGTCTAACAGATTCAAGTTAATATTATCCGTGAATGCAATCTGATATTTTAGCTCGTGAACGTGAGCGGGATTATAGGGTACCCAAAATATGACAAACTTTGCGTTATTTTCTGATGTTACAAAGAATGCAACTGTTCTCTGTTGATTAGAAACAAAACACTTGTCAAGTGCTACAGTTTTATTTCCGAATTTCAATATTTTCTGTAGAAGGAATATTCTAATATACGATAGCGGGTCGAATGCAAGGGCAGTAAGAACTTGTGTTTCAAGGCAAGGTGGTAACATAGATTAAGGGTCTACAGTAAAGGGAGCTTCGATGATATCAAGGTCTATTTCGTCTCTGTTGTTCAATTGGAAATGAAAGCGTTCAATATGTTCTGGTTTGTTAGGCGTCCAACTAACAATTATTTCTAAGTTTACAAACTGGTCTTTAACGAAGAAAATAATAATGTTCTCTTTATATGAAATGTATGATCGATCAATTGTGGCTGTTTTGTTATTATACTTTAAGGTTTTATGCGGGATGTTATAAGGACTGTAAGAAGTGGAGAAAGTTGTTATTGAAGCTATAATCCAATAATCATTAAGCGGAATATTCATTGATCAGTTGGTGGTTCTAAAATCAAACAAGGGACATTGAAAATGTCTAAGTCAACTAAACTTGAATAATGAATTTGATTTAATAAACTGTTAAGTTGTTGAGGGTTATACTTTCCCCAGAAGACAGTAATAGGGTCTTCGTTAGAATTAGTAGCAAAGAATACTACAGTTCTCACTTCGTAAGAAATTTGACAACTGGTTAAGGTGTTTATCTCACTATTAAATTTCAGCTTTTGGTTTGCTTTAATAGAAACTTTCAGAAGTGTATCAGGGTTGATAGAAAGAGAAACAAGAAGACCGTTTCGGTCGAATGAGGCTTCGGTCATAAATGAGATTGATTGGTTTTAAGGTCGTTGTGTATGTTAGCTGGTGAAGAAAGTGTTTAGTGTGGGTAGTGTTGTTAGGACTTAGAAACTTTCTGAATTGTCAGTCTCTGAAGAGTTATAGTTACTGACTGAGAATTGAATTGAGAATTAATATTGAACTGAGATACCTGATATATGTGTTGTGGAGATGTGTTGTGACAAGTATTTGGTAGTCACAAAATGAAATTGTTGGGAACTTTGCTAAGTTTTTCTAAGTTTATTTGAAAGGGGCAAAAATGTGAAAGATAGAATTTGGGACAGAGAGACGAGAGAGAGAGAGAGAGAGAGAGAGAAGTGTTTAAGTTGGAGCTGTAATTGAGAACGAAAGAAGTAATTGATTTCAGAAGTTAGCTGAGAAAAGTGATTTTGAATTTGGGTAAGGCTCTTAAATAGTGGTTCTCAGGGTTAAGTTACCAGAATATGTGTACTCAAACCTGATTGGCCAATGGCTGACCTTGACTAGTGGCATGTAGCATGGTGATAGATTGGTCAAATGACAAGAACATGACGACAACTTTGCAAAATTGAATGTTCAGGATTTGCTATTTTTATATGTTCTATGCGATTAAAATATGTGTCTTAAAAAGGAAATTCTGCTCCGAATTTCAAAAATCGCAGATGTGGGGCTATAGTATAGATGTCAATTGTTGAGTTATGCTAAAAAGTAACACTTGTACTTCAACAGAAATTTTCGGAGACTTTTTAGAATTTAATACTGAAAATTGCTATTTTATGTCCTGTGTGAGTGAATACTATATCTTAAAAAATGTACTTATAAGTCGAATTTCAAAAATCCCCTGTGTCAGGCTAAGGTACTATATGTTAGGAACCACTGGATGTAAATCTCAGTGTTCTAGTGTTTTTAAATATTTTCGGACGAACACAATTGTGGCGTGATTAAGGCAAATAATCAAGTTTAAAGTTAAAAATAAATAAACAAAATATGGAAATTCTGACATTTTCTACCTATTAGTCGGGCTAAAGTAAATGACAAGCACAGGAAACAGATGTTTGGCATTTGTGGTCACTTGACCTGACCTTTAAGCACCATTATGGAACATATGAACACTCAAATGCAATCGAACTTTGACAAAATATGACAAACACACCGTAAAACAGATAAATTTGGCAAAAATGAGGTAAAAAATGATGTGAAATTTAGGTCAAAGGTACGAGTTGAGACCTATACCATTGATCGTAGTTTGGTCCCACTAGAAAAACAAAGGGGGGGTTTAGGGTTCACAGATCACCTCCTGAGAAGATACAGCACTTTAAAAAACAGGCAAAATTAGCACTTTTTGATTATAGGGTAAATTCTGCCCTTTTATCAAGTTAAAACATTACTAGGGCACTTCATATGGTTCTATTTGACTATTTAGGAATTCGCAAAGTTATATACGTTCAAAAGGACCTAAACAAATATATAAAATGAGTATCAAAATTTTTTGATCGCAACAAACATGATATAGAAATTTCGCTCTGAACGTTTTGTTCGTTAGGTTGTTGTGCATATATGGACAAATTTTGAGTATCGTATCTGGACTCCTTCACAGAAGATAGGTCAAAAGGTAACTAAATTTTAATTTTTTTGTATAATTTCTATGATTTCTCTCATTTTATCATTTCAAGTTAGTGGAGGATTGAAATGCATGCTCAACTGACTGGTAACAGAAGTGGGTTTAGCCATATTACTAAATCGATTTCTATTTGTTCTGGTAGCGGGTATTTGTTTGTTCTGAGTTGCATAACTCTTGTGTGTAGAGGTTGCAATTTTGTGGTTAGTTATTTGCTCATAAGTGCTCTAATGTTTATTTTAAACATTCCTTGGGTCCTTAAGCTAGTAATGTTAGCTCTTATCTGTTGACTATGTACGTTGCTTTAAATATGCGTTTCCTGACTAAGTGCGATTTTACGTGGGTTAAATAGTTTGCAAGGGACAAATTTCTGTATTTAAGGTATTTAACTTAGATAAGGTATTTGTTCATGGGGGACTTGCTTCTACTTAGCTTTGCTTTGGGTAACATGTGTTATCAGCGTTAGTTTGCAATAAAAGGTATGCAAGAATATTAAAAATGTATGAGTGTTGAACATGTATAGAAGTTATGGGTGTGTAACAGCTTGCAACGGTGATTAATTGCGTACTTTGTGTAAGATTAGTGTTGAGTGGGCTATTTGCTTTTTGCCTTTAACTCTCGTTAACTCAAGTTGCTCTCTTGATTATTAGATTCCTTCCAAACTTTAACTTCTTATTAACTCTTAATATCAACCTTTGATTCTTCTTTAACTTTTTCCTTAACACTTCGTTTCAACTTTCATTTCTTCATTAAACTTAAATCTTTTTTATTCTTTTCTCCTTAATTTCTTAATCTTGTATCTTCTAATTTTTCTTTCTTTCATACTTTCTTTTATTCACTTCTTTCTTCTTCATATTTTAATTCGTTTAGTCATGAACTGGTATACGATAAATTATTTGAGAGAGACCGAGGAAGTGCGAGAGGAGTTAGATGCTGCCCGATGGAGCATTGCTGTGCGGGGGATGGAATTGGAACAAGTGAGCGAATCGGTGGAGCAGATTCGAAGGGGGCAGTATCTACACTTCCTCTACTCTGATGTGGATGGATTAGGGGCACAAGATTTCTTGTTCTTCTTCTCAACTAGTTACCGGACCTCATCATTGGTATTAACCGATGATGAAATTGGTGGGATACTTCGAGCAAGAGGAAGTTTCTCTCCTTGGGAGAGGAGATTTACTCAATGTGTGACAGAAGACACGGCTGATATGATCAAGTTCTTCCTGGGGGATTATGTGAGTTTACTTTTTAATTTTTGGTTTCTATGTTTTAAACTCTAAATAACAATTATGATTTGGTTATTTGAGGCTTTCACCCGGGTAAAAGAATAGACAGAAATGTTAGGTGATATTAAGTGGAAATGTGTAATATTCAGGTGCATATTTTGGTTTCAGTTCTTCATAAGATTGTACGCAAGACGGAGGAGTGAGGGGGTTGACGAGTGGTGGGACAGGGTGATACAGTTGGAAAATCGCTTGGTGGCATTGCAAAGGGCCTGGTGGGATCTGCAAGTGGGACCTGTATTTCAGGACTGTTACTTGCAGATAAGAAAATGGAACTATACGAAGTGCTTGGCATTCGAGGAGGAATCTTTAATGTGTCGACTTGTGAGGGGGCTTTTGGAGAAGTTTCTCTGAGGAAGCAAACGAACTTATTGGTTTGTGCAGTTTTGTAAATATTATTTTTATTATTTTTATGATTTTGGTGCGCAGGGCGCTTTTAAAGAGATTTTGTTTCTCTATTTCTTTTTGAGTTTATGTATCAAGTCAGAAGGAATAGGTTCACCAAAGAATGTAGGTGCTTTTCTATTACGCTGAGGTCTGCTTAATACTTCATTTGCGTCTGGTAAATTAGATATATTAGGTGATGCTGTAGGTGTAGGATTATAAGGTGATGATATAGGGCTATTATGCGCTGCTTGGGGGAATAATTGTCGTGTAGCTTTAGCTTTACTAGCATTATTAGGTGGGGAAGAAAAATTTTCTTGCTGTGGGCTATTAGGTGAATACATATTTTGTATAGGGTAGGGGGTTGAAATGCGTGGGGGTAGAAAATTAGAAGAGCTTGTGCCTTGTATATGCGTAGTATTATCTACTCGGGTTTGTAGCGATTCTAAGCCTGAGTCTTTTGTTGGTGTAGCCTCAACATTATAAGTTGGCTGTAGTGGAGTATTAGAATTTATAGTAGGTTGTGTTTCTACTAAGGGCCACTGTGAAATAACAATATGTTTTGCGCCGCTATTAGCGTTAGATTTAGAGATATTATGCCTATTATATTGGGTATAATAATCATCAGTGTCGTCGGGAACTACATAGTTCTCAACTAACTCTTGTATTTTCTCTTCTTTCGGGTAATAAGGTACTATATGGTTTCTATGCACTGTTTTCTTTTCATTTGTTTTGTCATGCTGTATTTCATATGTAGTATTAGTTAACATTCGTTGTACTGTATAAGGTCCTGAGCGTAGCTCTTGTAGCTTTTTGGATTTTAATAGTCCTTTAGAGTGATTCTCTAATAGTACTTTTCTACCTTCAGGTATAGGCTTTCCGAGTTTAAATCTATTTCTATACTTGTGCGCTTTATTCGTAGTTTGTCTACATTTAGTGTAGGTATTCGAGTATATAGTTTTAAATGTATTCTCTCGTTTTAACATTTCGTTATATAATCTGTTTTGTAATGATTTCTCTATCTTTTTGTTATTACAAGTTTCTTCACTATGTGAGTGTGGCGGTAGATTACTACAATACTCTGATGTGCATTTCTTTTGATTATCTCGTAGTAGTCCTAACTTTAGTGATAAGGGTATTTGCGGTTTCGTTCCGAATAGTATTTCATAAGGGGTATATCCCGTACTGTAGTTTACTGCAGTATTGTGTGGAAATGCAAATTTACTAGTGTACTCGGACCAATTAGATCCACTTTTACTAATAAAATGTCTTAGGTAATTTGTCAAATGTTTATTTTGTACTTCTACTTTGCCGTTAGTCCACGGTGAATATGCAGTTCGGGGGCATAGTGTAATTCCCATTTCGTTTGTGTAGTGAACGAAATCATTACTAATAAAAGCCTTGCCGTTATCATGTACTATTTGTTGCGGTATACCAAATGTAGTTATAAATTTCTCTAGTTGATTTACTGTTTCGAGAGCTTCAGCATTCTTGCTAGGGTATACTTGTATAAATCTAGAGAAAGCGTCTACTATTACAAGACAAAATCTATTTCCTTTACTAAGTGGTCGTAGTGGACCTTTATGATCAATATGAAGTGTATGTAGGGGTATAGCTTCTAATTGTCCCCATGGTTCTAAGGGTGCTTCGTTCAAGTCTTTGCGTGCTGACTTATTAGTTTGACAACTTAAGCAATCTAACATTAACATTTCAATCCATTTAAACATACCGGGCCAATAGAAATATCGCTTAACTCTATTGTAAGTTGTGCTTTCTGCTCTATGACCACTAAGTTCATGCGTATGTGCGATTTCGAATATCTTTATAAATAGTGAAAGTGGTGCACATATCCTAACGTCAAAAGAGCCGTCTTCACAAGGTTCGGAATAACAGAGTAAATCATATTGATTCTCTAGAAACAACAAGTTGAAATTATTCCTATAAGTTTGTAGTGCTTTAGATTGTTTAATAATATAGTCCTTTTCTGGAGCTTTGCCTACTTTTAGCCAATCTCTAACTTTATTTATCACGGAGTCGTTTACATGTTCTTCAAGAATATTATCAGTGTCAAGATTAGCGTTTTTTGCGAAATCTGTAACTTTAGCTATTAAATCTAATGTATCTGTGTGGACATCCTTTTCTGAGATGTTTTGAAAAGCTTCTGGTTCAATAAGTTTCTTAAATTTTGTCCGTCTGATATAGTCGACTTTAGCAGATTCTAATTGTTCAATAAGTGAGTTTTCAATATTACCTTCTACTAAGTCTAACCAATCTTGGTCATCATAACCTTCTCGGTCATCACTTATTTCAGCTATTTCTTCTATCTCGGAATAGTAGTGATTATCATACTCGCTAGTTAGTTCTGAAGTTAGTTTCTTTATTTGATTTATTTGTGTGCCGTAGCGAAAACAATCAGAGAAACTGTGTATAGCATTAGAGTGTTCATTGATGTAGTCTGGTGCATCATCTACGCTAAAGTCACCTTCATCATTTATATTAATAAGTTTCTTTCTTTCGCCTTTGACTTGAGCAATAATTGGATAACAGTCGTTAGCTGAGGCGTCCTTATCGTCTTGATGCAATACAGAGTAGTTAACTTCTTTTCCGTTAATATGAAACTTTATATCTTTAGGTATCACTTTGTGTTCTAGTTGATAAAGTTTAGCATCTGCTAAAGAAACGTTTCGGCTAAGAATGTCAGGGAACGCTAAGTTTTTGCCTTCAGTGTATATAATTTGCAAATTTTGGAAATTGGTTATTACAACTTGATACTTAAAGAAACGATGTGACATTTGTCCTCGTCGTGACCAAAGAAATAGAATTGGTCTGTGATCACAATATAGGTAAATTGGAAAAGGGGATCCAATCACATAAAATTCATATGTTTGTAATGCAGATATTATTCCGCATAGTTCTCTATGTTGAGGGGACATCTTTTGTTCAGCTTTATCAAATACTCTCGAGTTTGCTGAAATCATACGTTTTCTATCAGGAAAATCTTGTATAAGAACACAACCTGTTCCTAAATTAGATGAATCAGCATGTATATGAAAGGGATAGTCATTAGAAGGAAATGCGTTAGAAATATCGTGACAGAATCTTTGTTTAAGGTCTGTGAATACCTTTTCGTGTTCTGGTAGCCACTTGAATAGTGTCGTATCTTTAGTTAAGTCATATAGAGGTTTTGCATCTATGTGAAAGTTCAAAATATAGGTGTGATAGAAACCCATCATTCCTAAAACTCTTAAGACTTCTGTTTTCGATTCTGGCGTTTTTAGGTTTCTAATATCATCTATGCGCGAAGCAATAGGCGATAGTCCGTTCTTAGATATAACATGTCCTAGAAATCTCACTTTTCGTAAGAAAAACATTGTTTTATCGGGGGCTGCTTTAAGGTTTGCCTTTCAAAGCAAAGAGTGATACTCTTTTACTATTGTGAACATTTCTTGTTTATCTTTAGCTTGTAATAAAGTATCGTCTATATATGTTATGGCTTGTTTACGTTTTATAAGGGGTCCAAATGCATAACGCATTAGTTTGCTAAAGAAACTGGGTAATGGTTTAAGACCATAAAATCCTACTTGATAGGTGTACTGTCTGCCTCCTACAATAAAACTTGTAACCTTCTGTGTATCTTCAGTTAGTGGTACTTGATTATAAGCCGATGACAAATCACTACTTGTAAATATAGTTCCGGTTATTCTTGTCATTAGAACGTTTAGTGGTTCGAGTGGCCAACTAGAATTACTTGTATCAGTTATAGAGTTTAGGTATCTAGCATCAATGACTAGTTTTACATAATCCTTCTTAGGCAATATGATGACGGGATTGACAAACCAACTATTCATATCATCGTTCTCATTGATTTCTCTGATTATCCCTGCTTGAATTAATTCGTCCATTAGTCTTTCTAATTTATCTCTGAGATGAATGGGTATTTTGCTTGGTCGTTGCTTTTTAAAGGTTGCATCTTTCTTCAAGGGTAAATGGAACTTATGTTTAGTTCTGCCAATATCATACTTATGATGTGAATAGACATCATTATCCTGAAGTATTATTTCTATCAACTCAAACAATTCATCATCAGTCAAATCACTTTGCGTGAAATCAAAGTTATCTAAGAACCTTTCTAGATACTCTATGTCTTGAACTGTATTTCTATTTTGCTTAATTACAAAATCACTAACTGCCTTATTTATGATTCGGTTGCTTTGTAGTTTATCTCTAAACTTAGGAAACTGTTCGTTGACTTTAGGTCTACATAACTCTTTTGCTTCGGTAGAGAAGTCTGTGGCTAGTTCTCTCTCATCTTCTTTGCATTTTTCTATTAACTCACTCTCAATAATTTCGAGCACCTCTTCCTGTTCTAGTGTATTGGTTTCTACTTTTTGTAGTTTATCAATATCATCCTTGCTTGTATACACATAGATAGTTATTCCTGAATTGTTAAATGTTTGTTCAATTAGAGAAGATATCTCTCTCCAATCCATTCCGTCTAAACCACAAGCTATTTTTGGCATCGCTATACAGCGTAAATTTAGTCCTAGTGCATGATCTCTCATAGCAAGTAGTGTTGTTTTGATTGTATCAATTGTTGGCTTTTCATAATGATTAGCCTTAGTGATGAGATTATATACTAAGTTATTATCTGCTCTGAAAGTTATTATGTCACCTATATCACAGTTTCTACTTTTACAGTAATCCTTTAATAAAGGTATTCTTTTGGAGATTGTGTTAGCAAAACCTTTTCTCATTTCTGCATCTGAGGATATCGTGTGCGCTATAGGCATATTAGAGTCAAATATAGATTGGGTACGAAAATCTATATATCTAATGCAAGAATTAGTTTGGATTTGCTGTCCTTCTTGTAAATTGTTTACTACTGTGTTCAGTATGAAGCAACTGTTATAGTCCTCACTTTCGTTTAGTATTGTACTTGTAAATTCGGCACAGTTTTTGATATTGTATCTTTGTATAGGTTTGTCGGTTATATCACACATAGCATAACCTATTATTCCTCTATTTATCTGTATTGGGTGATTCTTTTGATTTTCCATAAATATGGGTAGAAATTCTTCAGGTTGTGGACAAAGTGTGTTCACAAAGACTAGGTCAGTTTTTGCAACGTTAATATGGGGCATGAAATATGTTCCTGGTGGAAATAAGGCTTGACTGGGGTGCTTTTGCTTGTGTAATTGTGTACTTTTCTGTTGTAGAAAGATTGGTTGAGCTATGTTTAAAGCAGTCATCTCAGTTATGTATGGGTAATCTTTCTCATTGTTGAGTGAGCCGTAGCAAATTAGATTTCTCTCAGTTTTTAATTCTACTGCGGGGATATCGAAGTGAAGTGCTTTTAAAAACAAATGACAAAAATCTATACCTATTATGTTCTGTCTCTGTTCTTTAGTAACGAATACTTTATGGGGGACTGTATATTTACCGTCAGTTTCGAAGCTAGATTGAATAGTTGTGTAGCCAAGCATTCTGATTGATGAACCAGTATATGTTTTTGAATCACAATTTGTATTTTGCAAATGCAAATTTTGTCCAAGGTTTACTAGTGCAAGGTATGTAGGATGATTGATAATGGTGCAGGTTGATCCTGGGTCAATCATGAATTCTACTTCTAAACCACTATTATTTTTAATGTCTCCGGTGGCAAAGTGATATAAGTGGAGATAAATTCTTGACTTAGTACTACTTTCTTTAGTAGCGTTCGGAGACTTCAAAAGTTTAAAGGAAAGAAGTCTGTTATAGCATTTACGTAGTCATCGTCGCCTTCAACGAAACTTATTTGATTTGGTTGTTGCTGAATATTGTTGGGTTTTGATTGTCTTTGTTGTAGATTGTTATTTCTACTTGGTGTATAGAAGCTAGCACTTTGTTGTGGCTGTTGCTGTTGTTGTGGTGATGGTGATTGTTGTTCAAGATTTGGTTCATTATTTCTATAGGTGTTTTGCTGAGGGAAGGTTTGTTCGTATGGTTGAGTGAATCTATTGCCATAACTGTTGAAAGATGTGTTTTGTGGTTGATAGTTAGGCTTGTTGAACCTAGGATTATAGTTTGAGTAGCCACCTCTTGGTTGATAGCCTTGGTTTCTAGGACCATTGAATCTTGTATTGCCTCGGTTATTCTTTCTATAATCATTAGAGAATGTTATATTTGGCCTTCTTGGTTCAACTAGTTCCTTTCTCAATTTGTTAACACTATCATCTATCTGTTTCTTTGTGCATCTAGAGATGGAATGACCATTGCTTCTGCAATAATCACAGAATCTAGTACTGTTAGGTCTACCTTTTATATTAGGGTCTCTTGGCCTAGAAGTATCTATAGCATTCACTTCGTTGCTTTTGAAAAGACTGGTTAAATCGTTAATTTTGCTCTCGAGTGTTTTAAGTTTATCTATTCCTGTAGCTCCACTAGATTCTGTTGTTACAGAAAATGTTAAGTCTTTCACGACTAAGTGATCAACAAACTGTGTCCAAGTTATTGAAGGATTCTCAATGAGTTTCTCGTGCGCTTTGCGTTTTAAACCTTGTGGTCTTAGTCCTCTTATAGCAAAATCTATGTATTTCTGACTTCGCTGTCTTTGTTGGATTTCTTTCTCTTTCCTGATATTGTCATCACCTTCAATACTTGTTGGTATCTTTTCTGGCCAACCTTTATCAACTCCACTCTTTATTCTATGTAGATAATTCTTTATTAATTCTCCTTCTTGCCTGAATGTGTTCTCAACCTCAAGTCTAAATCTAAATTGGTCTCTACCGTCTGTAAATCTTTTTATAAATTCATCTTTTAAAGTATTCCAATCTGTAGTATCTGTGACTTCACTTTCAAACCATTCTAGTGCTGTATCAGTTAAAAGTGAGCCAAATAAGGATTGTTGCCTTTTATCATAGCTAGTTTGTGCAGCGGGTGCTGTAGGCCTAGTTCCTAGTGAAAAGAGTATTTTGTTTTCTACAGAGTTCCAAAAAGAAGTGGCATCCTGATTGGGATCATTGCCTGAAAAAGATACAAGTGAAAGATTTGGATGTGTTATGGGAGTTTCAGGTGGGGGAGTAACGGCAGGTGGAGGAGTACTACCACCAGGACTGGCCATTGTTTAAAGGACTGAAATTATTGTATTAGAATTATTAAGAACAGAGGAATAGTTTAAATCAAAATCAAAAAGGGATTTTAGTAAGAAGGCCTTTGACTAGTTAACTTACACAAGTTAATTTAATGGCTTTTCTACAATAAGTGAACAAGTTAAATTTAGGCAGGCTTCTCTGATAGTTTAAATGAACAAGTTAAATTGAGAATGCCTTTTCTATATTAAATGAACAAGTTAAATTAAGTTGCCTCTCTCTATTAAATGAACAAGTTAAATTGAAGTTGCCTCTCTATGGCCACCATTTATACTGCTGGTCCGTACATTAGATACTTAAACGACGGGGTTAATCGCGGGACCACATGTATAACTTGAGAGCTCAACCCCTAGTTCTACTCTTGGTATATAGTTAAGTATTAAAGAAAGTTAAATGCAAATATGAATTAATAAGTTATGTTAAACAGCATCAAATATGAACCGAGCATTAAGGGATAGAATAATTAAAGTTATAAGATTGAAATAGCACAGATTGAACTATTCTAAGTTAACTTGTAACTTAGATAGAGTTTGAGAGATGTTAAATTATAACTTAGAGAAGTTAAGCTGAACTTACCTGATTTCTAAATTTGTGCTAAGTTAATATTTTATGACTTAGAGAGTTCTTAGTTGAGAACAAGTCACAAAATATTCTAAGTTAGAAAAATATCTCAAGTAAGCTGAGATTGAGCAAGGGAGCAATACGGGAGTATGATTTTAAATCAGAAGTTATCAGGGACCAATTTGTGCTGGTGGTTGAGCGTGCAAGCTGCTTTTATACTTGCGGACACGTGGTTCTCTAGTATCCTATTGGATAGAGATAACGAGTGTCGACAGAGTTACTAAGGTTAACTTGGTGTTATCTGTGTGGCGTGATAATATCACGTCATAGTATTTTAGTAATCTTAAAATAGTAGCTTATTCAAAACTACTTAGTAATTTGTTCACACGTTAAAATGGACTTTGTCCAAATCAAGTTTGTGCTTCACGCACTATAACGTAAATTCTCAAAATAGCACTAAGATTATCAAATAGTGTTACTGAGTGTAGCACACTTCAGTACACTGCCAATGGGTTTATAAAAGAAGCCCACTAAAGACGCCTTCGCAATTTTAACTAGTTAATTTTCGCTATCGAAAGCTTTGTAATTATTTACTCTTTTTGGAGCATATTTAGCGTTTCCAAAATTTTTGAATAGAATTGCTTTGCGAAAAAATTAACAAAAACAACAACCCATAAATACCTGCTTTTTCCCAGCGCGAAGTATAAAAACTAGTAAAAAAAAACTGAGGCACTTGCATTTTTCATCTTAAACTATTATAACCGAGTCACATAAAGCCCGAAATTGCAAAAACTTAGTCCTTTAAGATTCTTGCATGATTATTACAAGGCCTTACATGCTGAAAAGCTTCTTACAAGATTTTTTCAAGATTACTCAACCTGTTAAAATGAAGAATAAACCTCTGACAAAAATAACACATTCATTCGAGGTGTTCGTTGCTTCAAAGTTTTTCAGCTTGAGCTTTTCTTATAAGGTACGATAGATCGTTTTGGTCTTTTCGCTGTTGTTTTTGGCCTGGATCTAGTATTTCTTCTAAAAAGTTAATCTAACAATAAAAAATGGATAAACGTTTTTTTTAGGAAATCTTAGACCTAGGCAATGAGGTAACAACGAAAAGACCAAAACAACCCATCATACCTTGTAAAAAAAATCAAGCTGAAAACCTTTGAAACAAAAACACCTCGAATGAATAGTAATTTTTCCAGAGGTTTATTCATTTTAACAAGTTTTGAACCGTTTCGACAATAGCTAACAGATACGAAAAGAAAATAATATCGCAAATTTCATGCAAGAACATTACAAGACAAGCATTGTGTTGCAAAATCTTGCAAAATAAACTTCTCTATTGGGAGAATTTCACCAAGATCTTGTAAAATTAATTTGTTGTCACAGAATCCGGCACAGATTAAATAGATATTTATGCTTTAATAGCCTTGTATCATCAACGCAAGCAGTTCATTTTTGCAGAAACTCATTCGACAAAAATCTAATTGATCACAGCTGGCAAATACCCAGAAAATAGCCAAAATAGCTTCGTACCCCAGCAGTCTCGAAAAGACAAAACAGACCCAAAAAAAATTTAGGTTTTTTATGTTAAATTTTGATTAGGAATCTGTGACTTACTGCTACTTCTAATAGATGCCCTCAAATACCCTTCAATTACAGTGATACGCACTCACTTGACCATTCACTCAAAAATGCAATTTCAGAGTGAGGAAGTCATTTTTGAGAGTGAGGTAAGTCATGTTTGACCAAAAACTTAATCACGCGAATGAACAGAACTCTCTCCACTAAGTGCGAAAAATGACGTCACGCACGCAATTCAGTTGAAATTACTAGAACGAATGAAGAAAAAGTGTATTTGAAGTGCTTATTACGTCATATGGTTATAACAAAAAGCTTGACGACGAAATAGAAAAAATTAGGCCAAACATAGCTGGCAGATTGCCAGAAACTAGTGGCAATAATTTCGTAGATCTTCAGTCCCAAAAAAATCATTAAAAAAGCCAGACCAAAAAATATTTAATTTTGATTCAGAAACTGTATATTTTATTGCTGCCTCTATTAGTTGCTCTCAAACCACCTTCATTTAGGGTGACACACATTCATTTGACCTTATCTCTGAATTAAAATAAATAAATTCACCTCTTGAGAGTTCGATAAGTCACGTGTGTACAAAAATTTAATCACTAGAGTGAACAAAAAACTCGCTCCACTAGGGGCGTAAAATGACGTCCCGAAGGCATTTCCGATGAAATTGATTGAACGAATGAACAAAAAGCAGATTTGATGTGATTGTGACGTCATATGGTCGTAACAAAAATGTTGAATTAAAGATGCATAGAAGGACGTACAATTCAAAGAATTTTCTTTGACTAAACAAAAAAGACCTAGAACGGACCATGAGTGAATTGGGAAAACCATTTGCAAAAAATCAGATCAAAAAAATAAAAAAACCGATAAAAGCGAAAAAATCAATATCAAAATGTTGCATGTGAACAGAAAACCACTAGCGAGAAATGCAAATTTGCTTCAAACAAAAAAACTAGGCCTGGAATGAACTATGAATGGATTTGGAAAAGCATTTAGAAAAAAATCTGATCCAAAAAACTGAAAACAGTGAAAATCAAAGTGGAATTGCCGCATGTGAGCAAAAAGCCACCAGCGAGAAAGCGAGTTTTTGTTCAAACCCCGTTTTCTCACTCTACTTTAAAATTAGAGCGAAAAAAAATTCACGCCGCAAAACAATTCGCTTTTTCGCTCCACTTCCTGTTTCGACGTGACCAAAATCACTACTCCAATTTGACTTCAAAAAACATGAAAATGTGTGAATAGATCTTAAGAGACAGCGCCCGAATGCAATTCAATTCTTTGAATTGCGAAAAACCAAGAGAATGCCAATAATAGCCCCAGCTATCGCTGTGCAGCTTTTAATGATGACCTCAGCTTTCGCTTCACCGCTATTGAAAAAGAGAAAACACAATGTCCATAAATGTCACTTAAACGTTTCACGCGATATACAAAGCAATTATAAGTTCTCACTGCACAATTCTACAATATGGTTATATAGTTTCACATACACACAGTTTATAAATTTTTCATGAAAGCTTGCAGCTTCTTATCAGCTCCATTGCCCAACTTCTGTAGCCTCGTTTTGTAGTTTTTCGTGAAACTGTTTTGCTGCATTTGATTCTGAAGGTCAGCAGAAGTACCCGCTTTCATCATCTGATTTCGTTTCCGCAAATATTCTTCAGTTCTTGCGTGAACATTTCTCACCCCGCCTGAAGTATTGTTCAGTTGTGAGAGGAAATTCCCTTTAATTTGTTCAATATCTCTAACGCCGAGAGTTGTTGAAACTTTCGACTTGCGCAAATCGCGCAGAAGCGCAAGTTTCATTTTCCGAATTTTTTCACGCATTTCTGCAATTTTTTTCAGTTCATCTTCTGAAATGACTTTCAGGTCGGTTTGACTTTTGTTTTGAGCATAACTCGAAATTCGGTATAAACTCGGCACTATGTTGAAAGGCGGGGGTAATGGGTCGGAGCCGCCTATGAACATAAACATAAGCATTGCCCGCCTGCACTTGTAAATAACTGCGTCCCGTCGTTTCGCTTTGATAACCGAAAAAATAATCAAAGAAATTAAAATATTCAGCCGAATAATTAGCGTGAAGAACGAGTAAAACGAATAGAGTATAGCCAGTGTCCACTCTTGTGCATTTTCGTAGACTGGAAAATTTTCCAAAATATGAGCATCAGCCGAGAACATTCCAAAGAAAAATAGGGTCAAAACTTTTTGGTAATTTTGAAACAGGTCCATTTCTTTAAGGTTGATGGAAGCGAATTGCGTTTCGCATGGAACTCTTACATCGATAGTTGTTGTAAATTCTCCATTTAAGCTCTTGTGGCAGTTTTTGATGTAATCCCGATAAGTTCGCCATATCAAGCCGTTTGCTCCAATAGAGCACGCGACCAGCAGACAGAAAAACAGGAGGAAAAATTGAAAGCTGGCGTTGAAAGCCTTTTTGAGGAGGTACTGAGGCTGGCCAATAACTTCCGTGATTCGAAGTAGCTTGAAAACTTTGACGAGCAACAGTAAGAAGCCGAAAGCTCTGATAGAGCTTGCAAGTTGTAACGGGTGGCCTGTTTCGTCCCTGAACAAAGGTTGAGGTTGATAACCCTCAGAAGCGATCCAAATGTATCTCAAAGAGGTTCCTGTTAGGAAGCAAAAGTTGAGCAGAATATTGAGAGAGTTGACCCAGTCCGAATTGTAGGCGCTAAAGCCGTCCGCCCAGATTGTCTGGAACTCTCGTTGGATGTTGCCTGATCATTATGATATCATGGTACCAGAGAAACAGGTCAAAATGAAAATATATAGCTTTGACAATAATACAGGTTAAATATAGCTGGATGAATCCAGAATCAGCCGTTAAGATAAGCGTGGTTGCTGTGCACTAGGATAGCAAAAGGCTCATATAGCCGAAAATAAAGTTTTTTCAAAGCCGTTTGACCAGTTGGATCTTACATTCAATTGAAATTGTGGAACTGTGATTGGTCAAATCAGTGTCCCATGTGACTTGATAAGAGTTTATCACAACCGAAAAAATGATCCGACAACAGTGTTATACTAATTTGGGACAGCTTAACTTAATACTCCTTAGAGTTTCTTTTCGGCTATCTCAACCTTCTGCTATCTCATAAACCACCGTGTTGCCTATCCTCACTTAAGTTTTTTTTGTAGGGTGCTCAGTCGAAAAATGTCAGTGATTGAATATTTTTTTACAATATATTTTGACAAAAAAAGTTATATTGTCATCAAACTCCGCATTTTTGTTCCTCAATTCAGGGAACAATTAATTTTCCCCGGAAATTGAAAAAAAACACATTTTTAGCAGAATGTAAAAAGTGACAGTTGGTTCTATTGCTTACCTCGGGAATGGTGCTACCAAAAATTTGTACAGTAAGGTGTATGCTCAATTTACCCAATTCCATTTTACCCAATGCCATTTTTCCCAATTCCAACTTAAACTTACTCTAAATAGCCAGAACAACTATTTGGCCGTTAAAAATTAAATGGCCCGTGTGACTTGATATGAAACTTTCACAACCAATAATCGGATAATTGAACAAATAGATCAAAGAGCATAAGGTAAGTTGGCATTAGGCAAAATGGCATTGGGTAAAATGACACTTGGGTAAAATGGCATTGGGTAAAATGGCATTGGGTAAAATGGCATTGGGTAAAATGGCATTGGGTAAAATGACACTTGGGTAAAATGGCATTGGGTAAAATGGCGTTGAGTAAAATGCCATTTTACTCAACCTGCCATTTTACGCAATGCCAACTTACCCAATGCTCTTTGATCTTTTCGTTGAATTATCAAACGTTCTGCTATGATAATTTCATATCAAGTCTCACGGGCCAATTAGTTATATAGTCGGCTAAATAATCGTTCTGGTAATTTTGACAATAGGGTAAAGTAAAAATGGCATTGTGTAAAATGGCATTGGGTAAAATGGCATTGGGTAAAATGGCATTGGGTAAAATGACACTTGGGTAAAATGGCATTGGGTAAAATGGCATTGGGTAAAATGGCATCGCGTAAAATGACACTTGGGTAAAATGCCAGGTTGTGTATATGGCATTGAGTAAAATGTAATTGGTTAAAATGGAAATGGGAAAGCTGTCATGTAATCGTACAGTAAACATTTTTATATCAAGGTACGCAGGATTACATAAATGCTTTAGTTCGGGAAGCAAATAAAAAAACTGTTGAGAAATGTTTTCGATTCTGTAGTGCTTGCCTGTTTTCTTCCAAATGTCGATAGTCACTTTTGCACAGTGTATATATTCCCGTTTTTTTTTAATTTTATCGAGCAATTATAATCTATAAAAAAACAATGATTCTAAAAATAGCGAAAGAAAATATAATGGCATAAAATAAATTTTTTTCCTGTTGAGTTCCTTTGGCAAGCTGTTAAAAAGCCTTTCAATACATTAGATGCTAAATCCAAAAAAACGCTCCCCAAATTCTGGATGGCCAGATTTTTTTTTAATTTATCAAAAAATTACTTTATTTATGCTTTTACGGTCAAATTTTCAGAAAAACTTTGTGCTTCAATTGTATAAGTTCGAAATATTTTGGTAAATAACTCAAATTTTAACGGAAGGTACATTAGAGTTCTTGATATCTTATTTGCCTCGTCGTACGGACACTTATCGTTTGCCAATGTTTTCGGGACGGACCTAAAAACCCTATTTACATCCTCAAGCTGTTGTCAAAAGTTGTCAAAAAACCCCATGACCTTTTCAGGAACTTGCAAGCCCCCGATAGGTTCAAAATCTTTGTCCAAGGTCTTTACGTGGTTCTTCTTCTGGTTTTGCTCAAAATCAACAAATAGATGATTGACATGATGATTTTTGCTGTTGAGAAATCTGCAAAAAAAAATGTTTATAAGCTGAAGCTAAATGTATGTCCAGTCCACTTTGTAAAGTTCCTTTACAAAAGCACTCATGATATCATAAAGCAAGAAGTTTACCTAAGGTCCAAATAGCGATGTATCCATCCGTAATGTAGTGTTCAGAATTATTAGTCATAACCTGTTCGTACACTTGGAACGTCTGACCCCGAAGATACAATATGTACAAATGTGGATCCTTTTTGAACGTCTCTTTTTGCTCGACACTTAATCGGGTGTTCGAATCAATGCAGTCAAACTTCCCTTTACGGACATGTTCCACACATAGTCTCCCATTGCCTATCTCAGTCAACGGATCCATCGGAAATATTGTTGCGTGTACCGCCGAAATCCAGACCATAACTATCAGCAGGAAATAGAGTGAAATTTGGACGATAAACCTCATGAAGGGCATTTCTATCCAAGATTTCACAAACTTCCCAGTCGGGGTCTGGCTAGCTGGGAAAAACAGGTAGAGGAGGAGCCAAATAGGCACCAAAGCAACGAGGAATGAAATGAACAGACTTCGTTTCACAATTCCGGCTGATGCGAAGTCTGTTAATCCGATTGGACCTTCCATGAATTTCTTCTTCATCAGTTTCTGAGATTTCAGGCTTGTGTTACAGTTTAAAAACTTTGTATTCCATAGATGAGACGTCCGACCTATATAAAAAGACCGTGGTGGACCGATTGTTGGGTATAATGACGGGGTCGACTTGAATGGCCGGGGTTGATCATTATAGGCGACCGGTATTGTTCGCGTTCCTTGCTTACGTTTTTTTGGAAATAAGTGGTCAAGAAAAAAAAAGAAAATTTAGTTTGCAGCTCAAATGCCATACAAAATCTTAATTCACGTGTTTTTTTTTTTCAAATTTAACTGCTCATAAGTTTAAAAAAACAGTATTTACAAAAGTATTTAAAAGTATTGATAACTGTAAAACTCTATTATTGAAACTAAAAGAAATCTGAGCAATTAATTGAGCTCAGAAATTTGGCTGAATGTTGAATTTTTTTCATTCACTTTGTCCCAATTGTTGCTCGAACTTTTGAGACCTTATCAAAACATATTTCCGCCATTTAAACAAAAACCAGCAGTTTATGCGAAACAAAACGTCGGCAATGCTCAACATCAAAAACTACTAATTGAGACTTAGTCTAATTCGTTGTATAACAGTAGCACATGCCTGCACACTAGCATTCGCCACAAACTCAATATGATTGTTAGTCATGGCGTACTTCAGACGTTCCCAACGATCGCCAGGAGCTACCAACGTCACATCTTCAGTTGTCATCTGGCTCAGTGTCAACTCCAAATCCTCAAATGTCGCTACTTGCTTGATAAAATTAGCTGCGAATGTTTCGCAATTGTTTTTAATAACCATGAGGTCATCTTTTGCAACGTCGAGGGTCGAGGACATTTTACTGCAGGTTTCTGAGATCTTAAAAGCCATCATAACTGGATCCTCGTTCATAACACACAGGTACACTGGCTTCGAAAGTGCAACTAGCACTTGGTAAATGGCGTCGAAACGAATGATGTTATTCAATTCTGATGGATCGTATTCGGGAAGCTCTAAAGGTTTTCCTCCCCTCGCGAGTAAGAACTTCAACATTGACTCGTTTTCCATTAGGGAAGCGACCATTACAGGCGAGGTACCCGGCCGACAAACTGTACCTGCCAATGTTTTCCGGTTGACCAGTTTTGGATCGTGTTTTATTAAGTAGTCAACACATTTTTTGTAATCTGTCTCTACTGCTATTATCAGTTCTTCTTTGACCTTGAACTTTTCATCTTCGATTAGATACTTGATCACGTCGAATTGGTGCGATTTAATTGCTCTACCTGATTAATTTGCTTTCATTAAAATTTAGTGTCGTAATTTTTCATTACAGAATGAACAAGGTACGTTTCTTACGAAACAGCGTGATCTGTTATCTTTTCCAGTACCCGATAAATACTGTTCCATCAACCCTGCTATGATTGTAGTCAGTTAATAAAACTCAACATAATACGCTTCAACGGTTACATTAGCTCGAGTAAACCTAAAATTACCCGCAATTTTACCAGCCCTATTCACGACCCTCTTAAAATTAGGGTGATAAGCGTCTGTGCGCATTTGTGACTTAAGCGAATTTAATTCAAAATTTCTTTGTTTCGAATCGAAATATTCGTGAGTGTCTACCAATCATACAAAAACCAATGCTACAAAAAGCACAGGAACGTGTTCATGAGTTCTGAATCAGTCATGAAACGAGACTGAACTAAGACTTTCCCAGTACTGAAATTGGCTTGGCATTAGGTCCGGGCAGTGTAGACTACCACTTATATGAAGGATGAAATTCAAGATTTTTCCGTCACTTTTGTCCATGTTTATCATTTTAATCGTGAATGACAATGACGTTACATGAGAATTTGAGACAAATCAATCTCCGTTGCGTTGTCCACGGAAATCAATTTTAGCTAAATTAACATTTTGTAACGGCATTAGTTCTGGGCAGTATTGGTTCCAATCAAACAATTTGAACGCAAGCAATCAACAACCTTAGCGTTTCTTAGTTACATTTTTGGAGCCTATTTCAATTAGATTTTTTAGATAGCCCATCTTTTTAAAACTGTTTGGAGCCTATCTAAGATAGTTTCCAAACAATCTGAAAAAGATGGGCGCCAAACAATCTAAATAAGATAGGATCCAACAACTTAAATAAGTTACGTTGAGGTTATTGATTGCTTGCGTTCAAAAATGAGGACGAAAGTTTGAGGACAACTAAACTCCTAAATTCCGACAGAAACCAGCGGTTTTTTAAACGTAATAAACCATCTTGATAATTTTCCCAAACAAAATCCAGAGCAAGTACAGCAAGTGCTTTTTAAACTGAAGGGTCCACTTCTAAAAAAGAGTGAGCAAAAATATCCGAGGCAGCAAATTACCTCGTCCAAAATTAGGCACTTTAAAAAAGTGAATGAAAGAGAAATAAAACAGTTTATTCTAAAGCTAGATTTGTCAATTTTGCCATTTTAATTCCTGCAATTAATGAAATTTTAGCGTTGTTACCATTTTTTCTATACAAGCTATCTTTTGTTTATTACCCGGGTCGAGGCCGATATGGTTAACTTGTAGGCTTCAGTCCAAACAAAACAACACATGAAGGGATTTTTTGATTGATTTGATATAAGAAATTTTCCAGTTATATTGTAATTGGACAAAATAAGGAAGCATCAAAGACCATCAGGTTTATAGTCCTTTGAAGAAAAATTCTAGATTGTTCAAAAATTGTCTAAATGGTCAAAAATTGACCATGCCTATCTCCATGGCAGTGAGTTTTTATGATTAGAAGTGTAAATAGTTACATAAACCGTATGATATGGCCCCAAAAAGTCAAAGGACAAACTGTGTCATCTTGGAAGTGTCCCGGATGCAAGAAGCTGGTAAAAGACGATGACTCCTCAGCTGTTGGATGTCACTCTTGTGGGTCCTGGTTCCATGGAGAGTGTCTCCCTGACTGTGGATGAAGTTCTGTGGATGGGTGCCCGGTCGAACTTTCTGTGGCTTCGCTACTCGTGCCTCTCCTCGACTTCCGAAGCTAATTTGTCAAATTTAATAGTTCAAAATATTGATAAAAAAAATTACGCCATCTTTGAAACAACTACCAAAAATCTTGTCCGATGCTCTACCAACTGCCTTGACTAAAAAGTTCAAAATGTGGTTACAGATTCCCTCCCGTCTTACCGCGATGCTCTCCAAAAGGAATCAACCCAGGTAAAGCAGTCCGCTGAGCTGCAATTTGTTATCATTAGTGTTCCCGAGAATGAAACTTTATATCTTAAACTGGAAGCAGATTCAAAAGTTGTCGATGAAGCTGTGGAACATATTGGTTTGCACCCAAGTGGAAACATCAGTATTGTCAAACGCCTTGGAAAGCGTTTGAACCCGGAATCAAATCAACCCAAGAAATGTCGCCCGTTATTGATTACCTCAAACAGTCACTCCATGAACAACTCTTTTGCGAGGAGGCATCATCTTCAGGACATCCGCTTACCAATCTACGTGAAAAAGTTATTGCCATTCGACGATCGCAAGCTCGAAAAAGAGATGCTATCAACACGGTACAACCTAATCCAGAACAAAGGATACGATAGTTCCCTAGTCAGAATCAGAAAATTTAAATTATTCTACAACAACCAGCCGCTAACAGCAACGTGGTTAACAGAAACGTGGATAACAGAAACGTGGATAACAGAAACCAGCCGAATATTTATAACAGAAACGTGGTTTTATTATAACGTCAAAAACAGCGAATTAGCTTTCGGAGCAGGATATGATTTAGTCTCAAGAACTGATCAACGAGCAGGCCAACATGGTGGACTTTTATAGCTGATACCAAATTGTCAAATCTTCACGTTACGAATATCCCAATTTCTGACTATCGCTTCTCTTGTTTGTGTTCGGCATTCTGATACACTATTGTTTAACTTACTTAGCTACAACCCACCAACATCTTCCTCATATCGTTTTCACTTTGATGATCTCTGTGTATTTTAAGTTCCTTTCAGCTGTTTGAAGAAATTAGAAATCAATATGGGTGTCAGTCATATGTTATTTACTTATTGGGTGATTTCAACTTACCCGGTATCAATTGGAAAACATACACTGGATCCTCTCGTCATGAGTGCTCTTTTCTGGAGCTTATCAATGAGTTGGATGTCACTAGTAGTTGACCGCCCAACACAAACAAAACAATATTCTTGATCTAATTCTTACCACTGCTAACGAAGTTCCTTTCATAATTGTTGATAAACTTTTCTCCGATCATTATCCTATAATTTTTCATTGCTCTCAATGAATACCCAGCTGCTGTACAGTCATGCTACTCTCGATCTCCTTTTGATCTATTAATTTTTAACTCGTGTCTCCATAACTTCTTCAGTTATATTTCTCGAGACAACTCATCGGATCCATCATTTCTCGACTCGTGGTTTTACCTGTTAAATTTGTCGATGAAAATACTCGTTGCGGAAAAAAACGCAATAAGTGGCTAGCACTCCTTTCTTACTATTCTTCCCATACAATCCATCTTCTGAACCAGAAGTCCACAAATTTTCAAAAACTATTCCATAAATGGTCCTTGGAGCTCTCTCTCAAGCAACTGGAGCTGAGCGGGGCTGTCTCCGAATCCATTGATCTGGATAAAGAAGTATTTATTAATCAGTTTAACCTACATGACATACGAAACTGCTTTAAGCTTTTGCGAAGTTTTGGATTCTCGTCATCGATTCCCACAGCCTTGCGAAATAAAAAATCAGTCCTCTATACTGATTCGGAAAAAGCGGAAAGATTAAACATGTATTTTAGCTCTGTTTATCGCGAAAGCCCAATCACAGCTCTAACTAGCACCGTGGAGTCAGAAATTGTTTTATTGGATAATGTAAATATATCAGTCCTGTCTATTGAAAAATATTTGGCGTCATGTGCAGATTCGGCTTTAATGGGCAATGATTTATTTCCATCATTCATTGCCCGAGATTGTGCCTCTCAGTTAGCTCCTCTCGTTGCAGAACTATTCTACTGGATTTTAAAAAACCAGAAATGGCCACCTATTTGGAAAACGTCCATAGTTTTTCCACTTCATAAATCCGCATCTACAGCACTTATATCCAATTACTGACCAATCAGCATTTTACCAGTGCTGTCACTAGTCCTTGAACGTGCTATTTTTGATTATGTTTATCCCAATTGTTCGCCCTCTCATTGTTCGTGGTCAACTTGGTTTCATTTCAAAACGCAGTACGGTTATCCTATTCATCGAGTATCTGGATCTTGTTTACACGGCTCATAATCAGAACAAACCATGTCTTGCTATTACACCATTCCTCATGTTCTGAAGAAATTGGCAAATGTTGGGCTCGATCTGAATTTTCTCACACTAATTTGTTCTTACCTTTCCAATCGGAAGGAGTGTGTCGAAATAAATCAAACATTCGAACAGTATTCCTGTTACTTCTGGTGTTCCCCAGGGTAGTTTACTCGGTCCCCTCTGTTTCATTTTTATGAATGGCTTACCTCTCAACATATTCCGTGGCTCATATAATTTAGACATATTTCCACGACTTCAAGATTTTCACCGTCGCTTCTCCTGAACTTATTCAAGATGATCTGGACAGTATTAACTCATGGAGCTTATCAAATGGTCTTAAATTTTATCCTGCCAAATGCAAGATTCTGCCATTCAATTATTCTTTATCAGATGAATTAGTTCTGGGTGAAGTGATCTTACCAACTGTAGACTCCGCTCGAGACCTGGTCCTGCATGTTTGCAGAAGTCTGTCTTGGAATACTCATATTCAGGATAAGCTAGCAAAGTATTTTACTTTCTAAAAAGGCATATTCCATTTTCCACTCATGTACATAGAAAAAAGATGCTTTATCAAAGTCTCTTGCTTTCCGTTATACTATATGGTTATCCTGCCTGGAATGCATCAATATCTTCTCTAAGGTCACTTGAGAGTTTTCAGAAAAAGATTTTACACTGGATTCTTCCATCATTAGATTATGTTTCAGCCGCTGGATATGCTACCGATCTGTTTCCAGCTCATCAAAACAGATCTCATACTACTGTAGAAATTCAAACAATCAAATAGACATACGTCACAAATTGTCATTATCCCAACAACAGACTCGCTCTCAAGCTCGCTGCCTATTCGAAGTTCCAGCTACTCAAAAACTCAACAGTGATGCGGACTTCTACGTGAGATCAACACGCGCAGCAAACGAGCTTCTGCGACGAAACATTATTTCTTTTGACATCCCGTTTACATCTTTAAAGTCATCTATATCAAACTTCAATTCTACTGTGTCATGTACATTCTTCATAAAATGTTACTGTAACCTCTGTCGTTGATTAGCTAATCCTATACACTTTTTGTTTCATATCATTTGGTTTTATATACTCTTTTGTACTTCCCGAAAGGTGAATTGAGTCTTAGTACTACTACTACTACAAAGCTATGGGAGATTAAAACAAAAAACAATAAAATGGGGGCAGTGGTCGCGCAGATATTAGCTTTTTGAGTGCCGCGCATTTCCAAAACCGCTACAACTATGCAAACATTTATAAAAACTTAGTAAAATAGTTCGCCAAAAATCGCAATTTGTTGAAATGAATTTAAGGTAATCATTGTCTGAAGATCCAACTCTTCTTGCATTCTCCAATGCAACAGAAAAAAGATAAAATGATAGTTGCAATTTTTTTTGTCTAAAATGTTTCATAATTGCATGTGATGTATATAAATATATATACACATATACATATATATATATATATATATATATGTATATATATATACATATATATATTATATACATATATATATATATATATATATATATATATATATATATATGTGTGTGTGTGTGCGTGTGTGTGTGTGTGTGTGTGTGGTTGCGTGTGTGTGTGGTGTGTGTGCGTATGAAAAAATTGAATTCAACCAGGAATGCAACCCATCTTTAACCCGAGAAAACAAAAAATCAAGAAATAATCAAGAAAATTAAAAACAAAACTGAAAGTGAACTCTTTTTTTGATGCTATAGATAAAAAATTTGCTTTGTTTTTTGTGCACATGCGCAGAATATGTGTACATTGATATCTTGCGACGTTTTTTTCCTATAGCATAGGCAGAATGGCAATCTTGTAAGAACTTGCAAGTTCTTAAAAGTTAACCATTCGGCCTCGACCCTGGTATATACACCAAATCGCCAAGTAGCTTCAATATCAGTGTTCGATTGTAAACGGAACATAAAGCTGCAGTCAAATGTTCTGGAAAGTCATTACCAGAAAACGCCCCTCTATTTTTCTATAGATGCTTTTGTTGGAATCTGAAAACCGAGTTAGAAAAGCTTTCATTCGACAATACAAATTGAGATTAGAAGTTCCTCCACAAATATACGAGATTGCTCGCAGCTGAAACAGGAAAAACTCCAAACAAGGACTTTTCCATACCTTTTTCCATACTTTTCCATTCGATTAATTTAGTTTTTTTGTTTAGCTACTCCTCTAAGCAAAATATCCATCATCTCACTGGCAACACTTCTAAGTGCTATGAAAACATTGCCATTTTTTGCCAAGAAAAATAGGCTTAATCTGCAAAAAGATAGAACCCTAAAAATTTTCCGGATTTGAATGACACTGTGCCTGACTTGATATAGGCAAAACGGTTCTAAGTAGTGCTTGTTATATGTTAGGGGGTATAAGCGGTGACAAATTCGAGAAAATTTATTGAAAACTATTTTTCGTAACGAAAAACTATTTGTTGCAGCATACAAATTAGGGAGGCTTGGCATGTTCAATTTTTTTCATTTGGGCTTAGAAAAACTTGAAAGCAAAATAAACGAAAAATGGTTCTTGCCTAGTAATGTATATCCGAACTCGTCCCTGAAATGCAAATTAAATAAATTTTGCAACATCTTTGCCCTTCCAATCGAGTGCTGCAAGTGTCGAAGTGGACTGTCCGTTTTCAAACTTCGGCTCATTTCCTCCTCCAATTTCTGCTTGATCACTTCCCGATCGTTGTTCTTTTCTTCGTCGGAATCTTGATCACGTTTTGTATTCATCTTGTTTTTTAAATTTTGTCCATCAAGCTGTTAAAATTTGTCGCAATTCTGTAACCTTTTTCGCTTTTCGTTGAAGTGTTTGTAGAAACGATATAAACGACGCAATTTCTTAGTACTTGAAGTTAATTAATGCCGGAATGGGAAGTCATTTAGGACAAAATGAATATTGTTAGCAAATATAATATAATTAAAATGATTTTAAAATGATTAACAGCGGCATTTTAAACAGTTTAATTTGAAAAAGTTGTTTTTACAGCGGTTAATGGCCTATCCGCGGTGAAACTAATGATCACCTTTGTATATAGTCCGTCCCATAAATTTGCAACGCACTTTTCGAAGGTCAAAGTTCAAATTTAAAACACGAAGATATTAATCATTTGGACATCTGAGCGGCTGGAGGTTTTCGAACGTTCGCTTGCGTTGCAACTTTATGGGACTATATTCCGTGCCATAAAGTTGCAACGTTCAAAGTTTCAAAGTTTAAAGTTCAAATTTAAAACATGCAGATATCTTGCAAAACACTGCCCATTTGAACGATCGCGTGATTTTCAACTGTATAAGACTAACTATACATATATATAGCATGTCCCATAAAGTTGAATTAAGCGAACGTTTCAAAAGCCACAGGCTGGAGTACAAAGGTCAAAGTTCAAATTTAAAACATGTAGAAAAAATTGATGAATAGAAGCTTAATGGCAAAAACATTGACATTCAAATGACCAATTTGATGCTCACTTGCCTGTTTTTGACGTTTTCGAACGTTCGCTTATTTCAACTTTATGGGACAGGCTATAGTAAATCCCATAAAGTAGCAACGCAAGCGAACGTTCGAAAAGCTCGGGGCATGCAAATGGGCAGTGTTTTGCTAGATATCTGCATGTTTTAAATTTGAACTTTGGGATCTATTCTGTTTCCCCCCCCCCCCCCCCCAGCTTAGTGAGCATAAATTTTTTATGACCCCCAGGCGCACGTGCTATTTTCTCACATAGTAACGTGCTATATAACAACATATAATTTGTAACTGGGGGTCATGAAAAACACTGGGGGGGGAACAGAATAGATCCGAACTTTGACCCTTGAAACGTTCGATAGCGTTGCAACTTTATGGGACTGACTATATTAAAGTTCAAGATCTTTAATGCTTTTCACCAAGAGTAGCTTGATAGGCAGTTCAGGTCACGTATAGCCGAGAATAAGTACGTACCGAAAGCCTAAAAAATGTAGTTCAAACGATTGTGAATAAGGAAAGAAAGTGTTCATTTTTATGGGCATATCTGAATGAAGTAATGCACGTTTTGGTATTGATAATGATGTCTCACGGTACAAAGCGATGATATTCTTGCAAGATCTTAAAAGATTCTTGCAATAAAATTTTTATCTAAGATTTTGTGCTGCTTTTCTGGCAAGGCTCTCAGAGACTTTTGTACAAGATGCGCGGGGGTGTAAGATTCTATCAGAATCATATTGTATCTTTCAATATAACCATTCGGGTCTGTCCAGGGGTAAACACTAAAAAGACAGAGGTGGAGCTATCCAAATCTTCCAGTTGATTCCAAAAGTTTTTATCGGCTTTGAAAAACAATCTTATAAAAAATAGCAGTGAAATTTTAGATTCTGTCACATTTTTTGCCCTATTGCTATCAACTTATAGCATAGTCTCAGTAATGGCAGGTCCCATATACTTTCAAATGAAACTAAACATAATCTGTTAAGCTATTCTTTGTTATAAAATGTATTTTAATGACTTCGCTACTAAGAGTTTTACATAAAAAATTTTCGATTTCCGGTTGTTCACTAAAATTTGTCGCCTCTAAAAAATAACAAGAGAACTTTTCTAATGCTTTGAGTTGATTATGATTTCTTTTATCAAAGTGTTATTTCAATTTGTATTACTCTTAACATTTGGAAAAAACACTCGTTTTTGCTTGACATGAAGCGATAGAAAGGCTAATTTGTCTCATCGTGGATTTATAGAAACAAACAAATTCGAATTGTACTGGCGCGCTGTTTACCTTCAAATCTTTTCATAATTTTTTTTGTTTTTGTCAATTACACACTTGTCAATTTTCAAATCAAGGCCCTATTAGTAAAAAAAAATTTATGTTTAATTAAACACCCCATTATGAAACACATTGTTTTTATATGACTTCTTCTGATTTTGTCTCAACCATTAAGAATCTAAAAGCCTCAAAGCAAAAATCTTTCAAAAATTTTGTTGAAATTTCGAGCAATATCACTTATCAACCTTATTGATTGAAACTTTCAGATTAGTCTCTATAAAGGCAGGTCCCATACACTTACAAATGAAACAAAAATAATCTGCTAGCTTGTTATAAAAATTTTTTTCATGCCTTTGATACTACGAGTTTTAAATAGAAAATTGTTGATTTCTGGATATTCGCTTAAATTTCAACTCTTTTCAAAAAATAAGGGTACTTATCATATGCTTTGAGTTCTAATGTTTTGTCCTCAAATTTTGTTGAAAAAAAGTATTTTAAAACATTTTTTTTTTAATTTTGACACTTAAATCGTTTTTCTGTCTACCTATATCTTATTCTCAGTAAATACAGCCCAAAAACTCTTCAGCGACGAAAAGTAAGCTGTTCAGTGACTCTAAGATTTAGATAATGTTGTTTTTGGTTTCATAGTACAAGTTTTAATAACAGTTTGTGATTTTTGAATATTTTTTCAAATTAGTGAGGTTTCTTCCTATTTGTCTTGTCATAATATCAGAAAAATGAAAGGTCTTTGTGGTGTGCAAGTGTGTTTCTGCTGTTTGGTTTTAGCCTTTTTTGTTTTTTTTTGTAGTCGTAAGACTTATTCTGATCAGGTCTCCTTCCTTTGCTTCCCATTGAGATATAAACAGACCTTGTTAATGCCTCCAATTTTTAGCTAAACAGTTTATTGACTTTGAATCTATTTGTTTCGAAAACAAAATAATGAAATATTTTAAAATTTATTGACATTTTAAGACTTGTTGTAAGGAGCTTCGGGATTTTTTTTGGTTTTCAAAATGTATCCCTGTAATATCAAGTTTTGCTCCATTTTTTTATCTTAATGTCGCCTAGCTATTCGATCTCATTATGGACAGAATCCATCTGCATTTCAGAGAAAGACAAAACAATTTTTTGTAGAAGTTTTAACTGAAAGTATTTTGACCTGGTTGCAAAGTGTTTTGAAAAACAGATTTTGAATTTTAACCGTAATTAATGCTTTTTTGTTTCCTCCTTTTTAGGCTCTCTATTAGCTCTTATAGGTCGGTCTCATCGGCCCTCTCAAACGACTTGAGATTAATTATATCTTTTAGTAGTTTTAGTTTGTAACAAATGTTTCCGAACCGCTTGTAATTTTGAAAGTTTTATATGTACTCTCTCTCTCCATATGGCAGATACTTAAGTCAGAAATGTGGATCAACTGTGTCAACAGAATGCAAACTCACATTGCCGATGATCCTTTTGGTTTCTAAATCGGTATCAATTGAGCCGAATATAAAAAATAATATTGCACAACAGAAGATTTTTCTGGTTTCGAGTTTCAACTGACTTGTAGGTGCCAAAACCATTTATAAGTAGCAGATTGAAAAAAACCGTCGAAGAATAAATTTTTTAATAAACAAAAAATTGATACACAACAATTGAAATGTTGAGCAAAGAACATCACTATGGTAGCAGAGCAAGCGTTTTCAGATCGAAGGGGTCTGACTTTCTGAAATCTCTTCATGATTTATTTTATTTTGTTGATAGACTTCTCCACCCCAATTTCAAGCACAGTTGACAATCAGGTATTTGCTAAAAAAATTGTGGTTTTCAGTGACTAGTTTTCACATATCATGGTTTTCTACCTTAAAATGCAAAAATGATGACTTTGTCTCATTTCTTCTACCTTCTTCTTCTTCTTCTACCTTAAAAGTTTGTCGCAGGGTATTCAACATGAAAAATTCAATTTCAAAAAAATTGCCTGTATTGAAGCGTAAGAAAATTGATAAACCAAAGCACGAAACCATACGCTAACAAAAAAAACGTGGAAAAAAACAATTGCAAAAAAGGCAACGAACCTGAAGATTATTACCGAGAAAAAACATTAATAACTTCAGACCAATTTTTTTCAGTGATTCATGTGTATGATTAGTAAAAAATGAGATAAAAAGATTTGAGTTAGATCCGCAAAATTCTTAGAGCCGTTTTTAGTCTCTGGCTATATCTAATTTGTTGTTAAGTTAAAATTGATTAAAATATCAACCTATAAATGATTCCGTTTTTGTGCATAGTTTGCGCTGTTACGTAGGGTGGAATCTTCACCCGACCATTTTCGTAGAAAGCAGAACTTAAATGATTTATTCGATTTGGTTGGGATACCCTTTTTGACAGATAGCCTATAGTTTTTAATTCGATAGAATAAATACCATGAAAAACAAAACGAGAGTCACGAATTCAACTCAAAGTCCGTATGTAGCGAACCAAAATTATCAAAAAATTGAAAAACCAATTGTAGATAGTGCTCCAAATTGTGTTCAAATTTTTACAAAATTAATTGGCGCCGACTTTAACTTCAACATTAGCCACCAATTTACTCAGATGTTTAGATTCAGATATGCTCATTTTGATCTAGGAAACTTAAATGAATGCGATTGAACAGCAGGGAAACAAAAAATAACAGCAATAGCCCTCATGCCTTAAAAATAAATTTTGTTTTTCACAAAACTGTCAGTTAAAAAAACATAAACCATAGTTTCTCGCCATTGATAAAGTTCGCTGATTCAAGTAAAGCAATCATTGTGAAATTTCATTACTGAGACTGTAACAAACCTACAGAATAGAACATCTAAAACCAAAACTCAAACCTATACGTTTTTTACTAGAGTAATCACGAGTTTTAGAGTAACCAATGCATTTAAAAGTTAAAGAGAGAACTTATATAGCTTTAATGAATTTTATGTGAACGTCCGGAGACTTCTCAGTTTTGGGACTGAGATACAAAAACTAAAATTGGACAAAAATTTGGAAATTTTGAAAGAAAATATGTAGTATCAAAGTCAAAAAAATCGTTAGTTGCCCATTGAGCAATTCAAGCAACAGCAGTTATGCACCAGCAACAAACAGAAATTGCATTTGTTAGATTCAGTAGTTCATATTTTGTACGTAAAATTTTGATATAATCTTATAAAAGGACATGCGTGCATGCATCAAAGAAGTTGATAACAGTGAGATCAGTTTTCTTCATTTCAATAAAATGAACATTAGAACAGATGGTATGTCAGACATTAATTCAAATCTAACTCAATTTCTTTTTATCAAGTGAAAAACTCCTTTTTCCAAACAGCAAAATTGAGATCCGGAAATCAACATCTATCCCGTATTCAAACTAAATTTCAAACTGTGAAGTCCTTCAAGTAAAAAAAAATTATCAATATTCAGCTTGCCGGACTTTTCATTATTTCCAAAATGAATCAACAAGAGCAATGTAAATGTACATTTGATCTCAGATATAAAATAAATTGACCTCCACACTCAATTTTAAATATTAAATGAGAGTGCAAATTCAAATAAAGGTCAACCCAGCTAGAAAACTATAAGTCGCGCTTGAGGTAATTCAGGTTTGACCTTACCACTCCCCAAACCTTTAAGTCTTTTTCAAGCAAATTAGTGATCAACTCAATTAGACCTGCATGTCTGAAAATAAAAACCTAAGCATTTCAATCATTATACTTCAACAGAAATTAAGAGAGGAATGGCCGAAAAAGTCAGATGGCCGAAAAAGATAAAAAACCAAAAATGGCTCTAAAATCGGTAAATAAAAATCCAAATTCAATTTGGTTTTTTTCTAAAGATGCGGCAAAAAAGTTACTCCAGATATGACTTCAAGTTTCAAAACAAACACATGATTATGGAAATTGGTCACAGAACTGAGCAAACTTTATAACGAAAGTCTTAAAAAAGTAAAAAAAAAAATGTGATCAAAATCAGAGTTAAAATTGAAATGTTCGCAAAAATTTCAAACCACGATAACTCCTTGGAAAAGACAAAGTTTTGAAAAAGCTATTAAATTTCACACTCTACGCTGGATGGGCTTTCTAATGTTCTAATGATACCGCTCACAGCTGTCTACGATAAATATATGGATCGGCCACAATTGACTGAACAAAGAAACCGGTTGACCATATAGTTCCTCCCTCCCGCAGGTGGGGTCGGAACGAATATACCTCGTTTGATTCATAGTTGAGAATGTACACAAAACGCAATATTATTCCATTAAAATATACGTTATTTTATTACAATTTTGTGTACTCCGCAGTCTTTACTAATCAATAAGGCATTGATTTATATTTCAAATTTCTAGATAAAACGCCTTGCGGGCAAAAATTGTGCGCTCGAATGACAAACTCTGGTGAAACCTATGAGCGCACGACGAAAGTCTTGGCAGTGATTTTAACATGGTCTGATCAAAGGCAGTTTCGATGTCGGGGGGGGGGGGGTATAAGCAGGCGCAACTACTGTGAAATGCTCAGTACTGGATTCGAACCAGCATTTTTTACTTGCAAGCCTAGTGTGCCATCATTACATCAACTGATCATAAGCTCTCGAACTTAGGCATCTCTTATAACCCGTTCTCACGTTCTTTCTTGTTCCTCGAGGCTTCATTGCTCTAGCCAAGTATACGCTGAACAAGTAGAGCTTCTTGTCAGGTTATGGCAAGCTTAACTTATGCACAATTTGCATTAGGTTATGCGCAATTCTCAACTTTCTAACATATAAAGAACCAAGAACCAACTAGGCTGGAAAAAAATTTTATTAGTTGTTTCAAAAAATATAAGCAAGAACTCACATATATCTGAGTCAGTGCAGCCACTATCAGCGCTATGAGGACATTTAGCCGAACGAGAATTTGGAAGAAAGCGTAAGCAGCATACAGCATGGCGGCTGTGGCCTCTTGGGGTGTGGAGTAGGCGCGGAAGTTTGACAGCAGTCTGGATCTTGGGTCAGCACCAAACATGGCGAAAACCAACTCGAATCCAACCCCCACAAAGCTGAAAAGAAACAAGGATTCGTAGCCTCAATAATTTCAAAGTCGAGCATATTACGACCTTAGAGTTTTTAGGGATCTATTCTGTTTTCTGTTTCGCCCCCCCCCCCCCCCCAGCTTAGTGAGCATAAATTTTTTATGACCCCCAGGTGCACGTGCTATTTTCTTACATAGTAACGTGCTATAGAACAACATATAATTTGTAGCTGGGGGGTCATAAAAAACACTGGGGGGGGGGCAGAATAGATCCGTTTTTAGCTTCATTTTTTTAACGTAAACAGTTTCATCCCAAAAATTGAAAATCATCCATTTTGATTTTGGTCTAACCCTAGTCCAGATGACCAAAAAGTTGTTTAAAAATGTTTCAATATCATTCGTTTCGAACGTAGCAAAGATTCGGTTTGGTACATTTTAAAGGTTTAATATACTTGGCTTGAAAAAGAAAGAAACACTTCCGTCTGGTCCTTTTGAAAACGTATTAAGCGAACTATTTGTTACCCCCCCCCCCCCCCCCCCACCGTAACCCTCTAAATCCAGTCCCCCCATCCGCCCTCCCCGTTTATATGGGTTTGGAGGTGCATCAAAATCAACTTAATAACAAGGCCATTTGAAAACTCGTTGCTGCTGCCAAACATGAGATTTGTTACAGCTGGAACTTTTGAAGGCTGAATGTTTTCTATTAGGTAATATTAAATTAAAAAAGAATTGGATGACTCGAGATGTTTTCAGTTGTTTGTTGGAAACGTGTATTTAAATTCAAAATCTTGCAAGAAACTTGCAAGATTTCATATTCTAAATATATTTAGGAAAATAATCAATTAGGGTCAGTTCTATTAACTGAAATTCTTTTAAGAGCAATTCCGTTGGTTTCAATTAGTTTTAGCTACCAAATTAATAAAAAAAAACTTTTTGCAGAATTTGAAAGCTTGCAAGATTCTTTTTGCGAGAGGCTTTTTCCATGGATTTCAGTTTTGTAACTTGTTTATTAAACATTAATTTGATTTGAAAGATGTTCTCTAAATCATTGTCAACCTGATTTACCTTTTTGGCCTGCATTGATATCTTTCCTTGTCGAGGTTTGGCGAGGAACTTTCGTAAAAATGCCGTGAAATGCGGTAAAAATAAATAATTTTCACCGCGTATTTCTTACATTTTTTTGCAGTGAATGTGGTGAATTGCGGTGAAATATCCATTTTCACCGCGTTCTCAATATTCTAACAAATAAAACTTCCTTACACAGGTACCTCTTGCATGCCCTCAGCTTCTTATTCAACTGCGCCAACTGTCACGTAATTCTTTGATAATTCTTGAGAATTTAAAACAGATTAAGTAAACGTTTCAAAGCAAATGCGGTGAATTTCGCAGTGAATTTTTGTAAGAAATGCGGTGAATTATTTTTCTTCACCGCATTTCTGGCATTAATTTGCCACAAACTTTGATGCAGTGAATTTTTGTAAGAAATGCGGTGAATTTCACGGTGAATTTTTGTAAGAAATGCGGTGAAACATTTTCTTTCACCGCATTTACCGCAATCACCGCATTTCTTACAAAAATTGACCCAAAAACCTCGAACCGGGTTGTAAGATTTTTGCCAGATCCTTGCAAGTTTTGAAACAGCTCATCACTAGGGATTTGCCTTAATCTTGCCTTAACACGAGTTTACTTTAGTCTCATACGGTAAATTTACCTTAACTTTTTCAGTGTGTTGTTATTGCAGATTAACAGTTTTAGCAGTTTTACAGCTTTATATTGCTACATTCTGTATCCCAACCTTATCATGTCTCGTATAAACTGTCGATCTGCAATGAAGAATTCATTATCAGCCAAGAGGTTCCGGCACTCTAGCTCAAACTCCTCGGCCAGTGTGTCCTCCAAACTTGATGCGTTTTGAGGCGGTGGTCCTCCCGCGCTTGGGGGCAAATTTGGCGCCGATTGTCTTATATTTCCCAAATCGGATTCGCTGCAAAATTGGAGCAAACTTGCATAAGACGGCCACAGAAGTCCATTTAAAGACACGGCAAAGGCTACGAAGAAAAATACAAACAGGACGAAAAATTTGAAGATAGCTTTTAGAGGAACGGTGAAGTAGTAGTAGGTTTTTCCCATGTATGAGCTGAGAGAGATCCAGTAGGATAGACGCTGGAATAGGAAAAGGTTCCCAATTGTAATCGTGACTTCGTGGACGCTTCCCATGTCTTTGATCCATTGGGGGTAGCCTCCACGGGCACTGATCTCTTCAATTTCCAACCCCGCGAATTCCGTGTTCTGAAACAGAAGAAAAGGTTGTCATTGTCGGAAATCCTGGTTAAGTCAACCCGGGTTCACCAACATAAAAGAAAGTATCCAGTAAAAGAATCCATATATGAATGTTATGAAAGCTTACTAACCATAAAACGGTCATCAAAAATATTTGGCCGGTAAACAGTCCTAAAAACAATTTCTCAACCCGGTTTCTTAGAAGGTCTAAGTTTTATTTTTGTAGTAAATTATCATAAAACGATATAAAAGTCAATGTTTACCGTCCTTTTTTGAATTACAAAGTTTCATTGAAAGAAAATATTTTGGAGGTGATAAACTAGTAATAGAAAAATATTAGTTTCATCGTGACTTAATTCACATAGAATGATATTTTTCCGGATTTTTTGTCGGCCAAATTTCCAGCGAACTCCGAATTTTAAAAATTGCAAAAAGTA